>NW_009648550.1:157907-175616 GCF_000708025.1 Charadrius vociferus | reverse complement strand
ACAATGCTCTTACATAGCATCAACCTGTGTGTGGTGAGTAAACTCTGTCAGAGGTACTTGTTACACCATAACCCTTTTGGCTTCCTTCTGGAGAGGTCTGACAAGCTCTGCAAGCATTTTGTCATTCCTGAAGTAGCTTTATTTCCCAGTACTAGGCCAGCAGCCTGCATGAAATCAGTATTCCTGCAGTGGGCGCCAGTTTAGCAAAGTGGCTAATAGATGCTTAGCTTGAAGCAGGGCTGCTTGCATCATTTCTGTCTGGTGAGGCCTGCAAGCCTAGACTTCGTGGTGTCAGGGGCCCAACATCTGCATCTAAGTCGAACCCGAAACCGCACAGTGAGGGCAGTGAGACCTACTGATGATTATTTTTTTTTCCTCATAAGGTTCTTGTTGCTGTCGGTATAGCACCTGGCAGCCTCAGTTGTGGATTAAAACTCCATGGTAGTGCGCGTTACGCAGAGCCAGAACATAGCTCTTGAGCCTGAAAGCTGATGATCAGAGTGGATGACGGGAGACAACAGGAGGGACTGAGTGGGCAGACGGGAAAGCACAAGGAAATAGTGATGGACCAGCAATGTGGATGAAGCAAGCCAGCTGCTTAACGCATAATGATTTATGGGCTGTGTGGGCACAGGAAGGGTTTGACATTGGTGAGATGTTTATAGGAAGCTCCTCTCAGGCCCAGGGACAACATGATGGTACTGATAGAAAACCGTCTTTTGCTTCAGGAAGATGTGATGGGGACCGGTGTAATGGGCAGACCAGGTACCAAGATTGCTGTCTGGATAGTGAATGATCCAGGACGGGTCTGGCCATCACAGAAGTTGCTATGATTTTTTTATGTTAGCTTTTGAAAACCCTTCTTCACAGAGTTACATTCAGTAGTACAATACAAATAGGGGAGGCAATCAAAAGAGTTGAAAATGGATTCTTATCAGCATCAAAACAAGTCTAGTTCCTGATCACCACTGAACACCATCACCATCTGAGATCAGGTTTTCTGTGTCAAAATTCACACACAGATCAATACTGTGGACTTACCGTTGGTAAGATTTTTTCTTAAATCATTCGTAGTGTAAAAGCAACAGAAACCACAAAATCTGGTTTTATGTCTGACAAGGACTGGCCAGTCTGAGGAGACTGGGAAATGTTTACCCTGTACACATTTCTTCCTGTACCATGTCTACAGCTGTCCTTGAATTTTGCTCTGAATTCTGCACAGAATTGCCCACAGTCCAGGAGAAGTCTGCAAACGCAGGTCTTTGGGGTGCTGCTGCCTTGCCTCTGCGGGAATCTGAGCTAAAAAGACACGCTGATCTGAATAACTCATGGACAATTATGAGTACCAATTGAGCAGGGAAATATTTTTGGCTTTGTCCTGAGGTTTGGAGAGTGTCCACTGTTTCCATTCTGAGAATGTCACAGAGACGGATTGCTGCCGCAGTAATGAAAATATCAAGAGCTGCTTAAAAAAGCAAATATTCTTGGGGAAATAATGAGAATAAATTGAGTTGGTCCACAATGTACGCACCGGGAGCCAGAGTGACGGTTGAACTCTGCAAAGAATGGCTAACCAGTGGTAAAATTAGGGGGCTGGTAATTGGAAGGAAGCTTTCCTCCCAGTTAGTCCATTAGATCAGAGCTGCTCGGCAATTACTGGCTTAGAGACACATGTATTTTAAAGCCTGAATTTTTTTTTTGCCCTGACCCGTGCTCATATTTTATGTTTCAGTTCAGTTGGGAGGGGTGTTTAGTGTTGGTTAAAGCCCCCAGAAAGCCTGAATGTCGCATTGCGGGACTCTGGCGTCTTTGCCAGGAGGTACTCGGTGAAGATTATGGTCAGGGGACTGAGCTGGATACTCGTAGTGTCCTGGGATATTGGGACAGCCATGACCCCAGCATGTCAACCGTGGGGAGACATCACCGTGGGGTATAGAAGGGAGCATCTCCATCTGCTCCCTAGCATTTGGTCCAGGACATCCTACTGTGCTGTTAGTCCCAGCACAGGAGCCTTCAGCTGATGTCGACTGCCTGCCAGCTTTCCAGGGAGGCTGCACAGGTGGTAGTGGCTTTCCGTGCAGGAATCTGTCCAAAATTTCAGCTGTTGCTTGGTGGTTCAGCATGCTAGGAGGGGACATGCGATCAGAGACTCCTGCTGTGCTGTCATGAGATAATCCCTCGTGGATTTGCCTGGCTGTTTGGCAGCCAGTCTCGCCTACCCTTCACCTGCGCAATGGGGCTGTCCCAGCTGGAGCGGGAGGCTGCTCCAGACAGCGTGGAGAGCTTTCTCTTTGCTGCGGTATCTCATGCTTCTGCAGCTCTCAGACCCCAGCTCCTCATGAAACATCCAGAGATGTTTGGACCTTGCTCTCACCAGCGTTTCTGTTCCCTCCAGGGACCGTAAAGTGGGTATAAGTGTGATGGACTTACAGGTTCATGTCTGGGTCTAGCAGATGATCACTGGGTGAGCAGCAAGGGGGAAAAGTATACCCTGTGATCTCTGCTGTATTTGATTTGCAGCTAATGATTATTAGCTTCTGATTGACAGATTTGCTCGTTGCAGTTAGGATGTAATAGTGCCTAAAACAAGGGAAGTTTTGCGAAAATTAACTTGCAGGTCCTGGTGGTCAGGCAGTTCCTCTCTTTGTAAACACTGCTGGAAGACGGCCATAATTATCTTAAGAAATTCCTTCCTGCCTTATATCTTCATTACAATTGCTATAGGACTGATACGCTTAACACCAAGAGAGAGAGAAAGCGTTTGCAGAATATTAAACACGCAGTTGCTATTTCCCACCTTCTGTTTGGTCATGACCTTTCAAACAGCACAAAGTCTGCAGCCTCTGAATCACAGATGTCACCTTTAGCGCTCCCTTTGCAGTTTTTCCTGGCGGCCGAAAACTGCCAGGTGCTGGGAGCTGCCTTGCCACAGGGAGTACCTGCCTCCACCCTGCCTGCATCCCTGAGGGGCTGCCTCTGGAGCAGAAACTCTGCCGTCCCTTCTGGCAGGATTTGTCTTCTCCAGTGACAGGAAGGATCGTGAGCCCGGTTCGTGGGACATTTTACTAAGCAGGTGAGGGAGATTCGGTTGAGATGAAATGATGTCAGAGAAGGTGTGAAATGCATTGGAAGAGTATCCCCAAAAGGCCCATCGTGTGGAAGGATGTGGCCAGAAGGCAGACTTCAGACATGAATGAAGGCTGCAGCCAGGGAGATGTAATTGAGATGCCAGGAAAAACATCCCACAGGTGATTGCTGGGAGCCTGGTGTTTGAGGACGATGGGCAGCTTCTGAGATCTGCTGGACCTGCTTAGGTGGTTCTGTGTCTGAATTACAGAGTGGGTCAAAGTGCCACCAGGAACTCACTACCCTCTAAACTGTACCAGGTCCTGGCTATGGGATTTCTAGTCCATGCTGCTTAGCTCAGGCACATCCCTGTGTTTTCCTGTGGGAATGATGCTGGTGAAAATGAGACCTCCAAGTACTGCGGGGCAGATTCATGAATGGTTTGCAGTGGCAAACAGAACAAGTGGATGCTGGTAAGCTGATTAACACTAGGGCAAAAAAAGACCTAAACAGAGAGAAAATCTCTCAAAACAGAGCTGCATGCAAACAAGGTTGGTATGAGTGAGAAATGAACGCAGTGCAACAGCTCAGTAAGTGCGTATCTGTGACATTTGTGGGTCCCCCATTTCTGAAGGATTACAGCCCCATGGAGTCCCACATGCATTTATTCTCCAGTGCTGCTGCTGAGTAAAGAAAAAAAAAACAAAAAAAAACAAAACAAAAAAACCCCAAAAAACAGCAAACCAACTCTTTTATCTCCTGTACAAGGAAGGGAGAGTGCTTAATTAATTCATCCGAGCTTAGGCCATAGGGCTGGGGGCAGAATGAGGACTGCATTGCTTCAGTCCCAGGTGAACAGCTCACCCTCCAGGCTAGCTCTCTTCTTTAGTATAACATATGTGGATATGTCTCCCAGGAAACATGCAGAGGCTCTGCAGTGGCTTCTTGCTGAAAGTCATAGATGGATCTACAGCCTAATTTAATATAGAGATGAATACAAATAAGGCAGTGTCACTCTCTCACATTAATATGTGATGCTTCATTGATATCACGACCAGCAAGGATGAACAAGCAGGTGTCAGGATCCTTGTAATTACCTGAGCTGAGCAAGGAGTTCTTAAAATAATAAATGGCCAAGTTAAAAGGCAGAGCCTGTGCCTTGTCAAGGGAAATTCAGAAGCCCTGAGAGATCAGTCCCTGTCAGGGCTGTCCCAGAGAGCAAGGTCCTTGACAGATTCACCGAAGGCAATCCTGGATATTTGGCTTCTCAGAAGTCAGGATTTCCCACGCTGCTGTCAAGACCGGCAGAAAGAATTTGGCTTTTCTTGCTTTTCCGTACAGATTGACAGATGCCAGACCAGCACAAAATCTGAGGAATCTTTTTAACTTCTCTTGTTTGAGCTGCTGTCTTATGAGGGGTGTTTCAGCTCAGTGCAGTGGTCATGGGACAGGAGAGGGTCCCTCAAGGTGTGGGCTGTCCAGAGCAGTCTGCTGTGGCCACCAGCCCCGTGATTCATCTGGCTCGCAGCCTGCTCGCAAGTTGTCCATGGAAGCATGAGCTGCCCCCAAGGTCAACCACTGACTTTAGGCCTGGACCAGTTTCTAAAGGCTCAGAGACTTCCGTGCCGTTCCCGACACGTGGGAGCAACTCATCAACTGCACACATAGGCCCCACGTGTGTCTGTGTGTGATTAAGGAGTGGGACCAGGAGTGAGCCATGGCATATCATGGTTCTCTGCTTGCACTGGAGGAAGCTTGGTGGCTTATTTGGTGAGGGAGGTTGGGTGCTGTCAGTGTTTACCCCCTGTGAGATGTATGTGACCAGGAGGATGCCAAAGCTCTGTTGCAGGAAAGCTCCGTGTGAGAGAGAGACCATCTCTGTGGTGGACAGCAGCCCTGGCTAGTTGGTGCCCATCTTTGTAATGATGTAAGGGCTTCAAGGAACTGGCCCAGAGGTTGGTTTGTATTCCAAAAAAGCTCCATAATTTTTAAATGTCACCATGTGTAAGAACTGTAAGAATCCCTTTATTTCTGTCTTAGTCACATACATATCTCCTTAACTGCTGTGACTTCTCAGATTTGAATGAACCTTAGACTGTATTTAACCAAATGAAAGGCAATGGAACCTATTAAATTTTACCTGAGCATGGTCAAGTAGATTTTCTTGTTATTTCTACCCAGCACTGACACAGATAAAAAACTGCTCGTAACTTTAATTTTGCAAATGAAGCACAGTTCTATCTTTAACATAAATGTCTGGCATAGAAGGATCCATCCTTGTAGGCAGGTTTTGCTGTGTCCAATCAAGTAATTTCCCTCTCTCCCAAGTACCTGGTGGAGAAAGTGTCTCAGTCACTTCATGGAAGATATTTTAATTTTCTGCTTGGCTTGGCTGAGCAGCTGTGACTTCAGGATGATTGGTTGGATTTGCATAATGTCATTAAGATCCAATAATGATGTTTATTGCTAGGACAGCTGCCATTTATATTCATGCAGAGCAAGTAAAATTAAACCTCAACTAATATCACAGTTAATGACAATGAAACCCATCAATAAGTGAAGATTCCACAGTGGACTGTAGGTAATTCTCTTCCTGAAACTCTCGACCCACGAGACTGATGGTAGGCTGTGTGACCACAGCGGGCTCACTTCAAATGAATGCTGATTTGGTTGTTACTGGGGTCTTGTTTGGACAGAGGAGGGACTGGGATCCTGTCCTGGTTCCGGCAGGGATGGGGAAATTAACCCCAAGGAACCGGCAGGTGGCTGGCACTCCATCCCACGTGAACCATGCCCGGGCTATAAGAGGCGCTAGCCGGGGCGAGGAGAGCAGTCGCCACTTGGGAGTGCGCTGCATCAGTGCGGGTCCGGTCGGTGCGCTTGGCAGTGGTACTGTAATCGCATCTTCCTATCCCTTTATCGGTGTTGTTGATTTGTTTTCATCTTCCCTTTTGCTGTTCTGTTAAATTGCACTATTTTAACCCAGGAGTTTTGCCCTGTCGATTCCCCCCCCCCGCCCCCCCCCAGCTGTGGGAGTGGAGCGAGCGGCTGTGTGGTTCTTTGTTGCTGACTGAGGCCAAACCACAGCAGATCCACACAATACTAAGCGGTATCACTACTGCATCCTGGACCTATGCATATGTTGTGTCTGAATGGGTGAACAGCAAAATATGCGTGCACCCTTGCTAGTTCTCTTGAGCTGTGGCTCAGATACTTCAGCTTGAGAGGCTCTGCTGTGACCTGTCTCTCTTCAGTGGGTTGCAGCAGTGCTTGGGTTTGGTGGCTGGTAGGTAAAAACGAGGGCTTTGCTGGGGACTGAATTCTGCAAACCACGAGGAAGTAGAGTGCTGCTGGATTTCATCTTCCCATTGTCTTCAGGATGAGATCTGGTACCTGAGGTAGAGCCCTTTTTATTTTTATATAATCCCAAACGCATAAGACATATTAACCAGAAACTACTGCCAGTCTGATTTCCCTGAAAATCTGTCCCCGATTTCCTGCTTCTCACTTTAACATTGGCCAACAATTGGTCATTTGTCATACTTTGACATGAAATCCTATGATATTACAGCAGGGCTGATTTGGAGTTCTGTCAAGGACTTGCTGAATGGCAGTGTCAGGAAAACACCATCTTCTGGAAGGGACCCCACCAGGCTTTAAGTGCCACCCCTCAGCTCCGAGGGTAGCTCCTGCAAACCAGGAGTAGTGTGCGAGGAGGTTCCCACTGCATCTCTTGCTGCAGCTGATTGAAGAAGCTGATGCAGCCCGCTGCCAGCTGCTTGTGACGTTTCAGGGTGCCTGTAAAGTATCACCGTGAGCTAGAGTTTTGTCAGTCAACACAGATGAATATTCAAAAACCAGATCCTAGCCTCTGTTAGGGTGGTGTAAGAGTTTACCTAATTGCTTCTGCGCAGTCCACATCAAAGAGGGGCAGTGTGAAGACTGACCCACATTCTCTGCTTCTGGATGCCTTTTGACAAGCCCTTAATGAGAATTTAATTGCATTGAATGAAGACTTGAGGGAGCAGCATCTGCTGTGATACCACCCAGTGCCTACCTATTCCTCTCGTCCCCAGCCCAGCAGAGCCCGGCAGCGGCATGTATTCCCTTGGCTTCCCGTCTCTGAGGAGGGGGAAAGACAGCAGCAGGGAAAAGGGGCTTGTGTTTGCTGCCCATTTTCTTAACCTGTCTTGCAGCATTGCCAGGTAAGGCTGTCTCAGTTTGCAGTCATCTTTCAAGCTGCACCCGACTATTAAAAGAAAAAGCTGCTTCTCCAGAAAAGAACTTTGTGGCTCTCAGTACAGCTGCATTAAAACTGTGTGGAGTAAAATTCCAGACTGGTGATTAATTTGGAAGTACCCTTGGACCCCAGAGCTGCACAGAAGGCCTAACCAAAATAGTGACCATGAACAGTCACTAAAGAACATTTCCTTGTGGTGCAGTGCTGTAGGATATAAGTTTGTATTAAAACTATGTCTAATGAAGTAGAGACATTTGACCACTTTCCTTTAAAACTCATGAGAAACTCTCATCTTTGTCCAAAACCGCATTCTGCTGAATGGCAATCTCTGTCAGGATCTAATATCAATGAACCAAACTACACATGAGGAATCAACAACATGGTGTGCGCGTCAGCCGGGAAGGAGATGTTTCCAGCTGTGAGGCACTGAGCAGTGGATTCCCTGTCAGCACATCTCTGTTGATCTCCATAGAGTCTTAAGGCTAATTACCGTCTTTAATCTTTTTACACCCTCACCCAAGCATTAACAAATTAAGTTATTAGCTATTAATACCTGAAAATCTAGACCTTCTGTGCCAGAGGGTAACAGAGAAAGAAGATTAGGAAGATTGCTTCCAAAGCCTAGCATTTCCAGGCAGTGTATGTAGCCAGTCATTCAGCCCAAGAATGTCAAGCAAAGAACGGACCATGAGAGAAGGAGAAGCCTTGGAACACTTCAGAGTGAAAAAGATCCCTGAAGAACTTGGATGTGCTTAGATAACGTTCAACATGCTTCCCGTGGAAGGTTGATCAGAGAAAATATCCAGCAGCCTAAACCCCTCTGGACTGCCTTGCACCTTTGTTGGCAGCGGCAGCAGCACAAACATCCTTGCTCAGGTAGCAGCAGCCATAGTGACCATGAACAGTCACTAAAGAACATTTCCTTGTGGTGCAGTGCTGTAGGATATAAGTTTGTATTAAAACTATGTCTAATGAAGTAGAGACATTTGACCACTTTCCTTTAAAACTCATGAGAAACTCTCATCTTTGTCCAAAACCGCATTCTGCTGAACGGCAATCTCTGTCAAAATCTGTTCTGTGTCACACGATTCATCTTGGGCCCATCGCCATCATGGGGAGAGCAGGCAAGTAGCAGGCTTTAAAACAGCCAGCTGGATGGCCTCTGTTGCCAGGTCCCTTCTGGATGGTAGGAGACCTTCCACAGAGCTGAGGGGAGAGAAATAATTTGGAAGAGCAGAAGAGAGAGGGGTCAGTTTTATAGTGGATAGATGGTGAAGCCCTGGGGTGGGGCATGGAGTATATTGCCACTGAGGCCCTGGGTGCCCGGAGCTAACTTAGGTGCCGTTGTCTGATTTTCAGTGATTCTCTTCCTGGTGGCTCACGTCCATGTGTGCCCTAGATGGAGGAGATTGTGTGTGCTGCATGGGGCTGCTGCTTTGGGAGTTAAGAACCACAGAAAATCAAACTGGAACTGATAATATCTTTATTTCCCTGTTCTCCAGCCCTTCAAAAAGGGAAATAAGCATTCTGAGTAGTAAACATTACACATAAGAGTTTGCAGGGCGAAAGTTTACTGATGAGAAACCAGATACCTAATATCAGTCATTTGACCCATAGGAATGATGCTGCGGCATGCAGGTGAGCGTGCACTATGGGTCCTTATCTGTGTTGGACTTGTCAGGGGTTGCTCTCATTTAAGCCTGGACTAAAGAGCATTTCCTTTCATCTCTGGGCATGCCAGATTCAGTCCCCAGTGTAGTAGTTGAGAGATTGCTAATGGTCACTTGTTTGGGGTTTGAGTTTTGGGGACTTCCTTCAAATGGAGGAAATGTGTAACCTGACAATCGGTAGTTTTACACTTGCTTCCTTATGCTCGGCTCCCAAAGGACCAGCTCTCTGATGGGTTACAGTATTGCTGATTTAAAACTCAAATTTGATCATGTTTTTACCTAAGATGATTGCTTCCCTGATTTCCTTTCTGCCTTGTTCTGCTAAACGGTAATTTAAGTGGTTTCCAGTGCATTAAGATTTATGTGGAGTCCTTGGCTGCTGGAAGACTACATGGCACGACTCAGGCACTCAAGGTCTTGACAGTTATAACTAGAATACACGATTCTTGTCAGTAGGCTGAAAGTACTGCCATTTCCCTCAGTGCTAATTAGCTCCTTTTACCCTCCGTGCATGGTTATCTTATGTGCACGGCTTTCCTGTATCAAATTGTTCATCCCAGTGATCAAATGGTTCAAAGACTTCAGTTAAGTGTCTCATGCCCTAACGAGAGCTGAAATTTAATTGCCCCGTACTTCCTGCATCAGGGAGACCTACTAGGATGTCTGTGCAATGTGAGCAGCCTGTACAAGTCCCAGGCACGAGCACGTTCTCTTCAGTCCAGTCTAAAATCAATGCAAGAGTCCTTGCGATTCCCACGGTGCCTTGGTCTATGACTTTTGTGCACTAGCTCCCCTGCTACATAGCTACATTTAAGCATCTGGATCTTAATGTGCTCATTCAGGTGCCTGAGAAAAATTCCCTGGAAAAAATATCGCAGACTACCTTCAAGATTATTGTAGAATATCAAAGAACAGGAGAGATACTAGCTTGAGTCATATTAACCGGGACATCTTCCTTTCACGGGTATGCTGTGCTGTGTGGTGACACCCCTTATACCCAGGAGAGGGTTTAGTAGACAGAACAGCGACGGTTGCCAGCAAGCCTGTTCATAGGGGGTTTGTCTTTTGTTTCAGCAATGTTGTAACTTTTATTATGCAGAGCTCAAGTTTACAGCTATAAAATCCCCACCAGCATCCATGCTGAGGAAAGTGCGTAGGACCTTAAGCAGCATCATAGAAGCTGAGTGGAATAACGTCAAATTATTTTATAAACTCTCTTACAAAAATTGTGCAATCAAAATGAAGGGGCCCACTATCTATAAGATGTGAAATTTAATTAAGGATCTCTGAATAGAATTATGAACCCAACTCTAGGTTTCTACATTTGGAAATTTCCATCATAAAGCACCTCCATTCATCTATCCCTACATGCATTGAAATGTATTGTCAGCTGGTATAAATCTAATCTGACTCAAGGACTTCAAAGGCCTGCTTTTTTATTTTAGATAGGAGTTTCTTACATGTCAATGGTTGCATAAAGAGACTTTACACTGGGCATAAATTACATCCACTTTAAGAAGCCATAGTATTAAGAGGCTGCAGAGAGTTTTAAGTATAATGGTCAGTATCTTTTTACAGCATTTCTTTTGCTAGCAGTTCTGGAAAATTCCAATATTGTAAGAGTTAATATGTAGAGAAATCTGGTAAACTATTTTTTGCTAGCAATCTAAAATAAGACCTTTTTTTAGATGTCATAGAAATGAAAATGAAGTTACTGTTTGACTGAATTCATACACAAGCATGACTGGAGGATGTGGTCAGAAAATTAATTTATACATTCAGGGGCCAGATCCAATTCAGTGTAAATTAGCCATCTCCCATCTGCCTCCTTGTTTATACCTGTGGAGGATGTGACCCCCAGTGCATTCTGAAATGCACTTCAGAAATGGGAAATAAAGATTTCAGAAGAAGCTTCTACTGAGGGGATTTCCCAGGGCTGCAAAAAATATAGCCATACTGAAGATGTTACCACCACATGACTGCTTTTAACTGCTTATTCAGCTTACAATGACGATTCCTCCTCATTTCCGTGGCTTTGGAAGGTGTCAAGTGAAATGAACCGCCCAGCAGTCCCATTTTATCTTCTGTTGCGTATAAATTCCTTAGTTTTGTTCTTAATGTTTTGCTGGAACGTTAACTTGAATATACGTTCCAAAACCTGTGCAAATGCACACAGAGCTGTAGTGCGGAGGGTGAAGCAGTGTCTCTGCCGAGGTTCAGGCTAGCATCATGCTGGGGGTCTGGCTGCTCAGTGCTGTCAGAATTTTGCAGTGCAAATTCTGCTGCCCAAGTTATCCTTCCCTGAATAAGTCAGCATGGGTCAAGTTAACATTTTTAGCAAGGACAAGCCCATCGTCCGGCAGTCTAAAAATTCCTGGAAACCCAGTGTATGAGATGACAGCAGCTGGACTTGCAGTGGACATAGGTGGGTGGTGGTAGGACAAGGATGGGGAGGACCTACATCACTAGGCAGCAGCTGGGGACTGTGTCTGGTGGTGCTCCCCTGCCTACTGGACCATTGCATACCTTGTGCTCTTGCTCAGCATTTCAGGCTGGTTTCCTCTCTCAAGGAAGGCAGGAGTCCCAGGTTGGGGAAAATTAATACAAGAAGCAGATGCAAACCATGGGGGTGGGTGGAAAGGAGTGGTCACGTCCCGCACCAGAGACTCGACAGGGCTGTTCACCTCCTGTGATCATTCTCTGTCTAGATACTCATTGCTGAGCATCAGCGCTGGCACAGAAGGGTCCTGCTGGTAAAGCTGAGCCCCTTGCCACTTGCCTTGGCAGCAGCAGCCCTCGCAGCCTCCTCCACAGCAGGCCACCCCGTGCCTGCCTGTGGTTCAGCTGCCTGCAGCTGCAGCACACAGCCAGACCTGGGGAACAACTCATCCTGCAGGGACTGCTGCTGCCAGCTCTGTGGTGTATGGATGGGAGGAATTTCAGGGGGAAAAGAATATCAGATAGCCTGCTGAGCTCATGGGAAACTTCTCTGTCATCCATAAAAACTTGGGGTTTGATTCCCCTTACCATGGCTTTGACAACACTGGTGTGATCAGGCATGTCTGCGACTTTGCGTGGAAGTCATCTCCTTCCCGTGACCTTATACCTTTTACTCTTCAGATTTGGCCATCCATCCCATCTCCCTAGTGGCTGTTCCTCAAGCAACCGCAGAAAGCCAGTGCATTTCCTGGCTTGGGTCTCCTCTTGGTGTCCTAGCATGCGTGGGGACAGCTTACACAGAATGACAGGCTTAACTTTGGCACACACCGTTAGCGTGGCAGTTGTGCTGGTGAGAGCCTGGCTAACGTCCTCTCTTTGCCTGTTTTCCCAGGTCGTTGCACTGTCGTCGTGGAGTCTCTTGAGAGATTCAATCTACTATACACTGTCTGTTGTTGCACTCATTGTGGTAAGTTTTTGAAGGTTATTTTTCTGTGGGAGCCCATGTGTCTACTGCCACCTGTAAAGGGAACCTGCTAAGAAATCATAGTCTTGTAGCTGAGATCCTAGATTCAGTAGTCATGTGGTTTTCTGCTTGTGGGAAAGGTACTGGTGATCTCCCTGGTTCTCTGGAAGAGCTTGGCCCAAGGGTAGGAGATCGACAAGTGCCCAGAGAGCCCAGAGCGATAGCTGGGGAGAAGTGTGTTGCTTCAGTCTCAGTGCAGAAGCAGGGTGCAGAGCTGCAACCCCCATGCTGCAGCCCCACCACCAGCTCCGGAGCGGGTCTCTTGGTCAGTCCTCTCCTGACAGCGACCCTCGTGGCTTCCTAAAAAAAGTCTAACTGACCTGTGAGGAGATAGCATTTGTGCCCAGAGGAAAATGTGCCCTGGCGGCCAAGAAGGCGAATGGCATCCTGGGGTGCATCAAGAAGAGTGTGGCCAGCAGGTCGAGGGAGGTCATCCTCCCCCTCTACTCTGCCCTGGTGAGGCCCCATCTGGAGTACTGTGTCCAGTTCTGGGCTCCCCAGTTCAAGAAAGACAGGGAACTGCTCGAGAGGGTCCAGCAAAGGGCAACAAAGATGATTAGGGGACTGGAGCACCTTTCTTATGAGGAAAGGCTGAGGGACTTGGGTCTCTTTAGTCTAGAGAAAAGAAGATTGAGGGGGGATCTTATTAATACATACAAATACTTAATGGGAGGATGCCAGGGGGATGGGAGTAGTCTTTTTTCAGTGGCGCCCAGTGATAGGACGAGGGGTAATGGGCATAAACTTGAACATAGGAAGTTCCATCTTAACATGAGAAGGAACTTCTTTACTTTGAGGGTAGTGGAGCACTGGAACAGGCTGCCCAGAGAGGTGGTGGAGTCTCCCACTCTGGAGACATTCAAAACCCGCCTGGACGCTGTCCTGTGTAACGTGCTGTAGGTGACCCTGCTCTGGCAGGAGGGTTGGACTAGATGATCTCCAGAGGTCCCTTCCAACCCTAACAATTCTGTGAATTCTGTGAATTCTGTGAAAGTGATCAACAACAACTACAAAACATTTGTTTTTCCACACATAATTGGGGCAGGTCTTGTTCAGTGCATGCTAGCAGCAAAACCTCTAATGAAGGCTACAGTTTCAGTAATTCTTAGTGCTGCTTCTATTCCAGCTTTCGTCAGGCTCAGTAAGTACTCCCAGTCTCTCAGAACTGGCCTATACAGCGAAAAAACGTTAGCACGAGTGTTCAGATAAAGTCACTGCCATCAGTTTAGCGTTAACTTTACAACCAATACCAAATAAAGTAAGGAAATGTAAAAACTGAGTTTCCTGGTAGCAGTTGCTACTTAGGGGTTTTTTTTTGCCTTTTTTTTCTCTGGCCTAGTTTAGGACCCTAGATTGCCTAAGAAATGAAGAGTGATGAGGTTAACGTCCATACATAAGCAAGAAGGGAACTTTAGAGTCAGAAGATGAACGCTTGCATTTCTGAAGTTTGCGCTATGTTTATTAGTCACAGTTTCAACAATGTGTTTTGTTTTGCCTTCATTCTGCACATACCTGTATACTATACATATTCTGTAGGCGCAAAGGCCTGTATCTGTCTAATCTCAAACAGAAGGTTTGCCTCAACCTGTTTGTACTTTTATTCCCCATACCGCAAGGTCAGCCTTTTTGAACCTGGTGAAAAATAACTTTTTTACATCATTATTAGCAATGAGCTGCAAAACAAAAAACTTTTTTTTTTTTTTTTTTGCTTTGACAGCTTGACAGTAACCTGATACCAAAAAGTGTTCCTAAACCACAAACTTGGCCACACCTATTAATTGCAATAAATTACATTGCACGAGCTTAAAGACATCTAGCAGGCATTCGCTTAGTTTACTCCACGGGAAGCACAGATGTGGGGAGCTGCTTGGCATTTAGCCTCCTGTTGTTTGGATTGGGTGTCTCATTTATTGCATGATGGCAGACAAGTTAAAAATCTGTTGAATCTGTCATCGGTTTTTAAATTCTTAAAGCAAGGCAGGTTTTTTTCATGGCTGGTTCATCCTTGTGGTTGTCAGTTGCTTCAGGATGTCGAGAACTATTCTGTATTCTATTGTGTCCAGTGTACCCCTGAAATTTCTAGCTATATATCCTATGTAATGAGAAAGTTATATGGCTCATAAAGCAGACATCTCTGTTATCCTTAAGACTTTTCTACTATACTTTATTTCTGTATAAGCTGTTCTTCATAATCACAGAACTGCAGAAGTCCTTTTCTTTTGGGAGTATACCCAATCATATTGGGATACTGCTATATTTTTCCTAAGCCTCGGGTTAGCTGCTTTCCAGATGTATGCCCACTCTTCTGCTCATTTTGTCAGCTGAGAGGTTCAAGGTCCTTCATGCATCCAGGGCAGCAGAACCGTGCAACTCCAGGCATTAGTGGAGGCTTGAAAGCATTGGCAGAACTCTCACTCCCATGTTGCAGCACTACATGGCTAATTGTGGCTTGGGAGATGTGGGGCGCATCCCACTTCTCTTCAGCGTTACTCCACAACAATCACTGCAAATTACTTTTAAACACCTGGTAGGGAAAACCAGAGCAAGATGGGAGGAAGGGAAAACATTTTAAATGGTTAAAGATTTAGCTCCCAGCTGATTTACGAAACCTTTTGTATGCCATATTGCTCCCTAGTTGATGGCCAATGAGGATTTTTCCTTTCAGAGTCAAACACTGCTTCAGTTTAAGAAGTTTCTCCTCCCCTTTACTCACCCAGGGACCCTGGCTTCACAGTGGCTCGGATCTTTCCTATCCTTTTAAGGCAGAATCAAATTTAGGTGGCAGCACATTGTTATTCAAATACTGACTCTTCAGTCCCCCATGTCTCTGCCAGGAGACAAGCCACAGGCTCCATGCAGAGCATAGCATGACCTGTGTGCAGTTCCCCCTCGGTTAGATTTCTGTGCGCCTTAAATTTTAGAAGGCGCTTAAATGCTTTGCCATATAGGGATAATTTGCCGTATCAGGGCATTGAGACTTCTCTGCAGCTGAAGTACAGTCATCTTTCTTGAGGGATGATACTGCTTTGTATGTTGCACTCCACTGGTGTCTTTACTGATCATAAATACACCTGAGGGGAAATAAATACATTCCTGGCAATGTTGAGATTCAGCAACTTCAAAAACCTTGATATTCTGCTGGGTAAATCAATGTGACTTTGTCTCCTTCTGTTTCCACTAGCAAAGTAATTGCAGCGCTGCAGTAATAAATAGCAAAGCAGTATAAATTCACCTGTTTGCTGCTCCAGGCCATTTGATAAGAACGAGTGAACTCTAAATCACAGAGATTAGAAGTGGATAAACCGCACTTTACCATACTTACCTCACCTTGGTTCAGCCCTGTAATATTTTTTTTAACCTTAATATTACAAAGTTATCTTGTCTTCTTGTAAAGCTTGGCAAAACTGTTACTCCTTGTTTCCCTTGAAAGGAAAAAGATACCTATGTATCTTAACTTGAAGGGACGTGGTCAGAGTCATTAGTGACAAAAGTGGGATGGGTGCTATTTTTAATCACAAAGGTCAACGCACATGCTTTCATGTCCCATCACACCAACACATTGTAACCTAAAACAGGCCTTGTCAGATTCGATCAGGGTGACTGGGAGCTGTAAGTTATAACACACATAACGTTTTGTGGTCGTGTTTTCTTCCAGTAGCCACTGTAACAACTATTGCTCGGTGCTGGCTGTCACACAGGAGTTGCTATTTACAGGCTATATACAGCTGAAGGGGAGTGTTTTGCTGTGCTTTCAGAGGCTCCTTCCCTTTCCCTGCCTTTTCTCTGACGGGCTGTCATGGATGTTTTTCCCTAGTGCAAATGCGGCATTTCCACCTCTCCGCACGGCGTGGGGCTGAAAGCGGGACTGAATGGGAAGCGGGCTCCTCACCTGGGCTGACAGGGCAGAGTGGCTGCCCAGGCCGCGGGGCTGCGGGTGGCTGTGTGAAACCCCAGCTCCAACCTTCCAGAGAGGCCCCGTGCTGCCATGAAGGGCAGGTGGCCTGTCCAGCCCTCCTGGGTACCCTACACACAGGTTAGGTGGCCTGGCCGGCCCTCTTGGGACCCTACACGCAGGTTAGGTGGCCTGGCCGGCCCTCGGGCCGTCCTGCGGCAGCTGCCATGGCAGGTGGGTCATGGCACATGGGTTGAGCCGTGCTGAGGGTCTATGCTCTATGAGGGTATATGCTCTATGAGTGGCAGCCGAGACTGGCAGGGAGAGCAGCCCACCACACGTGTCCATCTGAGGTGGAAGGAGAAGTGGAGGCAGAGGGGTGTTGCCAGCAAGGGAGGGTGGCAGCCCCCTCTGCTCCTGGCAGGGCTGGTGGTGGTGGTGGTGGAGCCCAGCTATGGAGCAGTGCAGCCACCTGCCGGTCACCTCCCAAAGTCTGCCTCTTCGGGCCCTCCCGAAACCAGGCGTGGATGGGCAAACACCCTTCACCTCTCTGGCACAGCGTTGTTTCTTCCCCAATACAGAGCATCTTACACACGCAGGAAGAGACACGTTTTTTTCCCAAGGAGGCTTGCACAGCATTGTCCCAAAAGCTTCAGCATCTGTCTGCAGGTGTGCTCAGACGATCACAGTAGTTAAATTCAGCTAGTGCAGTGATCATGTAGATCTCAAAGAAATAATCCTCTGGGCTCAGTTTTTAGCCAGCAAAGTTTCACAGCAATTATGGAGCTGGCTGTAAATCTGCATACAGATCACCCAGTTGCCACCCAAGGACAGGTCAGGGGAGGAGGCCATGTCCTTGGTGAGACCAGCCGTGCCGTTCAAAGGCAGGTGCACCCCCTTCTCTGACTCACTTCTGTTTTCCCTGCAACCGCTTCTGCTTCGCTGCTGCAATAGCCCTGGTTATGCAAGGATCCTGTGGTATTTGGGAAGAAGTACCTGCCTGCCTTTACTAGGTGAGAGAAACTAAGGGTTGAAAAGTTCAAAGACTGGGCAGGAGGGCAGTGCCAAAACAGACCAGAGCTTAATCCCATTGCCCTGAGCCCTGGGTTGCTCTGCCTGCTCTGTCGTGTGCTCAGGTGATGAGGTGTTTTCAGCTGTGATTTCATGTATAACATGCCTATTTTTAAATCTTTTCTCCACAGTTTATTTATGATGAAAAAGTTTCCTGGTAAGTATATCTGTATATAGTATATCTATATATATATAATTTTCATTTTTTCTGGTTATACCACAAAAGCTGCAATAAGTGAGGTTCATCAGGAGAGGAGGGGAAAGCAAAGAAGTTCTGCAGGGTGATTCAGGCAGCAGCTTCCTGCTG
>NW_009648550.1:106483-157876 GCF_000708025.1 Charadrius vociferus | reverse complement strand
ATAACTCAAGATATAACTCAGCTAGAATAACTCATTTTCTGAACCAGAGAGGAAAGCCTAGGAGAGCATCACTCAGACTGTTTCCTGATACAGCGATGCCAGTCGGTGCCCTCTGCCCACCCTGCAGCAGCCCAGGGATGTGCTCAGCAGAGGCAGAGACTGCTGCTTGGGCGCCGGTGTGCCAGGGATGTCGGCCACCTGGGAATGGAAAGGGCCACCCAAGCAGTCATAAATAAGTGTGTTCCAGTATTTGGATTTTTAATAATTTAAAAACCAAAAGCTCCTAAGGTCCTAAGGCAATATTAAAGAGCGAATGAAAAAAAAAAATAGATATATATGTTAATGTCCCCATGAATGTGCTTAAATGTACTGCGATAGGTATGTTAGGCTCGGAGAGCTTCAAACACTTTTAAAAGTGTACTTTCAGTTGTTTTGCTTTCATGGTTTTGTTTTCAGCACCTCTCAGGGCTTGTAGAGTGACAGTGGTAGCTTTGATTTCACTCACAGCCAGTATTATTTAGATTACAAGCACTAGGGGGAGTCAGGCTTTTTGGGTTGCATGTTTTCTTAAACTTGTTCTCACTGGGGGATTTATGTTTCATTTCAGAGAAGGATTTCTGAAACACTGAGTTTTGCAATGGCTTGTTTTTATTTGTTTTGTTTTGTTTTTTTAACTAAAATTGACTCAAGGCCCAATTGTATTTGACTGTGCCCTTCAACTAAAACACATCAATGCGGAAGCCGAGCGTTGAACTGCCAGAAGCAGGGAATGAGATATTGATATAGTTAGTGCAATGTCTCAAAATCTTTAAAGAGAAAATGGTCTATGAGTTTGAGTATATAGCAGTCTGATAATGGATGATTTCCACAAGGACTAGCAGTTTGCCATAGGGAACTATGCAGAATACAGCATTTTGGTCAATGAAAAAGGTTACGTAGAAAAAAGTTCTAAAAGTCATAGTCTATTTTGTTTTCATAAAAATTTCATTAGTTTGACACAGAAACAGTGGAGAAAAAAACTGACAGTATCTAATCAGCAGTTTAAACTGCTGCCTGCTGCATTCTCAGTGGTTATGCAGCAGCAGTAGCAGAAGTGCATCTGCCCCTTTTTCAGGTCATCTCAGCATGATCGGTGTGCTTTAGCACGCTCAGAAAGCCCAACAACGTGCTTTACACTCATGCAGGCAAAGCAGGATGACTGCTCCCCTGCCTCTGCCAAAGGCCCCACAGATACTGTCCTTTCAGAAGTGTTGGTGTTCCTTGGGTATGTGATTTGTTCACTAAATTCCTGGGTTCCGTCACTTGTTCTTAGCTGACAGGTTGATTTGGCCAAGTAAAACCAGGGCAGAAGTCAAGAAAGCAAAGGAGGCATCACACATCCCCTTTTCTAGAGGTGTGTTAAGACAGCCCAGGAGGGTCAAGCCTTGCTGCAAGTTTATGGCATGACAGGTGGGAGAGGATGGCTGAACTCGGGCAGCTGACTGCCATGCCTTGCTCTGATCTGTTTTCTGTGTCACTCTTGTTTGCAGGTGGGAGTCCTTAGTCTTAGTGCTGATGTATGTCATCTACATCGTTATCATGAAGTAAGTCAAATGCGCCCTCGGCTTGTTTAGATTGTAGGGCTCCCTGCTCCAGTGCTTTTCCAGAGGTTGCAAAGGTAATTAAAGAGAGCCGCAGGCTGTGGGCAGAGCTTCCATTGCATCACCCAGCTTGCACGCCAGCAGCACCTCCCATAGCAGGGGTTAAAACCTTGCCCTGTAGTGTACTTATCCGTAATTTATCCTGATGAGGCATGAAGGGGCTGCTTATCTCCATAGTACAGATCCAAGGATCAGACATCTAAAGACGGATGATGCTTTACGGATCTTACCCTGTGCGAACCAACTAAAGCTAATGCAGCAAGTCTGTGGCAGAGCAGAGAACCGAATCCATCTCTGGGTCCCACTAAAGCAGCCTCTTCTGACATTACTTTAGCATCTCTACTGAGAAATAAACACATGGGAGATTCCAGTCTACTTTTTATGGGTGCAAAACTCCACAGCAATTTGTTCTCGCTTGCTTGGAGACCCACGATAAAACTACAGCACAATCAGCACTGATTTTCTGAGCATCTGACCTGTGCAACTTCTTTCACACAAGTTCATGCTAGCAAAGCTAGTCTGTTCTGCTGTTTGGTTCCCCTCCTCCTGCCTTGTTTTTAAAAGACAGTGGAAAGGAAACCCATATTTAAACTGGAACATTCAACAAAACCTACCAGCTGCCAAGCACACCAGTGGTCTTGTCTCAACAAATAAGAGTAGAGATTTGTTTTGAAATTATAAATAGAGTAAATATTGTGAGAGGAATTCTCAGTGAGAACAGCAAAACACTCAGGCAGGGTTGAAGGGAACACAAGTCAGAATCCATCTCACTTCTAATAATTAAAAACTTTTTTAAACATGGAGGGTGGCTTCACTCTTGCAACGATTAACTTACCAGCAAAACAGGCAGTTGTAATGTCTGAATCTAGAATGGATTTTTTTTCTGAAAGCAATTCTGTAGTGTGAAAGGATGTTTCAGACCCATTTGGATAGAGCTGGGGAGGTTGTCAGCCTGGTTAGGGACCTCAGCCAGGTGTTCACTGTGGTCTACCCTTGCCTTTCAGTATTGTGGTGAGATCCTCAGCTCATGTTTGTGTCAGCTCCTGGCTACTCTAAATAAAATAAGGAACAAAGATTATGTTTTTTTCTCCCCAAAGCTGAAACAGAACTTAGCATATTGTCATGTGTTTCTGTGGTAGATCTTCACAGGTAAAACAACACTCGTGTTCAGGTGTGATTATGTGATAAAAAATAAATTTGGACACTGATAAGAAACCATTATTTCTGATACAGTGTATTCATTACACATAATACATTCAAGATTCATGTCTTGTATCTTTCATAGCGTTCTGGATACGGAGAGGTTGCATTATATACAATTTAGTTAGAGCTCCGGCATACTGTGGCTAGATTTCCTTAAAACCAGAGGGCTTTTCTTACCTCCCTTAGTTGGATCACACAGAATATGAGTCTAGGAAAGGAAGAGTGTCAAGAAATCTACATAGAAGGAGCAAAGGTACAGCTAGAGTTTGTTTCATTTGTGCAGGTACAACTCAACCATACATCACTGCTTTGAAAGGAAGACAAAAAACTCTGCAAATATGGTGAATGGTTTAGCAAATAACACGGAAATGGACGATAACAGCAACTGCGATGCCACAGTGGTATTACTAAAGAAAGGTAACTGTTCCAGTAAGTCACCCTGCTTGCTTGCATCATTCTGAATGTTTACAAGTTTGTCCGCTAGTCTTATGGTGTCTTATCAGCCATGAAATAGGCAGGGAGGTGGCCCTTTTGTAACCATCCCTGCCAGATGGCCATGGCTCCTGTGCCTGGGGGCATGGCATGGTGACCTCAGCCACCGCATCCTTTGCTGCTGGAGGCAGCTCAGGCCTCCTCTGGGTAGTTCTTGCTGCTGGACAAGTCGCTGGCTGAAAGGACTCCTCCAGCTTCAAGCCTGATTTGCTCAGGACCTACTTATTTAGACTGTTAGAGCCATGCCATTGTAAGTCCTCCTGTGGGCACCGTTATTCTGCATTGAAGATGCGCATTTAAGTCTCGTACCTCCAGTTAAATTTAACTCCATTCCAAAGTGACATAAATTGAGCAGGCCCTGCTTCTACTAGCATACACTTTCGCCTCGGTGAAGGGAGAGTGGGGACTCTGTGTTGGTCTAGGTAGCGTGCTCTTACTGCACGTGCTGCCTTGAATGTGCACAACTTTTCAATGTAAATGACCTTTAAGTGGATTTCGCTTTGGCTAAAATCTTCCCATTTGACTGTAGTCACAGTCACATATAAAAATGATCGTATTTCTTCATCTTAAAAAAATTCACCCCCTCCGTAGCTCAGCAGCAGTAGTTCGATGCGTGCATTTCCAAGCATGCGATAAACTGTATTTACAGAGGATCATTTTTTTTATCTTTGCAGCAGTCAACAAGCATGTGCAGTAACTGCCTGGGATTTATATGCACCTATCCTCAGGAATAACACACACCCCCAGTCACTGGTTTAACTTGAGAAGGAGCTCTAGCTTGTCTAAACCAGTCCTGGTCTCTGACCAGGATGGGCTGCCTTTTTTGTTTCTCTGGACTGAAAAAAAAAAATTAACAAAAATAGGTCTCTCTTAAACAGTGATTGAAAGACATAGTCTGTATACAGTAAGCAACTAAACATGAAATGTAGAGGGGTTTATTTGCTGACATCAAACCCTTTGAGTCTACCAGAGGCCAGCTATGGCGTTACTGCCCTATTGCTGAGGGAAGGCTTTTCTGAGTGCTGTGTGCTCTGGTTTGGGGAAGCTGCTTTTATGGGAACAGCTATCTGTAGCCTGGGGCTGTCAACAGCGAAACTGTGCTGGCAAGATGACTACACTCTGTACCAGGAAAGGTAGACTGGTAAAACTCTGTAAGCATAAACTCAGGCCTTAGTCATCTAGGTTTACCCAGTCGCCTCAGGGTTACGCACAAATGAGGCAGTTCTGATTGTGGGATTTGGTTTAAATCTCGCCAGAATGCGTCTTTGCATGACACTGCTCAGCTGCTGGTAGTTTTTTGTTTTGAACACTTGCGGTTACTCAAACTGGCTGAGGAAGGAAAACAAAAGGATTGCTTCATTTTCTTGAAGATTGTTCCTATATTTACTTGGCAGTGGGCCACTGGAGGTCCAGACAGGAGAGTGGCGCTGCTGTGCACACCAGCAAGTAGCATGAGGTCGCAAACACCACCCATTGCAACAGGTTGCCTGAGGGTTTCAGACACTACCATTTGTTTTCTGAGACCTTTTCTGAACGGAGGACCAAAAAGAATCAAACAGAAGGATTTCTGTGTTTGGGGCAGTTCCCCCAAGTGCCATGCCAGCATGGAAAAAGTTACAAGGAAAAGCTATCTGGCTGTTTTATTTTTTGAATATGGATGGCCCCACCTATCTACCCCAATCCATGGAAACCTTCTCATTCACAAAAAAAAGTGACACTAAGGCCAAGGAGATAGTCTTCTGTAAGACTAACAGTGATGGTAACAAATAGTAATGCCATGAAACATTTGCCAGTGTTCAGCACTGATTTTAATAAACCAAAGCAGAGATGTGTCAGGGAAGGTCTCAGGTTTCCCGGCTGCCGAGTCCCAGTCCTGGCCCAGAATTCAGAGCCCGAGGTGAAAAGGATGGGCACTGGCACTGTGCTACCCCAGGGGTAATGGGCACTGGCACTGTGCCCCAGCTGGAGCGCAATTCAGGTACCTGCCCCTGTCTCCTTGTTCCTTTGCTCCCGCCCTGTGGGTCGCACCCCATGGATTGGCACGTGTGCTTGCTGCCATGTTTGATGGCACTTCCCAGCCATGAGCTGCGAGCCCAGGATGCAGGAACATGCTTTTCATTTGCATTGGTACCCCACGGGAACATAGTGACGAGTTCCTCTCCCCCGTGTACGGTTGATGGTGGGTGAGGCCCATATCCTCACAGAAGTGCAGATTATAACAGTGGAATTAATGCAGCTTTACTGCAGCACCGTTTCTACCTTGGTGGAATAGCTACTGTGGAAGCAGTGGTCTGCCTAACGCAGGCCTGTGATAAACTGTGCAGAGCAGATTTAACTGTCTGTAATGAGCATGAGTGGAGATGCCATGTTAGCAATTTATTTAGAGACAGAAGTGTAGGATTTGTAAAGACAGAAATTAAGGCCAGCAGAGGCATATTTTGAATGGCAATAGCTGAAGAAATGGCCCTTGCAAAGGACTTCTGGAACCCACGGGTTTATTCTTCTGAGAGCCATGCAGGGCAGAGAGAGAGACTGCTGGAAGAAGACCTAACTTTCTCTTTGTTCCTTGGCTGCAGGAAATTTCCACCGTAAAGCCTCAGTGATCATGGTGGATGAGCTGCTGTCTGCCTACCCTCACCAGCTTTCATTTTCCGAGGCTGGGCTCCGGATCATGATAACTAGCCACTTCCCTCCCAAAACACGTCTTTCCATGGCCAGCCGCATGTTAATCAATGAGGTATGTCTTTTATCTCCCTCCACCTCCCCTTGTCCTTCTGAATTTGCTTTTTCTGTTAGCAGTGTTTGTGTCAAAATGAAACTCTTGCTTCTTCTGGATCCCTGAATGCATTTTCCCAGATTTTATCCTTCTGACACTGACTTTACTAAATCATCCCTTCCTGTTTGTCCCCATGGAGATTTTAGCAGAGAAAGTTTCAAGTCATCATGTGGTTTTGTTACCTGTAGCTGTTGCTCACAGGAGGTGTCCCCTGCATTGATCTGACATTAATATCACTTGCACTTATTTAATAATAGGGTATTCCACTGAGTCTGCACTTAGTCTGGCCCTAGTCTTGGGGTACTCCTGGAGTCAATTGTACAGCCACTGGTCCTTCTCTTACAAAAGTTTTATATGTGAGATGTATCTAGTCATCTGCAAGCAAGCATCATGTTATACTTGATAAAAATTTATCCCTTTTCCTTTTAAAGCCAAATTTTTAAAGAAGTCTGCACATTACTTCCTCTGTTCCTTCTTTTCTCTTTAAAAAAAATTAAATTTAAAAAAATCTGTCTTTCAGCAAGAATTTGTGCCTGTATTTACAGAGACAAAGACTGATCAACAGCAGGACTTACACCAATGGTGAGTCAGAAGTAGCAATCAAAATACCTATCAAGCACGTGGTTGAGAATGGAACAGGCCCCAGCAACTCCGCTGAGCGGGGCGTGAACGGCACACGGCGGGATGAAGACATGGCTGAGGCTGGGAATGAGACAGAGAACGAGAATGAGGATAACGAGAACAATGAAAACGATGAGGAAGAGGAAGAAGATGATGATGATGATGACCATGAAGGGCCATACACACCTTTTGACCTACCCAGTAAGAAGCTCCTGGGTTTCTGTTGTTCCAGAAAGCAAAACTCAGTTTGGGTGTGCCAGAAAGCATTGCAGACACGTGTTGAGGTGTCTCTGAGAGCTCTCATCAGCCTGCACCTCACAGTGTAGCTCTTGGTCACAGGTAAAAGATGAAAGGAGCTGGGAAGCAGCAGGAACTTCTCAGGATGCGGACTCCTGGGCTTGGACGCACCTCTGCTGCAGCTCATACATGGGCCCAGCGCTGCTGTTGCAGTCAGAAGGGAGAGGCAGGAATCCCCATGGGGTAGTTCCTCCCTCGAACCCAGAGTCACCCTCTGGAGAAGATTGTCTCTCTCTGCTGACTGCGGAGGAAGCTGAGGATGGTGGGGCCGCTGGCAAGGTGCCTGAACACAGGCCAGGTGCATCTGTGCCTAGGCATTATCTTTGCTGGGAAACGAGGTGTGCTCTTACCTTGCTAGCAGAGACAAGGTAGTGGTGGTGCTGGTGCGGAGCAAGGTCCTGGGTGCCTCTGCTTCCTGCTCTTAGCTAGGCATAGCCACGGTGTCTTCTCAGTGTTTCTGGAGGGCTTAGAAAGTCAGAGCAGCTATCCGACTTGTGAAAAACCACATGTGCCTCAGGTTGCTAAGCACTGGATGCAGGATGGAGATCTCCTTTTTGCCAAGTCCCTCCCTCTTACCCCATCAGGGCTCTAGTCCTGGGATGATTGTAACATATTCCTGCCTTACCTTTGACTTGACACAGCTGGCAAGATTTGCTCTGTTGCAGGCAAACCAGAATACTGTAGGGGTTGGTCCTGCCCTTTACAGGTGAGATATGTTCAGATCTCCTCACTCAAACAGCATAGCTATAGTTCAAGTAAGGAAAAAACCTGAGCCTTGAAGAGAGTAATTTCACAGAATCACAGAATGGTCAGGGTTGGAAGGGACCTCTGGAGCTCACCCAGTCCAACCCCCCCGCCAGAGCAGGTTCACCTACATCAGGTTGCACAGGGCGGTGTCCAGGCGGGTTTTGAATGTCTCCAGAGTGGGAGACTCCACAACCTCTCTGGGCAGCCTGTTCCAGTGCTCCACCACCCTCAAAGTAAAGAAGTTCCTTCTCATCTTAAGATGGAACTTCCTATGTTCAAGTTTGTGCCCATTACCCCTTGTCCCCCCTTGTGCCCCCATCCCCACTGGGCACCACTGAAAAAAGACTGTTCCCATCCCCCTGGCACCCTCCCTTTAAGTATTTGTAAATATTAATAAGATCCCCCCTCGATCTTCTTTCTGTAGACTAAAGAGAGAATTTAGGTGTCCTATGGACTGTGACACTAGATTCATAGTATGGGTAAAGTTGGCATGGACCTCTGGAGATTTCTGGTGCAAACCCCTGCTCAGAGTAGGTTGCACAAGGCTGCATCCAATTGAGTTTTGATTATCTCTAAGGATGGAGATCCCGCAGTCTTTTTGAGTACCTGTTCCAGTGTTTGACCACCCTCATGGCAGGGAAAAAAAAAAAAAGAAAAGAAAATGCAGAACTTATGGTAGCATCTGTTCTGAATTTCCCTTATTGCAAGTTGAGTCCATTGGCTCTCATGGTTCCCTTTTGCATTTCTGTGAAGGGCCCGGCTCCATCTTTTTCTGTACCATCCCATTAGGTGGTTGAAAATGGATCAGATCTCTTTCTAGAACTTGCTTTTTATGTGGTATCTGTAAGAACTTGACCCAGAGTGGGTAGCAAGTGATCTCTGACCCGTTACTTAACTCTCAGGGAAGCACTTCGTACTCCTTCCCTGTGCCCCTCTCTGTCCTCCCATCCCTGCCGTCACACCATGATTTTCTGAACAAGGAATGTCTTGTTATTATCTGTTTGAATAGCACTTAGGCTGGGGTGTCAGTGGTGTCTTGTTTGATAGTATTAACAAAATAATAACATTCTGGACTAAAGCAGACTAGAATTGTAATTGTTTCCCTTTTTTGTTTTACAGCTGGCAAGATGGAAATCTTGAAGTGGCTCTTTACATGGCCATTGAGTTTTGTCCTGTATTTCACAGTGCCCAACTGTAACAAACCCCACTTGGAAAAATGGTTCATGGTTACCTTTGCTTCCTCCACCCTCTGGATTGCAGCTTTCTCCTACATGATGGTGTGGATGGTATGTACCAACTAAAGCAAAAACCACAGCCTGGGAGAGGCAACAGAAGTGGGTTTTGTCAGCTTGGAGAAATGCGTAGAAAGTTCTCCATACCTGAATTTTTAAATGAGAAACCTTAAGTCTGCTTACATTTCTATTAGACCTGTCCACGCTGAGAGAAGACAATTAGGGGCCAGTAGCCATGGCCTTTGAACTTCGTTCAGGGCTAGAATTTCACCCAGATTCTTTAACATGGGAAAAAATTACATTTGTTTAATACCTCCATGTCGTGCAGGGCAGTGTAAAGGGACCCAGGTGCTAGTAAGAATCTGGCCTCAATAGCTTTTCCTTTTCTTGGAACAGGCAAGCTTGAGAGACAGAGTTGTGAATGATAACGCTTTGAACTCATCATGAACAAAAGCATGACATTCAGCCAAATTCTTGCACAACTACTCTAGTCGACAGGAACTTAATTCAACCTCGTTATCCTAAAGGTAGAAGGGGATAAATAAAAAGGAACACAAGGAAATCCACATGTAGTTGGACTGTTCACAGGGGAGAACTTTTGTGCACTGTCTGGGTCATTGAGCCTGTTAGCTTGCTGCAGGCCTCATTACATGATATGTGTAGGTGAAAAGTGTAAGTTGTGCTCATTAAGATTACAGTAATACTGCAGCATGGATTGTGTTTCTTTTGGGGTGGTCTGTACTCTTAAGCAGAATCAGACAATGATGGGGCGTTGACGTCAGGAGAGAGTCTAACAAGGGAAGCCTGGTTTCGGGCTGCTGCACTTTTGATGGGGTGCACGATTCATGGACTGTCTCAGCGTGGAACCCGAAGAGCATGGAGATACCTCACTAAAGCACTGGCCACTGCTTCCCTGCTGGGAAGGGGGAGGCAACAAAAAATCTTCACTGCCTTCAATATTCATTCTTGTACTAAGTGCAAAAATGAATGCCAGGCTTTTCCCTATGAACTAATCAAAGCAGTTACAGAAGAAGATTTTTATTTTGTTTTGTTTTCAATAATCCATGTTACCCTGAAAAGGAAGTAGAAAGTTACTTGTTTTCTTCTGCTTTTCATCTGGGAGCATGAAGTGTTTTTCAAGAAAAAAGCTATCACAGCTTTCCATAGCTGAAATACCAAAGCCCACAGGGTCACTGTGCTGCTTCTAACATATGGTTCACATTTCTTGGACTATGCTGCAGAGAGTTCTGAAGAGCAATTAAATATGGCTAATAGCAAATGTGCATCATTTGATAAAGGCATCCAAAATTTGAAAATATTAATCAATTTGAAGAGCAGCACTAATTTATCGTAGCTTAGACTGCATAGCAAAGGAAAGAGAAAAGAGGAAATTAAAGGTGTCTCTTCTCTGCCAATAGGAATTGTTCACAGTCACTTGGGGATATGTCCCTGCGTACAGAATTTTCATAGCATAATGAACCATAGGGTTGTTTTAGTGTCTGCTTAGCTATTATTTGTATATAATAATGTCTGCAAACTTCAGCCAAGATAAGGAGACTGTTACACAGCGTAGTGGACCACCGTATAGTCTCTTTTCCAGGTTAGTATCAGGAAAATTGTGGATGAAAGGTGTGAAGCAGCTAACCAACAAGGGTACATAACACGTTAGTGCTGTCCTCTGCCAGGGAATGAATATACCAAAAGAACCTGTCACTTCTCTTTAAAGAAAGTGTGTGTTTGCACTGAGCAATAAACTCACGGCATCTTGCAGAATTGGGCCAAGCTGAGCTTTGATTTTAATTCTTGTAAACAGCTTGACAGTTTATTTCCTCTCCTTAGGTGACAATCATTGGCTACACACTGGGAATTCCAGATGTGATAATGGGCATCACTTTCTTGGCAGCTGGAACCAGTGTGCCAGACTGCATGGCAAGCCTTATTGTAGCAAGGCAAGGTAGGTTCATCATAGAGATGTTACACTGCTGTTGAAGTGTTTCCTTGTGTCCTCTTCCTCTTTAGGTAGCACAGATGCGCCCTGAATGTGAAAACATACAGAGCCCTTTTCCTGATGCTGAAATTTAAAACAAGAACAAAGAAGGAAATTCATTGTGTTGCTATTGCAAAGCAGCTAGCAGGTTCTTAATGACGGTGTGAAACAAGTTTTGGCACTATTGTCAACTTCAAGCCTTCCCCAAAAGTGACAATGTTTTTCTCAATTTAAATATCAGTGGTATAGAATTGTTTAAAAGATGGCATAAGGGTCTTTCAGATCACTTTCCAGCTTTTCTCCACAATCATAAGGACTGGAAGATACTACTGTTTTTAAGGGAAACCATTTTTCCCCCCTTGTGACTCCAGCAACAAGTGTTTTAAGAGAAAAAGAAAGCTGTCAGTACTGCTTTGGGGAACAAAAGCAGTGGCTCTTCATTAAAACAACTGGCTACTTAATAGACTACCTGAATACCTAATCTAATCAGTCCAGTGTAGAAACTCATGTGTCACGGTTACAGTAAAGTATCAAAAGCCCCACTGAGCATAGCACAAGAGTGCTGGCAGGTCACAGCCAGTGGCCAGGGTCCTCACAGCAGCGGAGGAGTAGTTGAGGGAAGTTCTTAGATGATCCCAGAAGGTGGATTCATCTCCTTCAACCCTGCTGGTCCTGTGTGAGGGGGGGGTCAAAAGGGAAAGGGAAGGGGTGGGATGAGTGGGACCTCCCTTGACACTTTGCCTTAATCCATGGAAATTGTCTGGATTAGCTCAGATTAATGTATTTCAGTTTAAAAGTTGAAAAACTTTTCTGAGACTTGTTTGATTGTACATTGTTTCCATTCCTGCAGGTATGGGGGATATGGCTGTGTCCAACTCCATCGGAAGCAATGTTTTTGATATTTTAATTGGCCTAGGCCTCCCGTGGGCTTTGCAGACCCTAGCAGTGAATTATGGATCATACGTAAGTCCTACATTTCTTCATATCATTCTTTTTTACATTTTTTTTAAGAAAACATCTATTAAAAAAAAAAAAGTCCAAAATTCTGTGGATTGGATTTGAAGACACAAATAGTTTTGCTCTGTTATGATTTGGGAGAAGTAGCAATTGTCAGCAGACATTCCCCATCCTTTGGAGGACCAGTACTTCCATTTCCTCCTTACAGGCTTACATGTGCTGTAATAAGATAACCTAGTAGAGTATACTGTATGTTCACCCACTTGAATATATTCCAAATGAGGAGAATGATCCTGGTTTTAATAAGACAGAAGGGATAAACACGTAGCTGAAAAGTAAAGGATAGAGCAGACCTCTGGCGCTTTCGGTAAGAAATATTCTAGTGTCACTAAACTGTTAACACACTGGAAGATGAAGGAAGTGGTTAAATAACTGGATGTTTCAGAGCCCCTCCCCGAAGTTGTTGCAAGCTCCTTTCTGAGAAGGAAGAGCAGGAAATGCCATGAAGTCCTAGAGGGAAATCACCGTTGCTGTTGCTGTTAGCTGGACAACATTCAGACAGCAGTGTAGGACAGAGGAAAGATTCTTGATTACAGTCAGTGAGTGACTGCAAAGTTAAAAGACCAGAAAATCCCAGAATTGTTGAGGTTGGCAAGTACCTCTGGAGATCATCTAGTCCCTAGCCCTCTGCTCAAAGCAGAGTCAGCTAGAGCAGGATGCTTGGAACCATATCGTTGGGTCTTGAATACCTCCAAGGATGGAGACTGCACAGCCACTCACAGCAGCCTGTTCTGGTGTTTCACCACTCTTACAGTAAAAAAGCGTTATTATGTTTAAATGGAATTTCTGTGTTTAAAATTGTGTGTGTTGTCTCTTGTCCTTTCAATGGATACCACTCAGAAGAGTCTGGCTGCACGTTCTTTGTCCTCTCCCGTTAGGTATTTATATACCTTGATAAGATTCTCCTGAATCTTCTTTCCTCCTGGCTGAACAGTCGAGGTCTTTGAGCCTCTCTTTGTGTGTCAGATGCTGTGGTCCCTTAAATCTTCCTTGCGGGCCTTCCCTGGACTTGTTCCAGGAAGTCTATATCTTCCGTTATTGAGGAGTTCAGAACTGGACCAAGCGCTCCAGATGTGTCTTACCAGTGCTGAGTAGAGAAGGATCATCTCCCTCTACCTGCTGGCAACGCTTGTCCTAATGCAGCCCGGGATGCTGTTGGTGCTCCATGCCACAAGGGTGCATTGTGAACTTCAGCTTGGTGTCCACCGGGATCAACAGGTCTTTCTTTGCCAAGCTGCTTTCCAGCTGGTCAGCCCCAGCATGTACTGATGCATGGGGTTATTCCTTCCCAGATGCATGTCTTTTCATTTCCCTTTGTTGATGTTCATGAGTTTCCTGCCTGCGGATTTCTCCAGCCTGTCCAGGTCACTCTGGATGGCAGTACAACCCTCTAGTGCATCAGCCAGCCCTCCCAGTTTTGTATCAGCTGCAAACTTGCTGAAAAGTGCCCTCTGCCCTATCATCCGGTTCATTAATAAAGACATTAAACAGTATTGACCCCTGGGATAAACCACAACTGACTGGCCTCCAGCTGGACTTTCAGCACAGCAGTTTGTCCAGTTGTCAGTCCACTCCGCTGTCCACTTATTTAGTCTGTTCTTCCTCTGTTTGTCTGTGAGGATGTTTGAGAGGCAGTGTCAAAAGCCTCGCTAAAGTCAACATAAACAACATCTGATGCTCTCTTCTTACCCAACAAGTCCACCTCATCACAGAAGACTATAAGGCTGGGTAAACATGATTTCCCCTTCATAAATCTATATGTCTACTCACAATCACCTTCTTGTCCTTCATATGTTTAGAAGTGGTTCCCAGGATTATTTGCTTCATCACCTTCCCAGGGATCAAGGTCAGGCTGACCAGCTTGTAGATCCTTGGGTCTTCCCTCTCCTTGGGTGTAGGACTGACAAAAGGAAGCAATGCTGTAGGAATAAAATCCCTTTAATGAGCAGCTTATCTGTAGCTCATCTATATTTTGGCAGAAAAGGATGAAAACAAGTGGCTGAACAGAAGCAGCCAGCTTTCATGAAGGCATAACAATGTCACTACTGTTTTGCACACCCAAAATGTTCATTGTACAGTGTGATCACATGGTTAGAAAAGGCAGTCTTGGAAACAGCCCCACAATTAGCAAAGAGACTTTCCTCAGTTTTCACTTGCAGTTCCTGGATTTCTCTCTAAATCCTTGCATAATTGGACTTCAAAACAAAACAAGCCCCTTCCCTCCATCCCCCCCATTATTAGTAATTATTATTTAAGTATTACTAAGTTGCCAGAAAAGGCTGGAGTTAGCTGGGTCAGGTGTAGCCTGGTGACAGCATTAAGAGCTGGAAGGTCCTGTTCGTTATTCAGGGAGCCCTGCTGATGTGCCTGGCACGGAGGTTAGCAGGGGCAGAAGATGAGGAGCTCCTGCTCCCTATAGGGCTGAGCCTTGGGCTGCTCGCACGAGCAAGGCCTGCGCACTAGGGGGGGGTTCACAGGCTCAGGCCAACCTGCTTGTCTGCTAAATGTGACTGTGAGTCAGAGGCACTAGGTTATTTCTGAGCTAATAGTCATGATTTAGTACTGCTCCTTCAGTATTTGGCAGGATCCAAATTTGTCTTCGTAGCATCTCCTCCAAAAGAGCAACTCCTCAAAGCCATTGTGATGCCCCTGTCTCATGTACAGAAGGAAGGAGAGATTTGTAAAAGACAAAAAGGTCTTCCTTGGTCATGATTACTTTTGCATAGCCCTCCAAACCCATGATTGCCTCCCCAGAATGTTTAATATAAGAGGACTGTGGCAAAGTTAAGCTTTTGCTGAAAGCAGAGATTAAATCCATTTTAATAAACAAGCTGTTAAGGCAGTAATAGCTTTTGTGGCAGCCAAAAAAAAGTAGACTGTGTGATTTGGAAGCTTTAATGGAGAAGACCCTCCTAGAAGCCCCCTCGAGCCTTATTTTTCTGGAAGTCTAAACACTCAAGTATGCTATTTCTCTAATATTGTAGTCTGTAAAATCCCTACGTATCTCTTGTTCCAGGCTGCCTGACTCAGAATCCCTTGTGGCCAAATTTTGCTCCCTGTTTAATGCTGGTGTAAAGAGTTCTGGCACGTTGCTGTGCAGAACTGGAGGAGAGGATCTGCTCCATTTTTCTTTCCCTTTGCCCCTGTGCTGCAGCGTGCACATGCGCGTGCCAGCGTGGTGCCCTGTGATTATGCGCATTCTGAACTTTCTCAGCCCCGTGCAGTAAGGTGGCTTCACACGCTAACCAGCCAAGCAGCTGTTCCCAACCAGAAGGAGGTTTATGGGGTTTCATTCTGAACGGGAAGAGCAGTCTCACTGCTAATGGCGCTTTCAGCTGCTGTAGCACCCTTTGTAGGAGGAGTTTGTGTTTGAGCCTTCCTTAAATTCCCTGAAGGCAGGTGGGTGTTTCAGAGCCCATTTTACAGATGGTGCATTTTGATTTGAGGTAAGCAGAGAGCTTTGGAGAAGATGCAGCCTGCAAGCTTGTGGCTGGTTGTGAGATGTCAGTATATTTAAAGCATTGTCCTGCAAGGTCCTGGTTACTGCTCAGTTTTGTCATATGCCTGGCAGCAACCACAAGGAGCCCCATGCAGAATCAGGACTTCTTGTTTAAACAAGTTCAGTTCAGGAGATAGTGCCTGAGAGGGAAAAATACAGCTTGTGATCTAATAGATAAGACAGGAAAGGAGCAAGAAGGGACTTGTCAAAGAGAGACTAATGGACTTGCTGGAGGTCGCAGAGTAGGTAGGTGGCAGAACTGGAAATAGACTGTGAATCTCTTGAGACACATCCTGGTTCTGAGTTGCTAAATCACAGTCATTTTGCTTAAGTGCCTCTCCCAGTTCTGAATGCTCCTTTCCCAGGCCCATTGTCAATGGATGTTTCGGCTTATTATTTATTTTATTTCTTCCTTTCTCGTTACAAGAAAGGAATGGAAAACCATCTTGTGCTTCTCAGGCTGCATCTTGGAAGCATCTGTCACCTATTTTAGAGAAGGAAGTTCTCCTTCTTCTGTTTTCCTATTTTAAATGAAATGTTTTCCTGTAGGATGTGGGTACGCTGCAAGTGGAGACTGCAAGGTAGTCACAGCCCCAGCCTGAGCAGGGGGGCTGCACCCACACAATGTGATGTAGGAAGCTGGCACACCAGGCAGCACTTTGCAAAAACCACTGTGTGCTCCAGGGCACCTGTCTCCAGTATCATTCACCCTGCCTTGCCTGTGTGTATCTGTTACCACAAACCAGGTCCGTCTTAGTGTGATCATCAATGTACAATACTGGATTTTTAATCTCTTCCTTCTTCTGACTGGAAGAAAAGAAGAAAAGGTCCTCCTCTGCCCTCACCCTTTGCCTTCAACTCAGTTGTTAGTCCCACAGTTCTTGGTTTGTGCCAGGCCACTGATGTTTTTCTTATCAAAAGGCAGACCTAGTCAATATCAAACAGCTTCCATATCAGATCCCTTCTGTTTCTACAATGTCTAGTCTCTAATCCAACTCTACATGTACTATTTTAAGAGTCCTTGTTATTTCTGGATGCTCATTGATGTCCAGGCACTAACTCTGCCTTCCTCTGTGCTTCCCACTGGAGCTTCCATCTCCACTACTCAGAGGTCACTTGGCCGCCCTCCTGCTGCAGCTCTGGCCTTCTGTTATCAACCATAGCTAACCTAGCATGCCAGCAGGACTTTCGGAGAAAAAGCAACATCCCTCTGGACTTAGAGAGACTTTTGAAAGAGTTCACTTTCTCATCTCTTCCAGCTCTGAGTCCTGGACACATTGCTGACTCTGTAATCATGTAAGCTTCCTTCCCCAGTGGCTCTGGCAAATCCAGAGTGGAAGGACATTTGCTCCGTGTCTTCCATCCAATTACTTCCCTCTGGAACCTTTTTTGGGATGTGAAGCTGTAAACCAGATATCAGCCATGAGTATTTTAGAGAACAAGAATTTTAGCCTAAGGATAAACAGCCAGGTTCATTTGTTCACATCAGCATTTGGGAGTATACTCATATGTCTGTCCATCGCTCCCCTGCCTGATAACTTCAGCCAGTTTCAGCAAAATTTGACAGTAAGTTAGAAGACTTAGAGACAGTACATTCCTCTCATGCAAACAGGCAGCTAGAGAGAGGAGGAGTAACCCCAGTGCGAGCTGCGTTAGATATCAGAGAATCCAGAGGGAAGCGGACACTTGGGAAACACACATCGAGATGGCAAGCATCACTGCTTTCTTACTCGCTGACCAGTTTGCTATTCACTGTTGTAATTCAAGGCACCATGATGAATCGTATGACATTAGGACAAAGCTGGCCCTCGTTTTTCCTCACAGCCAATACCTGTGTATCTGTTCCCTGCCCCATTTTGGCCCAGGTATCTGCATATTGACCACCTTAAATCCTCCGAGGGAAGAGAGAGGATATGGGAGGTTCAATGGATCTGTCAGTCATCAGGGCAAACATCAAGGTCGAGGACAGCAACAGGGTGGTGACTCTGAGTGTCTGCAGGGGTCCTTGCTTCCCACAGCATCACCCTTCACTTCTGTAGATGTTACTCCTCCTCCTGCTTTGGGGTGCCAAACTCTTTCCAGCTGTGACATTAGCATCTGCAACATGATGTGCTGGTATCACTGCAGCAGCAGTATGCAGCTTGAGAGGTATTAATAAATAAAGTTCTTGGCTGATCCCAAAGACCTATGGATGGTCATAGCAGCAGGTGCATGCTAAAGCTGCTAACCAGTCCCTCCAGCTTCCTGGAATAGTTTGCGTGTGTTGAGTGCATTTGCTCCCTGGTTTCATGACAGGGAGAGTGGGATGATTACACTGTAGTATAGCAAAAGTGTCCGGTCCTTCCAAAGCTCCTAACGATACAGGAATTCTCTCCAACCATAACCCCCATCATTTCTTGCTTAATGCCTTGAGTGTCTACATGCGGCACTCCATGTTGTGTACTCCAGGGTGTGTACCCTCTGCAAAGTGGAATGTGTGATACAGAGCAAACCGAGGATGCTTTCTTAGGAGTCTCAAAAAAGGTCCAAGAAGGAAACTCCACTGAAACATGCAGGAATGCAGAACATGCTGGAAGTTTCAGTTCACTGAGACCCCTGTCTCATGGCAAGACCTGGGGAATGCAGGATTTACACTGAATTTCCACTGTCAGGCAGGGACACTGCAGGAAAAGGATCCCCAAACAGACAGAGAACCTGCAGCTTCTTCAGCCAACCAACTGGAAACATAGCAGAGTCATTCAATATTCCTGAATGAGGTAATTTCTCTCATATTTGGACCCTGGAGCAAAACCAGTTTGGATTTTGGCAATAGCTCCTTGTTTTTCCTTCAGCAACTGCCAGAAAAGAACTGAAGAATGGAATCACATTTATTTTATTTCCATTTGTTTTCCTCTGCTTCAGCCTCGGTTCCTTATTGCCTGCAGGAGCTGCGTGGGAATAGCTGGAGCTGGTGGCAGCATCTCTGTATTTGCTACACAAGAAGCAGGGAGATAGCCTCTGTTGAAATTCAGAGTAGATTTTGAACTTTCAAACCTTTCATGTGTGATCAGTCAAAACAGAGCGTTCTTCTGGCCTGCTTTAGCCACTAGATACAAGCCAAACCTCAAAGGAGAGTTTGGGAATGTTGATTTTTCCTTCTTGCAGTATGAGGGAGTGCTTCGTCTGCAGACGGTTCTCTCCTGGGGAAGAAGCGTTTCCTATTCTTAAATGAGCAGAGAACTGAGCTTGTCCCTCTATAATTAAGAAGGCTCCAGCTGAGGCCCTTTTTTTGCTCTTTGCTAAAAACTGAAATTATCTCTTCCCTCACTGTGAGTTTTGAATGTTTTGCTCTGTTGTTTTCTCTCAACTTAGACGTTGTCACATTCTATTGCCTCTTGCAGGAAATGCCACTTGTCTCATGAGAAGGCCGCTTGACTGATTTCTACTGTAATTTGACAGATCAAAGACACATTTTTCTTAAGCTTTTGTACCAAATTTCAGTCTTCTGAGCTCCTGTGCTCATGGTTACTTAGAAGTCACAATAGGGCAGGCTACAGTGATAGTCAGAGAAGTGAGAATAGTTTGTCATTTAGAACTGTATTTCCAGAGCTGTCAGCTTATGGGAAATTTGTGAAACAGCAGCAAGTAGTCCAAAATCAAATGCAGAAAGAGAAAGGATTCTTTAGGCAAGTGCAGAACTAAAATGAGTGAAATGAGAAATAAGTGAACAGTGGCTATGCAGCCTAGTTTGGATTTAACTATCTTAGAACCACTGAGCAATACTGTATAAAGCAATTCATGGTTCCGCATGGTTACTTTTTGAAATAGATAGGTGAGCGTTAGATTAGAAAATGTTGAAAGGCTACCAGAGCTGGACAGAAGGTTAAAAAAAGCAGCACACCTACTTGTGCGGCTTTTGTGATTCTAGCCATTGCTGCAGACAGAATGGTTGTTAATGTAGACCTGGGCCAAACAGGAGGAGATTGTAGGAAAGCCCTTAGCAATAGCAGGTTGGACAAACCAGTAGGAAGCGGTTATACCTGCTTTTTTGTTCTGATGAGCAACCCCTGCTGTGTACCAATTAGTGCAATACTGTGCAGAGTTTCAGCAGACTTAGAGCAAATCTGAACTTGTCTCCTTTGAAACCATATGTTCTCTTTGTTGGCGTTAGATAAGTAATAGCAGTGTTTGCTAGAATTAAATGTTCTTGTTTTCATTAATATTTGGGGGTTTCCATTGTATTTTCAGAGAACCATTTCCAGAGCTAGGCATAGGTTAGCCAAGAGCTTTGGCAGTCGTCCTCTGGTTACTCTTAATGCAAGAATTAAATACCTCAGTGCCCAGTAGCAGATTTGATAGAAGAGAATATGTGCTCGTACCCCAAACAACGTGGGCTATTTGCTCAAGCCTGTCTCCCTCAGCTATGGTAAATGAAGAGTGCTCTAATGTGACCTGTGCGCCAGGGGGGTCACTGCTGGCTGATCTAATACTGGAAACCGCTTCTACCACCGGTGCAAGGTTTACTGGCGAACATCTCTCCAAATCCTTGGGCTGAAGCCCCCACAAAATGCTTGGCAGTGAGTTTCATCTAGCTCCAAGGAGACCTTTCTTTGTTGGAGTGAGAATATCTAGCAAAAAAAAAAATAAAGACCAGACTACCGTTGCGTTTTGCACCTGAACAAACCCAGACAGCTTTCATTCTTTTCTCACTGTGAGCTATAAAGTCTGCAATAATCTCAAAGCATTGTATTACTCCAAGAAACCTTTACATTAAGAGCTATCTGGGCAAAAGGCTTAAACAGGAATCATATATACTATGAGGGAGTTTTCTTTCAGACGTAAATCAGCTTGCTCCAGGGCTATCTTAAATAACCCAGAGACCCTGAACGTATGCCATTCTCCACATGTGCTAAAGTCTAGTGAGGTCAGACTTCTGCATGTGCCAGAAAAGCAGTGCATTGTACACAGCGGGACCTCCTGCATACACCATGCAGAGCTGCTCTGTGCGTGAGCAGCAAGCCAAATTAATTGGACTATTTGTGTGCACGTAGAGTAACCCCATAGCATGTATACTGCAAGTCCAGCATCTGGAATTATAGCCAGCACCCATCCATCGAATCCATCTCCCAGCGATCCCAGGGCAAATCTGATTTGAGGAAAGGCTTACATCAATGTCAGTTTGTTCCAACTGTCTTTCTGTTGTTTTTCATTCATTTCTCATTGTTTTATAGCCCTTCTCACCTGTCGTCTTTGTCTTTTTCTGTCCCCTTTCTGCCTGCACTATGGCATGGCAGGGAGATGCCATGCATGCAGCGCCTCCTGACCCACAGTGGAAACATTTGGAATTCTGCACAGCTTTTATAGTGCTTTGAGCTCAGCAACAAGTTTTTTTACCCAAAGGGTTGCACTTTTTCTTCCAGAAAGTCCAGCTGTGATATGTATCCAGTTCAGCCAAATGAGCTTCCTGACACAGTGCATTCCACAGCTAGCATTTGCTCACCCAAGGAAACCACTCTTTGCTATGTACATGAAAGGGTTTTAATCCTGCTGTCCCATGGCAGAGTGAGGTATTAGGCGATGACCCTAATAAATGGTCCCATTTTTTTGCAGAGCAAAAAGCGCTGTAAGTTGAAAACTGCATTAGAAAACACCCTTTCACCCCTCCCAGGAAATCCTTTCTTTCTACGGGAATACTCAAGCCTGGTAAAGGAAGGTTCTTGTTATTTAGGTTAATTAATAGCTCATTGCTTTACTCAACAGTGGGAGCTGGGCTAGATCCCAGGCCAGGACCAGTGCTAGTTAAGCCCTAGTTGAGAGCTGTTAACCTGGAGTGAAACTCAAGTGTTTTAATGCAGTACCACCGCAAGGGAAAATTGGTGCTCACGCTGCTGAAGGCGTTGCCACGTTTTCTTTGCCCATATGGGATCAGCATGATATGTGTTACTGTTACATTTGTAAACCTGTCATAAATAATTAGCATACACTTTCTACTTTTGAATAATCCTTAATAGCAACTTTTATTCCCCTGAATGACCTCCAAAGAGGAGCCTTGCAGATAGTCCAAAGAAAGCAGCCCCAAACACCTCTCTTCGGAAGCCTTGTCCTCAGCAAATTAGACACAGAGGCCTTTGCGATGGTCTTCTTTCCAAATGTCTGCTGGTTTTATGGAGGCTAATGATGTAACTGAGAAGGAGCGTCTGCACTTTAGGTTGAATTCAGACATTTTCCATGCTAAAATAATTCCAGCTGCTTCATTTGCTTCCTTTTCCTGTAGATTCCTTTCCGATTGATGTATTTCATACTGACAGTTTTTACAGATACTGGCACTGGTCAAACAGAATTCCTGACCGAAATCCAGACAGGAATTTATTGTAAAAGAGTATCTGTCTTTCCTAGCCAACTGCTGCTCATTTGAGGTAGCAGGGGAGGTGGCTTTAAATTTGTATTTTAGTTACACAAAGTTAGTTTAGGGGTTTTTTTGCATTTTAGAATAACTAAAATGGAAACCCAGGTTAGCTGTCGTGTATGGAGCATTCAGATTAGTGCAAGCAGAAGAGAAGTAAATGAAGCACAGTGGACTAGTCCATCTCTACAGGGAGCAGTAATGTGTGCACAGAGCTTCCAGATTAGCTTGTCCTGGCTCCTTAGTGTAACAGGAAATACACTGTAAGATATCAAAGAAAAAGGTCTTCTGGGTCAGAACCTGACGTTGTCTCTCATCCCAAGAGCAGCTCTTGTTTCAGCAAAACTTTGAGGTTTGCTTGGGGCTGGTAACAGAAATTGCAGTGGCCTTAGAGACTTCTTCCATGGCTGGAAAAATACACTTCCTCCTGTCTGCCACTTACAACCTGCAGTTTACATTAACAGTGGGGTCATTACATTTTTTGCCTTCAGTTATGCAGGCAGTCCCAAAATTGGCCTTCATACTCTGAAGCAATCCAAATCCTTCATTTGTTTGGACAGTTAGTCTAGTGAGAATACTGTATTTTACGTGTAATGGCCATAGGAATATAATGGTCCCGCTGTACATAAGTACACTTACAGCTTATGTCTTAAAGAAATCCTGTAATAACTTTAAGAACAAGTGATCATCATGGCTGTAGCCTTTTTTATGATGGCAAAAATCAGTAAAGAAGGAAAATACACTGTTTGTGTAAGCCAGTATTGTAACATACATGAACATAACAGCAAATCTTGGGCAGCAACAGAGCTCTGCAAATTGGTGGGGCAAATTGGTGGGGCTCTTGTAAGTACAAAAGCTATAACAATTCAATGTATAGTAGCTGTGCCAGACCTATTCACGCTTACCATGGTCTGTTAGAAGTACAGCAATGTGTCGTCATGCTGAATCTTGAGCATGTAGAGGAGAAGGGAGAAATCCTTCCAAGACAGTCTTTTTGCAGCATGCTTGACCTTGTGTCCATCGTGGATTTGCACAGAGGATCCTGGATGGATGGAGTTCACTGCAGGCTCAGGTTTGCAAAATGTCAAAAAACGGATAATCCTTTCCATGACTCTGGAAGTCAGACACTCCACTCGGTTGTCCTTGGGGAATGAAGCTAAATCGTTACTCTGGATTTGGGAGCAATGTTTGGGTGAGAGGTTTTTCCTGACTGATGCAAAATGATACAAATGCCTCGGCAGTCTTGCATTCATGAAATTGTAGTGCTACTTATCGTCAAATTAGCAGTGCCTACTTCTCTTGCAAATGGCTTCTTTATAGTCTAACTGGAAGGCTGCAAGCACCAAAAAGTGGCCAGTGATACACTGTGTACCATTATTTTCTGTGTTGACAGTTGGGAAAATCATTGTAGCATAAAAGTTTAGTTTGAATTCTTTACTGAACTAAAAACAGTTTGAAAAATAGGAAATAAATCCAGCTGTTAGAAAAAAATGCGTTGTTTGAGGTGGATGAACTTTCATTCTGGGAACTATTTTCTTGTCTGCGGATCATTTGCAGGAATGGACTAATGTTTTTGCTTTTCCTTGTATACAAATGTAGAACAAACCGAGCAATTAAGAATTGGCTAACAGCCCAATTAAGGAAGATCATTGCATTTAGTTTTGCTGTTTGACCTCAGCAGTAAAGCAGTGTGACTGAAAATATACCTGCGCTGCACAAAATCAAAGTCTATGAGACAAACAATAGCAATGTCCTTTTCTAAAGCATCCTTGAAAAAATAGTTGTACATAATTTCTTGCTAAGATTGATCTGTGCCAGGAAACTCAAATAGTTGATTACTACTTTAAATAGTAATTGGTTTTGGTGACTGTCAGTTGAAACTCAGCTTCACGAAGGGTTTCATTGTACAGAAGGTGCAGGGAGGAATACAATGGGCTGTATTACCTTGTAGTGGCCTTGAGATAATTACAGATATTAGGTGGTCTAAAGATTTACAGTTCAGTCACCCATGGCACCCACCCCACAGCTTCCAGCTGGCCGTGTTGCTTCCCTGGAGAAGCTGACCTTCCCTAGGAGGAAATCTCCCTCACATAGTAGACCCTGAAGGAATGCCTTGACACGCTCCATCTGAGCGCTCCCTTGACGATACAGCAGGTGATACTATTTGAGAAGATCATATAAAAACGTCCAAAGGGGCAATGATTAAGCTCCCTAAGAGGAGAATGGGAAACAGAAGTGCAATCCTAGCAGAGGAGCAGGGTTGGAGAGGTGCCTTTACTTCGTTTAGCCTTTCTATGTAGTTTTAGGTTTATGTCACATAAAAATCATGCTTTTAAATGTATTTAGGGCTTAAAGATGCAGGTGAGAGTCTTTGATTAGACTCCAAAGCCTCTAAAAATGGTAGTTAAATAGCTTGATGGCTTTGAAGACCTGCATCTCAGTTCTTCATTTCCACAGTGGATGTAATTGTGACTCTGCTCATCAGAGAGTGTGATGTGCCTGGGTACCTTAGTGACAATATCTCTACACAGCCCTGCAGAAAATAAGTTGTCTTTTTGCCCTGTTTGCCTCAGTGCTAAATAACGTTCAGGCTGTGAGATTACTGACTTGTTTCCTTCACAGAGATGAGTAAGAGTAGGGAAGAAATGTGTTTGTGTGTGTCCTTGTTTATTTTCCCCCACTGTGAAGCATGAATTGGTGACTGAATGCAAAAATTCCTTTTCCCTCTTTGTTCTTACAGGACTCTCATAGGCATTAATTGCCAAAAAGAAAATGTCATGATATAACAGTATAAGGGATGACAAATTCCATGTTGGGGTGGAACAGTTTGAAATGCTGTCAGATCCTAAGGATGCTACACTAACAATACGCTTTGGCAACAGGGAGCAGGCAAAATAATCTGTGATGTAATGGTCTGACTTGGCATTTACAGCTTGCAAGCCAGTGTTTATCAACTCGGCAGTTTAGGATTATGGAATTATCAGCAGAGAGAAATATTGTTGCTTGAAATTGTGACATGGTTTTATAAACTTCCTTCTTTTACAGATTCGGTTAAACAGCAGAGGACTTATCTATTCTGTTGGTCTCCTGCTGGCATCTGTTTTTGTCACAGTATGTATATAGTCTTTTGTTCTTCATTTCCAAAAGAGTGATTTTTACAGACATTTTCCTCACCTGTTCCTTTCTCACCTCCAACTGGAATAGTGGTTGCAAAATCTGTTGTTAAGGGATAGGAATGGTCACTCCTATTGTAAACTTCCCAAGACCTTAATCTGGCGCTTTGCAGAAGCTATTGCTGTCACAAGATGGCTCTCGTATTTGTATTTTTTTCATGGGAGGAGCCCAGGCAATCCATTAGTAATCATTAGTTATTTTTCATGATAGAGTTGAAGCAGATCCCCTGAAGTATGATGAGATCCATTCTCCTGTTGGACGGAGAGACAAAATGCTGTACGGTTTGCTTTGGCCCTCTGTAGGAACCTTCTGAAATACAACAGAGACCAGAACAAATATGCCTGGACATGACAATGTTTCTGTTGAAACCAGTGCCTCGCGTTCCCTGACCTGCCCGAGTCCAGCATAGCAGACTAGAAATGATAGAGAGAAGAGGGTTTTTGTGACCTCTTCCAAATCTTGAGACCAGCTACTGTAGGGAGTGCTCCTGTGCATAGCACACCAAGACAATTCCCTCGTACACAAGACTCTAATCTTTTAAGAGGTTTGTGCGGGAGCAAACTAAGCAAAGCAAAGCACAGCCTTAGATGGGCTTAGATGGAGATGCAGGGGGGCAGATGAAGCATTTGGAGTGAAGAAAAAGGAACCTGGTCTTTGAAAACGTTTCTGATTGAATTAAATGGGATTGTTCTTGCTAAAATGAAATTCATTGCAGAAATTTAAAGCCCTTGCACCAGGACTTGAAGTGATATAAGTCAGTGTGGCTTCAATGACTGCAAGGGGGCTACTCTGATTTACTGCAGCTGTGGTCTTCAGCTCACTTGTTGCAGTACTTGCATTGTGATTGCTTCCAGGTGACCACGATCAATAAGGGAACAGTCATCGTGGTGCTCCTGTAATTGAGAATTATCACTTTATTCGAAATGTTCCTGCTGTGGTGGCTTACTCTGTGTTTATTGTAGGTTTTTGGTGTCCACATGAACAAATGGAAACTGGATAAGAAGCTAGGGTGTGTGTGCCTTTCCCTTTACGGCATCTTCCTGTGTTTCTCCATCATGACAGAATTCAATGTTTTCACTTTTGTGAACTTGCCAATGTGCAGAGATCACTAATGCAGGTGGCAGACTGTCGGGAGGAACTTCCTTCTTACCTGTGCAATACAAACCACGGCTGGCATCTCCTGAATGCGGTGCACCTCCAAGTCGTGATGTATATCCTGTTCACTGTTCATAGGACCTGTGGCCCCATCTAGGTCTGCCCTCTCCCTGACCCCCCACAACCTGGAAAAATCCTGCATCGATGTGAAGATTATTTTTTTCAACATTCATGTGATTTCCTAGCTCAGTTTTTGAACAGTGTGACTGGGACTCTAGATGAACTGGCTGCTAACTGGCGTCAAGCCAGGCAAAACTGGTCTGCTACAATTCCTTCTTTTTTTAAGTTATTTGATGGAAGACTAATCTAATTTATGACTTAAGACTATTGCTACAATGCAGAAGAGGGTACATCGTACAGGGGCTGATTTTCAAGGAGAATCATGGGAACTTTTGTTTGGAATTTTATTTGGGGTTTTTTTTGTTGTTTTGAGTTTTTGATCCTTTTGGGGTTTTTTTTGTTGTTGGTTTTATTTTTTTAAATGCCAGAGATCAACGTCCTCTCTTGCAGCTTCTCCTGAGTGCTGGGTCTCCTGTAATGATCCAAAGGTCACAGGGCAGTGTAATATGGGAATACAATTCAAGGTACTTGGCATACGAATGGATTTACTGCGCATTAAAAGAAGACTGTCAAGGCAACAGACAATAACTTTTTACCATAAATAATGACTCTTGTACAGGGGTGATGAGGAATGCAAGGTAAACGTGGATTCAAAGGGTAAACACTGCTACCATTTTACTACTAATGTTGGAGTTTTATTACTAGGGTGTTTATGGTATTTCCAAGCAATAGTTTGATCGCCAGCCCAGGAGGGCTACCAAGGATGTGTCCTGGTTTTTAATGATCTGCACGTGGAAATGGAAGGTCAGAACTTTCTCTGCTTCATCAGATTTCTTGTTTTGGGGGGATTCAATAGTTCATGTCTTATTCATTCTGAGAAGGACATAAGTATGTGTCGGAACTTTTCTAAATGAGTTACAGACACTGGTTTCTTTAAAAGGAAAGAGGCATATTTTGCACAGACATAGTTACTGAAGTCATAATTTGCCACTCTTTAAAGAATACACTGGACCTGGCCAGATATTTGTCTTCTTAAGCAGTTGAACTTATCTAATAACAGATCATGTGGATTCATCACCCCTCCTTTGGGAGGGAGGAAGACACAGAGAGAGATGGCACTTTTTAAAATGTGGAATATCTTCAATGCAGACTCGCTCACAGATCTTAAGTTATTGTGAAAGTTTAGCTATTCATTGTTCCAATATCCCTGCTAGATTTTGTATAATTCTGTATTAATATGCAGGCAGATTCCGCCCCATGAGAAACACCATCACAGCTTCATTTGTATGTATTGGTACTGTGGATTCTTGCCAGTGCTGGCTCTTGTATTTACTTTAAGCACTGATCACTTCTGATTCATTTGGTATGTTTTTTCCTCTTTCTTGTATATGTTCTACTATGAAATGTATTAAGATACTACCAGCTAGGTGAATGTTTTTGTCTATGGTACAAACAGTGGCAAATATTGGTAGTAAAGGCACAGCAAACCCTACATAAAAGAAAGGAAAAATAAAAACAAAACACTAAACCTTAAACTATAGCAGGAAAAAAAACTCCAACAAAAAGAAAAAAAAAAAAAGCCCCGTTCACAGACAGAAAGCCAATTTTTATTTCATTTGCACTTTTGGAAGTGATTTTTTCAGTTTCATTTTCTTTAGACAAAATATTGTAAATCAAAATATTTACGCCCTGTGGTTTTCATTCAGCTCAGCACCTGATTTCCTTTCTCTGTTACACTAAACGTGTGGAGGCACTGGCAGCCGTTGCACTGTGTGTGTCGAGGAAGTCCAGTGGAAAAAGCCGTGTACCGCTGGCCTCGGTGGACTAAGTGTGCTTGTGGATCCCTGGCAAGAAGAAGGAAGGGTCCAGGGACAGGCAGTAGAGAGAGTCAATGACATGCCTGCGTCGTCGTTTTTCGTTCTGGAAGACAATTGAGTTGCTACTTGTTGAGCTATGCAGCCTGTTGTTTGAGTAGCCTTCTCGTAACTATGCCCGCTGCAAGTCCTCTTGCGTTAGGAAACCCACTGTACCTTCCTGTTGTTGTTTTTTTGTTGCTGTTGTTTCTTTTTTTGTTGCTGTTAATGTGATTAATAATAATAATAACCACTAAAATGCCTAAAATACTTCCTTAAATCAAACAATGTTAGCAACAATGTGGCACATCTCACTGAAATCCACCCCACAAACACACAGCTATACTCTTGTAGCAAGATGCAGTTGCTCCTACGCAGAGTGTTTCCTTGCTGACAGAGGGACAGATTTGGGGAAGGAAAAAAAAAAAAAAAAAAAGAGAAGTTTCACATCAGGGCCTATTATTACTTCTATTTTGAATATTTATACTGCTGCTCCAATGGAGCCAGTTGGATCTATTTCTACGAAATAGCCATTACCTATCCCACGGCACAAAAACTGCATGAGTATTTTCTAGGAACTTTTCCTATTGGTGTGCATTAAATACTGTAGTATACCGTAGCTTTGCATTGTGTGTAAAACCTGAAATACCTTGTTTTGACACTTGTGTGTTGTGCAAGAATGTTCTGCAAGTTGTTTGTTCTAAGCAGAAGCAAAAGGTACATTGAACTGCCATTAATTGTGCCATATATGAATTGATAAGCACTTCCTATATTGACAGATTCAGCGAGATGTGCTTACCATTTGCAACCAAATCAACCAGTGCAGACCTGGTTTGGAACAGGATAGACCAACTGAATGTGTGCATTCTTGTTTTTGTCTCCAAAAGAGAGAGCCTCTCAAGTTCATTAGCATAATGAAAGCCTGTGGAAAAGTCCCCGAAGCAAAAACCTTGAGCAATTTTTTAGCATCCTTCCTGTATGACAACTCCAAAACTCAAATAGACAGTTGTATTCAAATGCAGTGTATATTAATAGCTTTATTCTATCGAGCCAAGCAGAGGACTGAGTCTGAGGGGTTCTCTCCTCCCGATGTTAGATTCGGGAAGCTGCCGGCTGTGCCTGGGCGGCAGCCAGTGCCCGGTTTCGTTTTCCCAGTGAGAAGCTCTGCACTGCCCATTGCTGCCCAAGCCACAGGCCATCGCTGGGATGTGGGGCCACAGGAGCCCATCGAGGGCGGCTGCCCCCTGCTCTGCACGGCAACTGGGCTGGCAGGGCCCCTGGAAACATGGGGTGGGACTGGTGGGGATGGGGCTCGGGACTGGGGCAGTGGGGTGGCTGGGGGGTAGCTGGCTGGGGGGAAGGAGGGAGCTGAGGCACAAAGGGGCTGTGGAGAGGCCCAGGGTTTGGGGGGCTGGGGGAAACCAGGGGTGAAGCCAGGTTGGGTTTTTTGAATATGACTGTGATTCATTTGCAGTTTTATTCTTCTGAAAGCATGGGTCACCTTCAGTTCCGAGACCGCTCTGGTCTTTGGACCAGTCGACTGTTTTTGTTTCCATTCTCAATGCTTTTAATGAGTATTTCAAAGGGAGATTAAAGAGCCTTTTCCTCAGTGGACAGCACTTCACTGCAGCTCTGACTTTGACCTGATTTAAATATGGGATCCCTTGCTAGTTTCAACTCTGCTCGACATGTGGCTGGCCTTCCTTTGACAGTGGTTCAAAGGCAGAATAATAGGATAGGATATGATACAGTATGAGGAGGTCTTAAGACATGTTGGAAAAACTGCTTTTGTCCCTAGCAAAGGTGAATTTTATTCTTTTTTTTTTTCTTTCCTTTTTTTTTTTTTTTGATGTACTGCACTTTTTGGTAGATTGTTTCTGCGAAAGGAACACCAACCTGAGATGAGGCATGGGAGGAGATTTTCACTGGTATAATTTGTTTTTTTTTTTCCTGTAATGCTACTTGCCTGCTTTGTTTTCAGCTTTCTGTCCTCAACTGTGTCATTGAAATCAATCAATTAGCATGCTTTGGATTTGTGATACTAGTGCTTGTGAAAACAAATCCTCATTCTTAACATTCAGATAGATGCACGACTGGCTTTTTCTTGCAACAAAAATCAGGTAGAACAGCAATCTAGTTTTAGAAAAACAATGTTCACTGTAGGTGGAGCAACCTGAGGGTAACGTTTAATATTCTGCTGTAAGAACAGGAATTTTTATATGCCTTTTCCAAATAACCATATTAATACTTGTGAGATAAAATGTAGATTGCATATTGTTGGATAACTTTTTAAAAAACCATAACTGTCTGCTGATTGACAGATGTTTCTTAAATCATTTTTTTGGAAGCCCTGATCCTTTCAAATAAAGCTCACAGAGATGTAATACTGTAAAGTTTATCTATTTTAAAGTTGTACCACTGGAGCTTTAAACTTATTTAAATATATAGTTTAAAAATCAATCTCAGAGGACCGTGCTTAGCTGGATTTAAATCTGCCCTGTATTCATGAAGTTTCACTTGATTGGTTACCACTGTAAGTGAGACTAAAATAGACTTAAATCCAGGTAAGAACCTCCATATTAGGTTTGTACAACTTTAGCTGAATCAGTTTAAAGCCATGCTTTTAAGGAAAGCGATGGAAGTTTGAATATTTAGAAGACCTCAGCTACATCACTTCAGATTTAAGGAACTGCAGAGCTTGAGTATGCTGAATGGGTGTACCTAGTGTAATGCAAGGCTTAAAGTTAAAGGAAGAGAATTTTCAGTATTCACTGACTTGAGTGAAAGTTGACCTCTATTGAAATCAAAAGCAAAACCCAAGTGATTGTTTTGTAGGGTCAGTGTAGGTTTGCAGCAGTAAGTCCTGAAAAGGACTGTTGCACTTTGTTTTTTAAAGATGAATGAACTTTTTATTTTCTTATCTGAATAGATAAATGAATGATTATTAATACAACTAGGCACCTTTAAGGAAATTTATGTGAATATTCTGTTAGCACTTAGTGGCCTCAAATCTAAAGCATATTTCATAAATGCATCTACTTCCACCCAAACTGCTCTGACTTGTTTGAATCTCCAGAATCAATCTCAGGTGTGGACAAATCCATGCCTTTTGGAAAAGTTTTCTTTATTCACGGGAAAGCAATAAGGGATGAAATTGCAGTTTGTTTCATTGTGCACCAGGGGATATAATTTGGCTGTGAAATCTATTGTTCACCGCCCTGAAACAGCCAGAGATGTAGGCCAAGTTTTCCAAGTTTGGGCAGAATCATCTAATTTCAGGAGAGCTTCTAAAAAAGCACAATTTCTTTAAAGCAACAGATTTTGTAATGTATTTATATAGTTAAAATGACTTTATCGTGGTATATTTCAGGTAGTTTTTTATTTTACTTTTTCTAATAGCCTTGCAGAACAAGTTTTAAACCTTCCACACCAAAACAACCTGACAGAAATCTTGTCAATATAATCTTTGTCTGCCGGGTAGGATTGGAATGGTGCTAAAAGTCAACATGATAATTTTACAGCAACAATTTAACATAACCTTTTTATTGACAGCTGAGGGAAAACATAACATTGCATGCCTGAACCTATGAGGGTGGTTGCAGTTGATTACAGAACTGCTCAAATGTAGAGCGTTTGCCTCTGAGGTTTTCCATCGGCATGCCTGGAGAGCAAGAGCAAAGCAAGGAGCTTGGATTCCCAGAGGAGTAATGCCTGTTGCTGGACATTTTGTGTATCTCATGCCATCACGGAAGGAGGGGGCTGCTGGTGCACACCACCCCTTGCCTTACTGGTTACTGCGTGCTAGCCTGGAATGATGCTTGCTCCTTCTTTGTAGTAGAAACACAGATTTCCCTTAGAACGAAGTCTTACCTTAACTCTGGTCAGCGTTGTCTCCTGGCCAATAGGTGCTGGAGCAGGTGAGGAAACAAGTTGCTCCGTTCACTTCGTGGACATAGAGACAGACGTTTGGTTGTGGAAGGGGTTAACTGCAGAAATGTTTTGTGGAGAGAGAAGCCTGTAACGTAAGTTTTAGTAATCATAGGGATATGTAACTGCCATTAGGAATTGAAAATAAAGACCTCTGCACTCATTCAGTGAGATCTACATGCAACTGGTGGGGTCATCTCAGTAAAGCAGTCCCCTGGGTAGCAAACCACCACATCTCTGGAGGAGACCTCTTTTAATAATTCCTGTCAAAAAGTGGTACCATCAACGTACAGGTACGTGGCAACTGTACAGTCACTGTTATTCAGGGAGAGTTGGAGTTTCAGAGTTGTAGAAGGGAAATAGCCATGGAACGGCAGAAGCACCAATATCCTTTGTGTCATCTGGGATGTGTCTCCGTTCTGGGCAGCCTCTGTTTCCCGCGGCTGGTGTGGTTCCTGAGAAAGCTGTGGCTTGGGCAACTCTCATCCCAGCCGGCGTAGGTGTGCCCACTAGCCGGCAGCGTGTTGTGGGAGAGGCTGCCGGGGTAGCCGCAGACCTCGCTGCCCTCGGCCAGCCCTGTTCAGCTGGGGCATACTTCTGAGCACAGCTCTCGCAGGGTCTTGGGGCCGCCCAAATTGCTGCTCCCGAGGGAGGGTAGGGGGAGCGTGCTGCCTGCCGTTCCTGGGTAATACCCACCCCCGTGCAAGGGGCTGGAGGCATTTGCACCGCTTCCCTTGGCCTGATTCAGGTCCTGGCACGCTAGGGCAGGCTGTGCTCGAGCAAGCTCCTAAGTTGCAAGTCCAGAAAGTACCAGAGCCCTTGCTTAACTGGAAGCACATACCTTGCTGTGCAGAGTCCGTGTATTGAACGCTAAGCCCATGCTGAAGTGTTTCGCTGAGAAATTTGGTTTAGTGCACCCAGCTCTTTGACATCAGCAGGGTTTATCGAAGTGCCGAACAAAAGCAGCACGTGCAGTCTAAGAGTAGGGGCTCTCGTAGGGAGCGACTGCGGGAAAGTATTCCCATTTGAGGGGGGGGGCAGAATCCTGTGTGGTCAGTGAGCAGATGACTCTGATGAGGAGAGCCCGTAATGAGCGTGCCTTGGGTTAAAATAAGGGAAGTGGCTTTTAGAAGGCTTTGTAAATAAACTGTTCACTGGGAGTCAGCTACTGAGGTTTTTACTACTGATGCTATTTAGGAAAGTAGATTTTTGCCTTGAGGTGGTCTATCGCTTTCCTGTATGCCTCTCTAGAAGGCAGTAGCCCGCGTTAGTAGCCCTCTTGTGCAAACAGGACCTGGTGCTGAGCTTCCTGAAGTTAAAAGCAAGGGGTTTTTTAACTGAGCTAGATGGGCTTTGGATCAAGCCCAAGCCCTGGGCAGCCTGCCGATGGGGCTGCACAGTGTACTTTCTGCTGTACCCTGCAGGCAGATGTCCAGCTGGTCTGTGAACAAAGCACACCAGCGGCAGGGTGCCCCTCTCCCCTTGCATTCCCAGCAGCTCCTGCCAGCGCAGAAAGGAGAGCCGGGCAGTTCCTCTGCCTGCCATATGCTAGTTAATTCATTTGGTGTTCTCTCACATTTCTGAAGCATGCACAGGGCTTGGGTGGGGTCTTTTGAATTTGAGGATCCAGTTTGCTTTTGGAGGAGACGGAAAAAGAATTTTGCTTTGCAAACTTCGGGCTAAGATACCACAGCAGTAGTTCTCTCCCATGTCCCAGCTTCGCGCAACTGCATCTGTAGGCATAAAGACGGTGAAGTATGAAGGGTCACATCCAGGATCCTCTGATGCCTTTGACTGCTCTTGAGCCAGCGCTTGAAATTAAGTTGAAAGTCATGTTACAGAAATATGCTTTTGCAGGCTGACTTTGAGTCCTGAGGCAACTTGTGTATAAATGGGATTAATTGCTCTTGGCAGGACTATCATAATGAAAGACAGTTTGCAGGATCTGGTCCTGTATTAGCATCCATGTCGCCTCTTGACTTCACTTTGTTGAGGACAGCTTTTGTTGAGAAAAGGTTCATTTTCTATAGGATGGCTAAGTAGGATGCCACACTGTGGCTATACAAACCAAAGTCCCTTGCAGAAGGCAGATCTCTTTCCTGGGTGTTACAGCCTTAGAATTACCTCTTGTAATTTTGTTAGCAAATGCTAAAATAACGAAAACTAAGCTGTTTGGGAAGGGAAAAAGGGAATGAGGCCGGGGGAAGGTAAGGGAGAAGATAAACCCTGCAATACTGTAGTTTGTGATCGTTTGAATGAAGAGGGCTTGAGTTTTCCTCACCCTGTCTACACAGAGCGCACCCTCCCATCCCGCAATCAAGGGCACAAGTGTGTAGACAGATGTGCTCTGGCTGCAGCTGTGCCAGATGACGAGGTGGTGACCCTTGTCTACTCTCTGCAGCAAACACCCGTATCTCTCTGCTGAAGCTTAGCATCTTTCTGGCAGAGCTGCTTGTGTGGTTGTGTGCTGATCAGTGTCAGAACAACGGGAGTTTGTTTAAGCTGTTCAGTGGGCAGTTACAGAAGCACAGCTGTTTTGGGAGGGCATGTCTCTCTGGGACCTAAGATGCTGTGTATAGGAGGGCTTCTGATAGAGATGAGATACGCAGACACTGTATAAATGTTGGGATGTGCCATGAAATCTTTTTCAAAAGCAGACATCCCTGTACACCCAACAGCCACTTGCTTGTTTCCTTAAGATTTTATCTTGCTCCTTATGTTGCAAGGATTCAAGATTTTGCTTCTACTTTCTGTCTCATAAGCTGAATGGCTCTGGCTTTGAGGGGTGACCAACATCCTCCTTAACACAGAATTCATGCACTGGGCTAGCAGAAATAGGATGTAGTTTTTGATCCAGTAAATTGATGGGAGAAAATGCAAGGAGGTCTTTGCTTGGTACACCAATCTCAAACAACCCGACTCCAAAAGAGTGTAAGCCTGCTGTCTGTCTTTAAAATGGCCCAAACCATTGAAATAACTAGTCGTAACAGTACATGGGAAGACTTTTCATAGGATGTCATTTCAAAGACTCTTCAGAGGGAAATTTGCGCATTTGAGGATACTGTATATCTTAAGTGGTCTCAAAATGGATGAAATGGATACAACCCTGCTCAGTTCTGGTTATGCAAAGACACTTATTCTACAATAAACATAACTGATCTGATAAAGGGATTATAGATCTGGCCTGGGCCTTCTACGTTTTATGAAGCCAGACTATACTATATTATACCAGTTTTATTGAGGGGCTCAGTCATGAGTTTGCATAATGCATTGGCAAATTTGGGGCGTGTTTCTCTTTAATGTATGAACGTAGATTTATATTCAAGCAACATCTATATATATATTTTACCTAGTTTGTTCACTGTCGTTAAAATGAAGCCCTGCAGTAACCCGCTGCCATCTGCATAGGAATAAAGTCCTATCATGGCAACTGCGAAGTTGCTAAGTGTATCAGTATTTAAGATAGTCTTACACACATCTATTTATAAAGGCTAGAGATGGTTACTAGTTTTTATTTGTCTCCACATTGTATCAGCAAGGTATTGTGAGTGGTGCATGGCAGTTACATATTTATAATATAGCAGGTCAAAAGCTTAAACAGCTTATCTTTGTACATTCAGTAATATTCCTAATTGTAATTATTGTTAGTCATTTGAAATTCCAGTTGCATTTTCTGAACATAAAGACAGGTTTGAAAAAGAAAAAAAAGCATGCGTGAGACATGGAGGAGGTTGGGAAATTCTGCACTGAAGTATTTATACATTTTATTTATTTATTTATCGTACACTAAGAGCTGACCCCTGGTTCAAGAAAACATTTCCCCATGCTGGCAGAAGGTTTAGGAACCTAAATTTAGTCCTCCCCTAAAGTTAAGGCCAGGTTTTCCTGAATCAGGGACCAAGCAGACTAAGCCATTAAAAGCATTGTACCGTACTTTTTAGTGGCCACAAAAAGTAGCGAGACCTTCTCGGATGCTTCTTGTAACTTGTATTAGTTGAGGAACGCTAAGAGACCCAAAGATGCTTCTCACCTCTTCATCTATAAGAGTAGAAATATATGAATAGCAAATACTCATTGCACTCTAATGTTTGTATTATCACTGTCACGAGGTACCATTTGCAATAATTAAAATTCACATTTCTTAAGATACCAACAAGTAGATTTTTGGGTTGGTTTTTTTTTTTCAGTTTGTAGGGTTCTCCATTTTTTAGTAATCTTCTTTTAGTAAGGAAGTGGAATCATAGAATTCCACTGAATTGCTGAGCTTGGAAGGGACCTTTAAGATCATCAAGTCCAGCCATTTACCTACCCTGACAAAACCACTTCTAAACCATGCCCCCAAGTACCACATCTACCCTTTTTTTAAACAGCTCCAGGGATGGCGAATCCACCACCTCTCTGAGCAGCCTTTTAATAACCCTTTCAGTGAAAAAAAAAATTCCTAATACCTAATCTAAACCTCGTTTGACATAACTTGAACCCATTTCCTCTCATCCTATCACTTGTCACCAGGGAGAAGAGGTCAGCCCCCACCTCTCTACAACCTCCTTTCAGGTAGTTGTAGAGAGTGATAAGGTCTCCCCTCAGCCTCCTCTTCCTTTGCCTAGTTTACCCAGTTCCCTTTGACAGTAAATGGCTCTGGTTAAATGTGAAGATCTCTCTTTCAAACAGATGTCATGCGCTAGCAAATGACTGGGTGAAGCTGATATTTATTGTCCCAGCTTTATGACAGGGTAGTGACCATTTACAGCCGGCAAGGATCTCCACCTTGAGATACTGAAGTGAAAATGGTCCCACCACTCCCAACACTTCCCTATTTCCACTGTGTTGTTTTGGTTTCAGGTAGGTCAGTAGATCTCCATTGTAGAAGAATACATCTCGTCATTACTATTGTGTGAATTACAGTAGGACTCGTTGTTGGGTAATATAAGAGCAACGATGGAGTCATTTTACAGGCAATGTATTGGCAGGGCATGGGGGGGAACTGGAAGCCTGTATTTCATCAGCTGTTAAAGCCTTGGGGATTTTTCAGATTAGAAAAGAAAAAAATGGAAGATAAAGGCTGATTGCATAAAGTACTGCATCAGTCTTTCATAAAGGTTTGTGTAATATTCAAGATTTGCATATAGTGAGCTTCCACATTCTGTCAAGCACAAAGCTCAGCTGAGTTGTTCATCCTAGATCCTCAGACACAGTCCTTTTCTTTCAGTAATTCTCACTGGTGAGTCAAGATCTCTGAGTGTAACATACATTTCTGTACCTCAAAATTGTATTGTGAAATTGCACAATGCTTAGGTCAAATGAGCAAGCACGGAACTTGAACTACAACAAGTATTTGAAAGAAGCCAAAGCAAGATGTTTGTGGAATAACTTTGTTCTTAAGGATTTTGTTTTAAAAGTGGAAGATAGAAGCAAAGGACACAAACTATGGTTCTGTAATTATTCGGCACCCGTGGCGAGCAAGTGCAAATTAGAGTAATATGGCATCAAAAAAAAAGCTGGTTATTGTGTAATTAGGACACTGGCAAGTTTTGGAGGGGTTGCATTTATGCAGAGGTTTGCCTGAATACTATTTGATCTTTACAACTCTTGCCCTCCTGATGAAAGGTATTTCTTCCCGGTGAGAAATACTGCATTCCTTTATCAGGGGGACAGAGAGATATGCCAAAAAACAATGTCTCCGACTCACTTCTTATCCTGGCTACACAAGTCTGCATTTTATCTGTTACATAAATGGTTGCGTAAACCTGCTAGTAGCGATCTGCATACCTGAGAGATGAGCTGGTACGCAGTGAACTTTGCCATGCATTGAAGATTTAGGGACAAATTTTACTGAACATTCCCTTGAGGAATGGTTTGATTGACTTCACTGTCTGTCCTCGTAAAGCTGAGAGTCATTACTGGGCCCTTAATGCAGGCAGTATTCGTAAGAGTTGACTAAAGGAATGATAGATTATGTTCATCCTTACACTGAATGTTTGTTTTCAAGACTGAAACCAAACTAGGAAGATGTTTGTTTGGGTTTGGGGGATTTAGGGTTGTTTTTTTTTTTTTCTGTCTGTTGAAGTCCTGTGCAGTCTGAAGTCCCTCAGTAAGGTTTGGCAATGGCTCAGGTATTCCTATTGCTGGTGCATCTGTCAGAGCTTCAGCCAAGGGGGACGTGCAGGAGGGCAGGACTGGTGCTTCTCTGCAGTCCATGGTTCATCTGGTCACAGACACGGGGGTGTGGCGAGCAGCCCCGCAGGGTGAAGTTCACTTCTGCCTACAATCCCGGCACAAGCATGGCAATGGGAATTCGTACACTGGTAAATCAGGATTTGACCAGAACAAAAAGGTGAGCAGACAGCCCCGTTAATCCTCAGGTACGTTGCACAAGTTTCAGGGGCCCCTGCCCTCCCCTACACCTCCTCCTGCCCTGGCTCATCTAGCATTTTTTTGGACCAGCTCCGCACTTTGAATAGCTCCCATTTATGCACTAAAAAACATGGCTGAATTCTCAGGAGCGTTGGGCCCCTGCTCGCCACTAAAGGGCAAGGGGTGCTGTTGGGTGCAGGCTCTCTTGAGGAACTTCCTTTTGTTTTCTTTTCCTTGCTCGGGCTTTGCCCACGCGTGCTCCTGCAGTTGAGGTGAGTTTGCAGGTATGTACCTGTAAAAGAGCGAGTCAGACGGTGTAAGGACAGCCGGTTTCTTTGCACGTGGGGGCCGCTTTTATCCCCTTCCAGCCTTTTTCAGAGCCAAGCCCAAACTGTCTTATTTACGTGGCATTGTCCCTGACCTAATAAGCCCCGTCAGAGGCAGCCTAGGTCTGCACCCTGTAGTCAGCTTTGCACCACCGAGGCACACAGGGAGAGCCCCAGCGCCAGCAACTGGGGAAGGGCGGGGGGTTGGTGTTTAAATAATCTCATGGCCCAGCAGTTAGCGATTCAAGATCTGATAATTTTGTGGAGCTATTATGAAAAACTTGGGTTTGTACCATTACTAAAGTCTTAAGACAGCTGAATGCAATCCCTACTATCGCTTGTTCTAAAACAGACTGTGATGAAACCGTACAGATTTCTTTGAGTTGTGTGCGTGATGAGTTTTTTACTTTATGGTGCAATCATGGCATCAAAGCTGCAGGAAGCACAGCAATAAAAGTGACTGATATGAGCACCTTTTGTTTGATTTGGGATCAAACGACACTGTCTGGGTTCCGTTTCACTGAGTGGGAAGATTCTGTGATGCTTCTAACCGTAAGGAAGAAAATGTAGGTGGAACTGAGTGCAAATGCACATATAATGTCTGTTCATTTACAGCCAGCCAGAAAACAAAAGAATCAGTGGTTTCTAGTAATACGATTTTACTCAAAATAGCTTTTCATTAAGTCATCTTAGAAGTGTTAAAATGGTGGAGCCACAGACAAAACATTTGTTACCTTTTGAAATGAGTTACAATGGTTTTGTCATACTTGTACAAGTATTATAAGGTCAGTCTTTCTGTATGTTTGTTTTACAACTTGTTGTAGAATAGTCTTCTATGCATAGCTGTTCCACTTGCCTGTGTAAGTTACAAATTTAACAGAAATGAAAGCATGCATTTTTCTCTGTTTGCTGGTAACCTATGAAATTAGAAACTTGTATTTCTGTGTTTTTAATGTGTTATACTATAAACAAAATTCACAGCACTATTGTCTATGGAATATCAAAAAGTTTTATTAGAATGAATTACTTTAAATGTTTTGTCATTTGATTTAATAATGTGTCAGACATCTACACTAAGACAATATAATGTTTATCAATAAAAATATCCTCTCTTTGTACTAACTGAACACTTCAGGGTGTGCTTGGACATAGGACTAGAGCACCCCTGTGGGTCACAAGCCCAATGATTTATTCATTTTTGGCATAATTCTGAGAATACTTTGTACCACTCGTTTGACCTGAGCATTGAATTAGGGACTGAAGGAAGAAGAAAAGAGAGTTTTTATTCTTTGTATTTCCTTCACCACTTAATGTGCATTTGCTGTAAAGATGTGTGCACCACAGCAGTTCATGTAGAAGTTGGCTGGTTCGTGGGACCTGTACGTGTCGCAGTCCATACAGAAACAAACACTGAGGGAACTTTACTTACTATTATATAATGAGTCAAATTCTGCTCTGTAACAGCAATACAGATCTGAAATTACTGCACTGAAGTTAGTCGTTCCCTTCCAGGCATAGGGTAGTGGGAGCTGATTGTCACTCTCACAGCTGGAAAGATTCTGTGCCTGTGACTGTTCAGCCACTGAGAGCCGTGGTTATGGGATCCAGTCCTCCCTCTGAAGTTATCTCTGGAGTAATATTTTCAGTAATGCTTGGAATAATAATGAGGGGGAGGTACTATTATAAGGGTTCTGATACAGCCAGTTTCCATTACAGAAAGCTGCAGAAAACCTGTGGAAAGGGCTTGGTAGAAGGCGTACTTCTAGAGTAACAAAATACTTGTGCTGCTTTTATGCTCTGCACCAGCTGAGCAGAAACTTGAAGTTTCCCTACTAAATCTGGGCCTGCATTGGTGACAGGACTCTCCTTGCTTCTACCTCATCAGGTGAGAATGTTGGGACACTTCAGCTGACCTCCCCCCCATTATACTTTCCCTGAAAGAAGGGCTTGAGATCCGTGAATTAAAAGGCACGTAACTGGGACTGGCTGCCTCACTGTCATGGTTTCAGCTGGCATAGAGTTGCCTTTCTAAAATACCTTTGCTCATGTCTTTGTAACAGCCACTGCTAAAATGGTATCTTTCTTCTGAAGTACCCACCATGTCCACAAGAAGCAGTGGTATGTTCTTAGGCAGAAGAGGTTATTTATTTACACATCCGCAGCTATTTCCAGGTGCAGAAGAGCCATGCGGTGCAGAAAAGGCACACATGCTGATCCCATGTCTCTGTCCACGAGTACAGAGATGAGGTGCAGCCTTTGATGTTAATGCAGAAAATGTCTTTCATCAGTGCAAGCCCAGCAGTTGCCTTGAAAATATTTTCCATTAGTTCCATTGTTTGCTTTCCAGCTCTGTGTGCTGGCAACCCAAAAGGTATGTTGGAATCCATACAGATGCTGTGTCTCTGTAGAGACTTCCCCATGGCTAGTTTTCTGGTTCAAAGATAATCTTGCTTTTCGTCACAATTTGGAGCTGTTCCAGTTGGCTGTTGGGCTCTGAAGATACTCTCACTCCCTACCCCCTGCCAAGGTGATATGCCAAATATGCATCTTTTTTGATTCAGCCTTGTGATTACTTCACTTTAGAAAAATTTTGTGTAACTTACAGCTTGTAAAGTCAGAATTCGGTTTTCAGAGGTCGGGGGGAGTAACTGAATTTCTAGCTGCTTTTGTTAAAGTTAGGAAAACCAGAGTGTTAAGGCAAGCCATCATTGCTTTTGCTGGAGGAGTTATTGGAGAATATGTATTTCATATTCATGTATTCACTTCTGCATTTTTAGCAGCTGTTGCTGTGTTTTCTTTGCAGTCATTCTTCAGACATTACAAATCCTGCCTGAGCAAAGGTGTGAATTTTTAGTGCAGAACAAAAAAATGAAACATCAGAGCAGAAGTACAAAGTGGTGAAAACTAACCCTGGCCATCTTTACGCATCATAAAGATGCAAAACTAGGGCACAAATCCTATTTATTTTCCCTTTGGAGGTCACTTCCAGCTTGCTTTACAGGGGCCCAACTTGTGTCTTTGCCACCCTGAAAGCTATTTGCTTTGAAATACTACTTCCAGAGATGAGATCTTTTCTCTGTAAGTTGCAGATAACAGTCTCCCTCCAGGCTTTGCCCAGTTGATTTTGACCTGTTTATTACATCCTTTGCTGCTTAAACAAAACTGCATCTGCCTGTTGCTTTCAGCATAATGTCCTCCGACTGATAACTCTGAAGTCTTCAATCATTCCAAACTCATGTTTGCAGGAGGACTGATTAATGAATGTCTCTGCTGCTGAGGGAAATGTCTTTTCTTCTTTAATCTTTGTAATGACATCTTAAAAAAAACCAAACAAACAAAAAAAAACCCACACAAAACAAAACAAAAACCCCCAAGATGCAGCTTTTGTGGCTGATCTTTCCTTCCCTTTATACCACAAGACAAATTATACTGTATCTACATCCACAATACATACCCTAACCTGTACTTGAGCACCAGACTAATTCTTCTTCCAAAATGTCATTCCTTAAACCAAGGAAATTCTGACACCGTGCCCTGCTCCCTAAGCCTACCTTTACCTGCCGCAGCACAGCCGATGGTCCTGCTGCACAGCTGCCCGCATCAGTGCTGCAGACCTCGGCATCTGAGGAACCAGGACTTTTATCTCATGCCTGAGGAATTCAAGCACTTGCCTTCCTTTTTGTTAATCTAGTGAACGAGGGAGAGCTTGGACACAAGCCTCCACCCAAAATGGTTTTTAGCCTCTTGGTGCTGCAGCCTCCCAGGACACAAGCAACAGAAGGGTGCTTGCAGAGCAGAACATACCTGCCACCGCTGCTCAGCATCCCAAGAGAAGTGCAATCCCCATTCAGTTGCAAAAAGCCGTAGACACAGGCACCTCTTAGGAGAAGCGACGGGGTTATGCATCCCAGAAAGGCTGAGGTATTTCCATGCAACTCTGTCACAGCCCCGGAGGTTTGGCTGCAGGCTTCTCCCAGCTCAGTGACCTGGCTAGCGAGACTTCCCACCTGAGGCTTCTCCCCATCCTTGCATGGGGTGCCTAGACACGTTAACCGCACCCTGGAGAACGAGCGCTTAAATGTTTAGGGCTTTCAGTGCCAAAAGCCTTTATTAGACAGCCTTCAGGTTGCTGGTGGGCTGCACAGCTCCTTGAAACTGGAACGCCTATTCCTTGGCGCTGGGAGGTGGGTGCGCAGAGGTACTCCCAGCACGTTGTGCTTTCTAGAAAGCTCCTGAAGCAGAGGCAACGTATGGCTGTGCCTCTGAAAGGACAGTATGCAGACACAGGACTTGGGACATACTGCAGGTATGTTGATTTTGTGTGGATTTTTGCTCCCTGCCGCAATGGTAATCAGCCCTTTTTAGCAGAGCTGAGCATCTGCCCGCTTCCCCTCCAGCTGCTCTAAGTGGGCTGCAGCTAGCATTCAGGGAGAGGGAGGCTCATCTTCAGCCTCTGACTGTCGGGAACAAACAGCACTCTGTAATTGGTATGAGCCTTCTTCACAGTGCCAAGCAAATCGCTAGAGAAGAGTAGCACAGAATAAACAAAAACAATTTAATACCACAGCCTGGAGAGAGCAGGTGCAATGAAACCACTTCAAACCAGAGCAGTTGCTTACTGCAACTGCTCGCACAAGAAGATTTTTACCAGTGAGCCTTTAAAGAATGAATGAAAAAAAAAAAAAAGTGGCATAATTAATGTATCAGCTGCAGTGGAAATGTCTCAAACAAGTAACATTAAAAAGAGAACTCTGCTATTATCTTTGTGTGTGTGAACTTAAATCAACACTTGTCCTGCATAAAATTCTTTTGTGCTGACTGCAGCGAGAGCTTGGATTTTAGAAGTATATTTTCTAATGTTGCAGAGCAATGCCATCTAGGGCATATAGACTTACAAATACCAACAGGAATGCTATCCATCCTTAGGGACAGAGCTTGCTGATTGAATATTAATAACTGGTTCATCACATATGCCTTACACCTGTTGGGATTTGCTCATTTTCAGTATCGGCTTCTAGTTTTCCCGAGTCAGATATTAATGGATAGTTTTGTCTCAACTGGAAAATAATGAGTTTCTGTATACACCTTATTTCCTCCGTAAATCCACTTGATAGCTTTCATCTGTGCAGCACAGCAGGGATTACCAATGGTCTCTCTAATCTCCAACTACTCAAGGACTCCACTGTAGCTGTGATTCGAGTAGCGGTGCAGTTAGACAGCGGATTAAAATATTAAACCTATCAGGCTAGATCTTGGCATCCTTATGCAAAAAGCTACTTACCTCTGTTACTGAGGTCCTCCTGTTCAAACCAAACTGCTTGTAGAATATGGGTCTGCGTTAACTGAAAATGTCTCAAGAACCTGGCCCCGTTGCAGGTCTTCCTCACTCCTGGCTGTCGCAGCTCTCTCCAGGCTGAAGATTAAGTGCCAAATATAAGTAGGTAGCAATCTGCTGGGTTCAGTGGAGGTCTATGGCAATAACTACTTGTGAACCTGGACTCATGCGTATTACATTTTAGGTACTATCTTGTCCTCTTGCTTCCTACCATTTGACTTCATAATGCTTGGCCTTTCTAAGAAATGGTAACAATATTTATGGGACTCTGGACCAATATGGTTTATCTCTGTAACGGGTTTTCTTGTTCTACGTACACAAATTTGCTCCCCACTGGAGAGGAGGCTTCAACTCTCAAATCAAACTCAGGAGATCCTTCAAACTCCAAGGCTGCACACCAGCTTCTGGACCAGCTAGATTCTGCCCGCTTGCGTAGGAGTTATGCTCAGAGCTGATCATCCTCAGGTTATTGGCCTTGCACGACTTAGCTGTTTTTACAGTCTGCTCCAAAACTGAAGGCAAAATACTTGACTATAACTTGAAAGCACATTGGGAAATATTAATACTTCCACTAATAAAGACAAGGGCTTTTAACATAGCTACAGGCATTTTTTCCCCTCCCCCTCGAATAATGGCAGTGTTGTTGCTATCCCAGCAAAGGGAGGGCCTGATTCTCCTCCAGGTTCCTAGTGGTCTGGTTTGGCTGCCAAGAGATAATAAAGCAAATGCCTGCTGCCGCCTTAGAATGGCATCGCCTGGGGGCAGAAATACGTGCATACACACAAGCATAGTGAAGCAGTGGAAGTCTTGGAAAGCAATGGGCAGATGTTAACTGTGTTAATTAAGAAGCAGAAATTACGCTAGTAATGACATTTTTCTTGGGTCTCGTTAAACAGTGCACTGTTAAAACATCGTACTGAAGTGACAAATAATTAGTTGATCACAGTTCTCCCTAGTGATCTGTTTTCCCATAAATTGGTACGGTGTACATCACTTTTCATTGTAACTGGAGATTTGACACACATTTGACTTTATTTAGCAAACAATTTTATGGCCAGGCTACAAACACTGTATTTTCCCCCTTTTTTCTTCTCCAGTAGCGTTGTTAAGATTAAAGGATGACTCACAATCATTACTTTCCTGCAAGTTAAGACAGTTGCAAGAGGAGGACTGGAAATGCCAGCCTGTGGTTTTTGGAAGATGATGAGAGTGTGTTCTCATCTGCCAGTACCACAACCACCATAATGAAGGCAGAGGCTAGTTTACTCAGTAGCTGGTTCTTTAAACTGATGTCCAGACTTGAATCGACTCCAGTCACTGTGCTTCAGTGGTGGGCCTGAGACAGCATCGGTGACACAGAATTCAGGTGGAGTGAGGAAGTGATTACCCAAATACAGGTCCTACCACCCCTTCCCTTCTCTCTACAGGCTGTCACTTAAAAAAAGATATGAGTTCAGTGGTGGGATCAGAATATGGCTCTGATTCTTCCCAGGTTCCTGAGGATTACTCACAGCTAGTGTCTGGCAGTCATCGTCTCCCTGGACAGAGATCTCACCACTACTCTCATGTCACTTTGGCTCGGGCTGTAGAGAAAGGAATAGCTTTTGGCACATACGCAGCTGGAATGAGGTTTCATTGGCAGCTGGAGGCTCGTTATTGTGCCTCCCTTCTTGCTCCCTGATCTAATGAGGCTGCTGCTGAGGAGGTGGGATCAGATACCATGGCCTTCCCATCTTCCTTACACGGTGCTCAGAGAGGGCAGGACGTGTGTGGTGCCCCTGCGTTGCTCTTGCCCTGTGCTCTGCAGGGGCTTTCTGAGAAACTTAGGGTTCTTCCACGCGCTGTTTGACAGCTGGGATGTCAAAGGGCTCCCACATCCCTGGACAGATACACATTTTATTTGAATACTGTTTTCAAAAAAGTACTTCAAATTAAAGAGAGGGAAGGTAAAAAGTAAGTGCTACTGAGCTGGAAATGCAGTTATGCAGCATTTCCACTTATTCATTTCCTGGCTCTCAGGAAGACGCATGAAGACTGGCCGCTGTTGGATCTCTCATCAGAACCCCACAATGAAAATCTGTCTTGATGTGGGGGAGTGTTGAAAAGCTGTTGGCCAGGTCTCCGTTCACGGGACAAGGCTGAGAGAGTTGAACTTAGGAGCACAGCACCATGAAATAATGAAAGAGTAATTTCTTCCCATGGATGTAGTGACTAACAATCATAAACAACTTGATTCCAGTTCTTTGCTAACAACCTTGAAGAAGGGGAAAAAAAATGAAGAAGCAAAAACAGTGGCTCTGCAATGACTACAGAAAATAGAAGACATGCAGTTTCTCCTTCTATATTGGAGAGGCCACATGAAGATGCAGAAGTGACCTGGGGCTTTTTTTATAACATTTGTCCAGCCTGGTTTTTATCCCATTTGTGTAGCCTTTAGTTCAATAAAGACAAGAGCGCTGTATGCTTTAATAAATGCATGCTAATGCCCTGCAGTTAATGGGATGACCAGTAAAAAGAGTTACTTGTTCAGAATTGTGCAGGCAGAGCTGGGAAGGGAACCGAAATCTCTGGAAAACCAGGTTAATCCACAAGACATCGTCTCTTTGAAGAAACATTCTCCAGTATCAAGGAGATACTGGAGGAGATACTCCTGATACAAGGAGATACTCCAGTGTCAGGCTTTTCACTGAGAGTAAGCAGGTAGCAATCAAACATGACATGGGTGAATATGGTAGGCTCATCTGAGCACTGAGGCAAGTTTTTATGCAATAAGAACTTTATCAAAATACAGTAATGAGGATGCGAAGCAAAGTGCAGTACTGGGGAACTACTGTATTGCCTCGGAAGGGACAACTGGCAAGTAAGACGTAAGGCCCACTTTTGAAGCTATTTCTTTGCCTGACATCGGTGTCTGTGCTCATGGAAATGGCAAGAAGCAGCCATCAGCCAGGAGTCAAAGGGTTCAACCTTCAGCCTTCTCAAAATCCACCCTCTGGGATTAAGTTGCATCCCTTTGCCTGCTCCATTCATTCACATGGTGACTCTGTCTGTGCGGCAATTCAAACAGTCCCAGACAGCAACAAGATTAACCACTTTCTCATTTGCAGGATCTCGTCTCACCAATTCTGGGCCCCAGCAAATTAATGATCAGCTCTATTTTATTCTCATATTGGCAGGATTGTGCAGCCCAAGCTATGTGAAAGGACCAGGATCGTTGTCCTATCCAAATGCAGGGAACACCCTCCCCTACAGTGATATTAGGTGTTTGCCTCGTTCACACTGAGCAGTGTAACATGGCCAGGAGGTTCCTCTGGAAGGGGAAATTATTTTTTCAAGGGGAGAGGAGGCAAGATGGCTCCGCCACACGTACCAGGCAGGCATGAGTGAGCAGTAGAGCAAGCAATGCTCACAGATAGCCAGCGTGAACAGCACCAACCTGTGTTGGAAAGGCTGCTTTTGGGGAATCCCCATAGAATCATAGAATCGTTTGGGTTGGAAAAGACCTTTAAGATCATCAAGTCCAACTGTAAACCTAGCACTGCCAGGTCTACCACTAAACCATGTCCCTCAGCACCACATCTACATGCCTTTTTAATACCTCCAGGGATGGTGACTCAACCACTTCCCCAGGCAGCCTGTTTCAATGCTTGATAACCCCTGCTGTAAAGGAATTTTTCCTAATATCCATCCTAAACCTCCCCTGGAGCAATTTGAGGCCATTTCCTCTTGTCCTATTGTTAGTTACTTGGGAGAAGAGGCCAACTCCCACCTCGCTACACCCTCCTTTCGGGTAGTTGTAGAGACTGATAAGGTCTCCCCTCAGCCTCCTTTCCCCCGGGCTAAATAACCCCAGTTCCCTCAGCCGCTCCTTATAAGGCTTGTGCTCTAGACCCTTCACCAGCTTCATTGCCCTTCTCTGGACACGCTCCAGCAGATCGATGTCCCTCCTGTAGTGAGGGGCCCAAAACTGAAAGTGGCATTCAAGGTGGGGCGTCACCAGTGCCAAGTACAGGGGGACGAGTACTTCCCTAGTCCTGCTGGCCATGCTATTCCTGATACAGGCCAGGATGCTGTTGGCCTTCTTGGCCACCTGAGCACACTGCTGGCTCATACTCAGCCAGCAGTTGATCAACAGCCCCAGGTCCTTTTCTGCGGGGCAGCTTTCCAGCCACTCTTCCCCAAGCCTGTAGCGCTGCATGGGGTTGTTGTGGCCCAAGTGCAGGACCGGACACTTGGCCTTGTTGAACCTCATACCACTGGCCTCAGCCCATCGATCCAGCCTGTCCAGATCCCTCTGGAGAGTCTTCCTACCCTCAAGCAGATCAATGCTCCCACCCAACTCGGTGTCATCTGCAAACTTACTGAGGGTGCGCTTGATCCCCTCGTCCAGGTCGTTGATAAAGATATTAAACAGAACTGGCCCCAATACTGAGCGCTGCGGAACACCACTTGTGACCAGCCACCAACTGGATGTAACTCCATTCACCCAGAGGTGGGAAGGAGCAGGTGTGGATTGCCGTGGCCTGGGATCGAGCAGCACATCTGCACCAGCTCTGCCTCGCAGCCCCGGGGAGCCAGAGCTCCCAGCTACCTGGGACTTCTCTTGGCGCTCTCCTTCCACTCAGCTTTTTGAGGTTCATGGTGTCGCTCCTGTGAGTTTTGACTGTATGAAGTTTTGGAGTATATGGCTTACAGGGTCAGGATAGATATCTGCCTTGGTGTTAGTCAATCCTGAACTAGAAAGTACGCTCTGTGACACCGGAATTTTGGTGGAGTATCCTCTGGATCTGGGAAATGAAGAGGTGGAACAATGAGAGATTCTGCCTCACTGTACACGGCAGGTCATGCCTGAGCCCAGAACAACTCAGGATCCCAATACCAGCCTTGCTACAGCTTGCAGAAAAACTAGTTGGCTCAGTTCTATGGGTTTTGTTCACTTGTTGATTTGTGGGTTTGTTTGGTGTGTGTTCCATGTGTGTAAGAATATATATGTCCCCTCTGCTCACTGTATGAAAAAGTTTTGAGGAAAACAAAACAAAACAACTAGGTCTGTTTTGCTCTGAAGCAGTTTTTGCTGTGCCTCCTTCATGCAGTTTGATTCTCGTCTCCCTCCTCCTTTGTTACAAAAACACAGCTGAGTGCCAATGTTGTTTTGCAAATCAGAACAAGAAATCCGACTTATAGCCCAAAGTGTAATACGCACAATACTGCCAAGGGATAAGATTTTGAATGTACTGAAGTAATCGCGGTCACGTGCTATAAACTGAAACACACATCACGTTTTAAGGCGAGAAAAGATCACTCTGAAGTCATCAGTGAACACAACCAGGCTCTGTAGGGCTGGTGTGGATGCACCTCCACAGCTGGAAGACCGCACAGGTCTTCCTGTGGTGCAGCAGCAAGGTGTTCAGCACGCAGGAGATGATAGATCCCAGTGACCCATCTGCCTTTTCTGTAAAAAAGCGCTGCAGTTTCTCTTCTCCTGCCTACAGAGCTGTCGGCGATGTAGCAGGCTTCTAGGATAGGAGCCAGTGGAAGAGGAAAGTCTCTGGAGGTAGGAATCTTGGCTACCACGAGAGAAGATAGCTGAAGGAATTAATAGTCGCTGCTCCTTGCTGCAGCTGCCAGGGTCTGACAACAGATAAGCAAGTCTGTTTCCTATCCCCTCAGTTTCTACTCAAGACACTGGAGATCCCAGTAACACTGTTTTCCTCTGTACTTGCAATGGAAATAAGAAACAGGTGTTTTGATTTTTAGAGCTAAAGTGCAAACTGCCCGGGCCTGGTCGAAACCAAATTACGTGGGAAAGCCTCCCTCACCTCACCTCACCAGGGTGTATAAGACAGCGATGCAGCAGCTTGGGGAAGGCTAAGTGCTATTTCTTGTCTGGACTGGTCAAGTCCTCTAGGGCATCCCACCGATACTCAAAGCCTTCTGCCTACACATTGGTCTCTGCCCCATGCCCATATGATGACAAATATAGCCCAGCCATTCAGAGCTTGGAAAAATCTGTACGTATAGAAAATCATGCCAAGCCCATGCTTACAGCTGGATTGAGGGGGTTCCCAGTTGGCGATAAATAAGAAACACAAGCCATGAAACTTTACCCAGTATCTCAGGTACTTGAAAGGCTTTATGCAGCAAAGTTTTCCAGTAAATTTTTTTCCAGTCCTTAGAGCTCGGTTCTGCTCCAGTTTGGCAGGGCTGGCTATGTCCTAACCTGCCTCTCATTTGCTGCCTCTTGTTTGCTCTTGATTTCCTCTGTGGCTAGCAGGCACCTTACTGAACTGCTTCCAAATGCTTTTTGGGGGCAGTGGTGTCTCCCCCCTCTCTGTAAGGGTAGCCAAGGGCTCCGACAGCTATGCCAAGGCAGGCACTGCAAAACTGGACTTCATTACCATCTAGTAGGTTACTGGAATAACGCCAGCAGCTTCCAGAGGTAGCAGGACTGAAAAGTCAACCACAGTATACCTTGTGATAAATGCTTTTTAATCTCAAAGTGCTGTGTGGTGTGCGTGGCAGGTGGAGCAGAAAGATTTCAGTGGCCCTTGGGACAGTTTGCAGAACCCACCACCGCTTTCACAACCGGCAAGCAGCATTACTTCAGCTGCCTCCAGCTCACGCCAGAGAAGTTTCACGCCTCTCTGCCAGAAGACAGCTATAGGTTACATGAAAGCTGGACCAACAGGAGCTGCTCAGATGCACTGAGTGACTGCATCCATGAGCCAACCAGGTCTTTTACCCCTGAAGAATAATGGCCACTTTCACGGAAGCTGTGCATTAATGTAAATGTCACCACCTTGTAAACAAGACGTTGAATCATTGCGTTGTCCTACTTCCTCAAAGCTAAGTAGGCTTCTATTTTAGTGGTCTAAGTTTTGGGATTGCTATACACCCTTTAAGTAGGTTTTTCCACTGCTGTGTGTCTTTTGAATACGTTCCTCATCGCGCTTGACGTGCCAGCTGCCGTCTTCAGCGCGGTCGCTAGCGTTTCTAACGGGTACTCTATTTGCAGAGAAAGCAGCTGCCAGACTGGAAGGAAAATCTTGCTCTCGTTGTTTTGTTATTGAAATAACTCCCACTGAAATAAATCTAATAAACTGGCGAAACACGGAGCAGTAGGATCCTGGAATAAACTGCAGAACCCGCGCCTCCGAGCGCCATCGGTGCTGCCATTTATCTTCTCCAGTTTGTCAGCTGAAGTCAGTGGAAAGAGGACGTCGGCCCGATCCCACAGCCGGCGAAAGAGCCAGGTGTGGGAGAAGAACACCCCCCTGCCCCAGGGAGGTGACAGGGGCAGGGGCAGACCCGCGGCT
>NW_009648550.1:43687-105477 GCF_000708025.1 Charadrius vociferus | reverse complement strand
CAGGAGGGGGTCGGTGCGGGGCTGCAGCGCGGCGCTATCCCGGCCTTGCGGGCAGCCCGGCGGGACGCGCCGCAGGCAGTGCTCCAGCCCGGCTTAACGAAGAGCTCTCGGTCTGGGCATCTGCATCCCTTTTCTGACGGGAATAAGGGTTCCTGCGGCCCGAAGGACAAGGATACAGCATACGCTTTGCTAGTTTCTCCTCTTACATGTTTCCTTACAAATATGACGGTAAAAAGTTTATTTTAAATCACGCAGGTCTGATTTGATAGATGTTGGAAAAGCAGGTGGTGTGCTTTCCTCTCTTAGCATGATTCCTTTGTCTTCTCATCCTTCCAAGCCACTCAGCTCTCGCTTTTTTAATTTGCTTATTTCCTAAAGCGTAACTCCTAAGCCCTTTTAAGTAAAGAACATCTTTGTGTGCCTTTGCCAGCACAGCTGTGTTGATGAGGATTGAGCAAAACATGGTTTCCACCTGGTATTTCTGTGCGGGCAAAAGCCCCTGGGGGTAAACAGGACAGCGCTTGCAGGGGGGGGCCCTTTCTCCAGTAGAACACAGCTTATGGGCACCAGCTGAGCTGGAGTTAATTGTATTTGCAGAAGTAAGTGTTTGCCGGGTGTAGGCTCTAAGGCTGATGAGGCAGTGGTTAGAAGCACAGGTACTCAGAGGTGTAGACTCTACCTCTCCGCAGCAACTCCGGCTTCAATTCAGCGATGTCTGTGCGTACTCTGTAATTCTGCGTTTTGCTGAGATAAAATACGCCAGTGTAGCTGTGGAACCCAGCTCTTGCCTTTTCTTCAGGCCAGATATACGTTAAGCTTCATTAGTTTTAGATCTGTTTAGCTCTAAAAATATTTAATTGTTAATAGCTTACTCGGGACCTGAATATTTAATTAGATGAGCTGGAAGGGTATGGTAAAGAGAGTTGTCTGTTAATCACACAACTACACGGGAAAATTGTGCTGTGATTCTGAAGACATTTGTATGGAACAGTCCCTTGTGTTTTACCACACGTAATCCTAGGCTGTGTTTAACTTCATTGAGAAGGTTTGTACTGAATCCACTGCCTCATTCTTTGTGTTAATTAAAACCATAGACTAAGTAATGATTACTGAGAATATCAGCAATATTGACTCTTCTGAAAATGATGATGGAACGGCTGTGTGGATCAAGGCTCCTGTATGTTGCTAGGAATGCGTTCACCAAATGGGTTTTGGGGCTGACTTTTTTTCTTCAAGGGATTTCTGTAAATTTCAGTCTATTTATATTTGGTAAACTTGTAAATGTTTGGATTTTGTTGTTTGGTTTTGCCCCTCAGCAGGTTTGGGATCAGACAGGACAGTTGGAAATGGGCTTCCAGGGTAAGGTATTGCTGGTGTCTGTCAAGACTGGGTTGTGCAGTAGCTGTAATGTAGGTTTCCTCTCAGACTAAGGCTTTAAAGGGACAGCTAGGGTAATTATTAGTCTGTGCTGATAAATTGGTCTTGTTAAGCTTGAGGATTTCGAGGTTGCTTGAAAAACTTCTGGTGGCTTGGGAAACTTCTGTGCTGAACAAGGTGCGAACCCAGGAATGCATAATCTCGGCTATTCAGAGCACAGGTGGCCAAACTGTGGGGTTTTGTGGTTTTGGTTCTTTTTGTTGTTGTGTTTTGTGTTTTGTTTTGGTTTTTTTTTTTCCCAAAAGTTCAGGTTCTCTTGTGTCAGGGCTATGCCAAGTGAGTGATGGGGGGCCGTGCTGTCCAGGGGTCTGCTGGCAGCCTGTGCTTCTGGCACGGCGGGGTGCAGTGTGTCGGGGGGCTCTTGTGGCTGACTTTGGCAGATTGCTCTGTCACCCTGTTGCACTCCCAGCCAACTCGGTGTCCCTTGCTCCAGCTGTGAGGCCCCACTGGGAGGTCTGGTCATGGTCTCTGTGTGAGACTCTGCTCTAGAGTCCCCCTCCCTAGCTCGCTGAAGCAAATAGCGTGTGGTGAGCTGTGTGAGGGTTTGGCGTGTGGCTAACAGGTTGAGGAAAGTTGGCTCCTGTTGCTTTCAAATACATCTAATGCAGAAGATGACTCGCTCTTTTACTGAAGGCTCGCAGGCGGTTTTGGATTTTTCCTAAAGATAGATCAAACATAATAGTTACTAAGGCACTGAATGAATATTATGCTGAGTGAATTTTTCACACAGGAGCTACTCCCTTAAAAAAAAAAAAAAAAAAAAAAAAAAAAAGACAGAACAGTGCTGTCAATATAGCAGTTAAAGAGCTTCAGTGATCTACTAGAATAACGTAGCTGTCACATTGTAGTGATAAGTAATGTAATTTGTCTCCTATCCGCAGGAGGGAATGGATAGAGTACTACATGAAGTAGATACGGTCTCAGGCCTTTTCTTCACGCACATTACCAAACCGCAGTCACAGCTGATTAGCCCTGTAGGATCATTGAGGGGCTCTGGATCATTTGGTGAAAGGGGCTCAACGGCAACATCGTGGTCTTACCTTGCAGACATAGTGACTCCAAGCACAGTGGAGCAACACACGGAAAACTGGTTCTGTGGCCGTGTATATCGCAGGCTCCATGGTTGTTTAGGACTTGCTCTAAATACTTGGCATACCATACAGATCTCCAAAATAAGAGGTTTACATACCTCTAATCTGTAATTGGAGATTTATCAAGATATGTCTCACAAAAAACCTCTAAAATTCCTCACTTAAGAGTTGCGTGGGGTGAGTGCTAAGCAGAATCAAGTGTTGCCATTTAAACCATTTTTTTTGTTCAAGTCACTTGTCATTCAATTGGTAGTGTGTATCAGGAGAGGTGATGGAAGTGTAACTAAATATTTGGCTACCTATGTTAAACTGAGTCATTGTGTAACAAAACACAGAGGTGATATAGTAGGAATTGCATGGACATGAGGCTCTAATTTCCAATACGTGTCTTAATTTAGAACACTGAAAATAAATTATTCCTGACACGTAAAATGCTACACCAAGACACTTAATGCAATACAGTTATCCCGTATCTTCTTATGGACCACATTACTGGGAGCTAGAAAGGATGTCACGTCCACTTCTTGGCATTTATGGTGCTTATGACCTACAGTAGGACTACTTATGGTCATTAGTTTTATCTGATATTCTGCCACCTGCAGTTACCCAATCCTAAGGCACGGCACACTGGTTCAGCTTACCGTACTTGTTCAGGAGTCTGAGTATTTGCAGTTTGAGCAGGACAAGGAGAAAAGGCTGGCAAGGACGTGGAATTTTCTCTGTCTCTCGGCTGCTGTGAGCTGCAGCGTGGTTTGTTTGTGGAAGGGCGGCTGCTACTGCTTCGCATTCTTGGCCGTAGAGTCTGAAGTGCTTATGTGGTCTGATCCTGCTTTGGGTCTGGGCCCTGTGTGATACTTACCTGGCAGGGGAGACATTCAGTTCTCTAACCCAGCCTGTTTTAATTTGGCTTAGAGGGCCCTTTGTAGATGGACCAAGACAAACACGTACAGTCTTTCCTCTGCATTCTTGCTCTGCAATGCTGCTGCAGAAATGAAAGGTGGTGAAGGACCTACCAGGCATTGTGGCGAGACTCAGCCCATGGCTGCTTCTACACTGGACCTCCTGCCCTGAAGAGCACTCACTCTCCCAGCTGATGATGTGGTTGGCAAGATGGAGACAAAAGTTTGTGCAGTGTGGAAGTACAAGTCCTTTCCTCATGCAGGTGCTGCACAGCTTGACCCAGTCACAGCAGCCCTTGTGGAAAGCAGTCCCTGCGGCGTGGGCAGGCGTGGTGGGCCCTGGACCGTCTCCATCCCTCCAGCAGCTCTGGCCCAGCCTCGCCTTTGATGCCCTTCTTGTGGAAGACAGGGCTGGTCTGCCTCTACTTTGGTATGGTGTCTTGGCTGAGAAGAGCTCCTAGGCAGAGCTGAGTGAGGAGGACGAGGTTGGTGAAGGGGCTGGTGGCCAAGAGAGGAGCTCTTTGGCTCAGGGGTGGGTAAGGAGGTTATCCCAAAACCCACACCTGGCGCCCGAGGTGGCGGGGGAAGCAGGGCAGGAGTCTCACCACAGAAATGTTAGTAACTGCCTTTTTTCAGCCAAGTGTTGTTGCCTGAAGTTTTCAGGCAAAACAAAAAGCAGAATAATGTAGTGTAGCGTTCCCAGGATCTCTACTGCTTGGAAAGCCCATCATTTGTGAGGATCATCCTTCAGTTGAAGGATGGCAGACCTGCTTCTCCTCTCTTGACAGTAAGTTATATACTTGCTCCGTTAACTTCAAGGGAGCCGCTCCTGAATTTATGCTATTAGTTGCAAATGCTGAATCAGGGCTCAAGAGCTTGGTCTTATCCTCATAACTTTTTGTTGCCTTTTGTAGTTTTTATGAGCCTACATATGTAAAGCCCATGCTTAACTCTTTTAAATAAAACTGAAAGTTTTGCAGGATGGCTTCAAGCCATATTTATGTCCACTTTTGGTTTTTTTCCTCACATATAATTTATTGAAAGTTTGCAGAAAGATTTAAATGTGTTCTCTAAGAAAAGTGACTAAAATGGATTGTCTTGTAATTGCAAGACTGATAGTATATCTGTTTTTCGTGTGCTTAGGGGAGGTTGGGGAATTTTTTTTTTTTGTCTGCTATTCAGTCTAAGTTTGATTTGCAATTATTTGAAAATGGTCATCTGACTACGGCAATGCTTTGAAAAGAAGCTGATAAAGCAGGTGTGGATTTTTGGTAGTTTTGTTTTTCTTAAGATCAGCAGAGAGAAATTACACATGAAGGAAAAGAAATTGTGGAGCTGCAGTTGCATTCTCTCAGTAGGTTCATTCTGTATTTTTGGAAATGCTTTTCTACGCAATTAGCTCAGTCGAAAATTACCGAGCATTAATGCTATACTGTTCTCTTTGAAGCTGGTAGGGATTCCCCCATCAGTGTGAATATGGGAGAGGAGTATGAAGATCTCGCCATGGTAGAGTGAAAGTAGCAAAAGGAAGTTATTGGAGTCCTACCAGTCCTCTGGCGGGAATTTTGTGATATGTAATTATCATATATGATTTGGAATTGGTGAACCCATTTGTATTGGGTGTTGCTTGAAGGACTGTTAATGATGCTGCACCATGGAGGATTCTGGTCTGTGAAGGTGATGTGTATCAAGAGGGTAGGATGAGACAAAAGGAAGTGCCTTTTTCCTCCCAGTTGTGGAACAAGGTTTCCACGGTAGCCTTGTAAATGAAAGTTCTTGGAAGATGTCTTACCTGTGACTTGTTGCTGAAGCGTAAAAGCTTTGCACATAAACAGGTGTTGTCTTCTGGAGTTCTGAGAAGTCTGAAAGCACTGAATAGGGTTTTTTTTTATGGTATTTAAAAAACAAGGGACAAATCCTTAGCTGCAAATTACTGTTGCTCCATTACAACCTGTGGAGCACTACAAATTGACTCTGGTGAGGGATGCTAACAATCATATCCCCCAACCTTCATGTATACAGGCTTAGAGACAGAAACAACTTTCTTCTGAGGGGCATTCCTAAAAAAAAAGATAAAAAGCTATTCTTGCTCCACTCCACCAGCTCTAGAATGTGAATGTCATCTGGCCAAATGCCCAGGACTAAACACAGTGCTTTAAACACTGTCTCACAAATGGCTTGTGAAGGAAAAGAAAAAACAAAAACTTTTTTGACTTTTAAATGGATCTTTTACTTTATTTTACATCCAAAATGATGTCTTTGGCTTCTGCTTTATATTTGCTGAACACAAATCTGTGCTTTCCAGTAATTAACTCCAGGGCTCTTTGACCCTGACTTTGTTGAAACATACATCCAACATGAAAATAACCCAAAGACTTACTGGTTTTCCTTTCACACGTGATGTGTATTACATATACTGACGTTCCCTTTCTTAACTTGCTTGCGGATCTGTAGCCTTGTCTTCCTCTTAATACTTCGCTTAATAGTTTTCTTAATGGTGTACTTTTTGAGCATATGCAAAAATAGGTATTTAAATACATTTGAGAAAGAATGTGCGGGAAGCAATGGAAATACTTGTTTGACTAACCTGGTTTGTGTTCCTCACTGAGCTTGCTGGTTCAGCTGAAGGCTCAGAGCGGTGGAGCATGTGAGGATGGCAGAAGGCCGGTCTGGATATGCGATCAGAGCAGCACATTGAGTCAGTGCATGGAGAGATGTGACTCACCATAGCAGAGTACCCTGTTTTATCTTCCTGCCCTGCAGATGCCTGGTCAGGTGCTTAAGGCAAAAGCCAAATGCTCTGGCACCGGGTAGTTTCTCCCCCGTGGAGCAATGGAGAGAATTGCCAGCTGCTGTTTTCTAGCTCAACCTGCGCCTCTGGGCCAATGTGGCAAGGTGGTGCCTTTTACTCAAGCTTCATGCTGATCCTGTAAGTGAGCCTTGTGATAACTTCAACTTAGGAATTAAATAAGGCCCAGACTGAGATCTGGGTATGCCTGCTGCCAGGTTTGGATCTGCTTCTGTGGGAAACTGCTCAGCACTTTCTGCAAAGAAGTTGTTTAAACTTAATTTCTTCCTTTTTTTTTTTTTTTTAATTTTAAATACAACCACAAAACAAAACCATAACCTTCACAAAAACAAATGTGCTTCCTTTTGCCAGCTGGGGCCTTGGCATGCTTTATCATGCGTAACTTGCTGAGACTGTAATTTCTTAGGAAAGCAGTTAGATATTGGCAACTATGGGATGCCGATGCTCAGTAAATTGTTGTAATAAGCTATTTTAGCTACAGCTGGGGATTTAAAAAATAATAATTTCTTCACAGTGTTCACAGTAGTTAATGCAAGATGAAAAAAATCATAATTTGAACATTTTAAATAGCTTGGGAGAGGGGAGCTGGGGTTCTTGCAGTGTGTTTGCTAAGGCCACACCTGTTTGGTTTGCCTGCCTGGGAACCTTCAGGGTGCTCCGGATTATTTAAACTGTGTCTGCCCACGTGCCACAGGATAACCCCAGCTTGGTACGTAGGCTTTACTAGCATCTGTCTAGAGACAGCTGCTTAAAATGGTGGTTGCTTTAGAAGTTGACAAGAGTTTAGTTTTGGGAGGTGTGAGTAGGAAATGTGAATCTTCAATCCTGTGCTAGTAGTTTGAACTTGATTCACTTACATAGTAGCTGCAGTAAAACTAATCTGAAAGTGTTTCTCTGGGACCTGGGAGTTGCTGCTGAAGTCTTTGTAAACTGCTTTTAAGTAATTTAAATTTTCAAAAATTATCTTTAAGCCATGAGTAAACTTTTCCAATAGTTAAGAATGTCGGACTTACAAAACTGTTAAGTCAATTACGAAAGTTAGCGAAGAGTCTACTAGTCCCTCTCACATGTCCCAGAAAGGTGCCATCCCTGCCATGTGAGGAATAGACTGTGGCTGTACTTCAAAGTGGGGAAGAATCCAAGAGCTTTTAATACAATGAAAACAATGAACAAAACTCAAACATTGCTGCTATGCAATAAGTTTTATTAACTTCTTATGAGGAGTTATGCAAAAAACCTGAGTTCTAACTTGTCGTCTTCATTTTATGTAGTATATACTTCTTTGCAAACTGCATTGATTGGATTTTTTGGCTTATTTGATCAGAGAAAAAATGAAGATTCACCATCAAGTCAGCAGCTAGCTTTCCTTTGGTTAATTCAAATTTTCTATTTAAAGATTCTGTGAAAAGTCTTAATTCGTGTTTGTTGCACTGATTAAATGCACAGCTCATCCATTTTGGCAGGAATTCCCAACAAAGATATTCTCAGCATTTGTTTTGCAGTATGTCCCTTAAAATATTTAACTTTATTGCACATTTTTTTCCTAGAAGATATGGGCTGCCAAGATAAATATTTGGTTTGTTATAGTGTGGATTCACTTTTTGATGTCTATATGAAGAACATTATTTCATCCCTTGGTATTTCATGAATGATGGGGCATATGTTAGCTATCACTTACAGTGTATTTCCCATATGCTTAACAGCAGCTCTGGAAGCCAGAGAAGCGTTTTAGCTCTACCTTGCATGTCTTGTTGCTTGCTAAAGATAGTATACTAGCACGCGCACACCCTTTTGGCAGACATACCGGGCATCTTCCTTTACTGCTGGTAGTCTCCTACTTGCCATGCCGTAGTCTAGACTTGAGAACCGTTGCATTTACTACTACATAGTGAGCTGGAGGCATATTTTTTCCCCTTTTTTAGTATCACAGCTGTGTCTAAATTCAGCCTTTTAAGGTTTACTTCAGGCCAAGGAATACATAATATCGTGTCAATTTCCCTGATGCTCTGTGTGTTGCTTTTATAGTGTTCTGTGTTTTGCTTAGCATTTAAAGTTGTTCTACAGGTTTTAAGAACAGACAGTAGGTGGTAGTTGTCTTTCGATAGTTACTAATAGCGTTTTGATAATGGCTAGTACATTATTAGTTCTAATGTTGATCATCTAATAACAATGGTCCTGGTAGGCTTTTGATCACGCCACTGGAGTACGGAATGTAACAATCTCCAAAGAAAGATAGCTCATGTAAAGTTTTGGCAGAATTAATTATGCGTGATGCCTGTAGGGTCTCTTTCAGCATTTTATGGAATCTCTTGCTTTTATGTGTCCGCAGTCTGGTGGCTAGCATAGAAAGCTGGTTGTCCGTTGAAAGCTTTTTGTCTCAAGCTTGCCAGCTTTTAATTGAAGACAATATGGTTATTAGCTCGGCTACTTAAACCCATTTCTAGGCTAGCGTGTTTTCCCTGCCTCTCAAAGAATCATTAACTCCAGCAAGGCCTTAGAACTTCCTCTTTCAGATCCAGTTCAGCAAAGTACTTTCACTGGAGTCAGTTCCACTCTGCTGTGTTCAGTTTTGGTCCCCGCTATACAAAAAAGATGTGGAGAGGGTCCAGAGAAGGGCCAGCGAGATGATCAAAGGGCTGTGAAGCCTGCTATCAGAGGAAAGGCTGAGAGAATTGGGTTTGTTCAGCCTTGAGAAAAGGTGGCTTAGGGGAGACCTTATCATCACATTCCAGTATTTAAAGAGTGGCTACAAAGAAGGTGGAGACTCACTTTTTACAAGGAGTCCCATGGAAAAGATGAGGGGTAATGGCTACAAGTTACTCCTGGGGACATTCCGATTGGACACAAGAGGAAAATTTTTCCCAATGAGAACAATGAGCCATTGGAATACTCTCCCCACGAAAGTGGTGGATTCCCTGTCATTGGACACACTTAAGATTCAGCTGGACAGGGTGCTGGGCTATCTTGTCTAGACTGTGCTTTTGCCAAGAAAGGTTGGACTGGATGATCCCTGAGGTCCCTTCCAACCTGGGATTCTATGATTCTAGTGTGTTGAGTCCTTGGGTCTCTGTTGTGAATGTGTAGGCTAATTCTGAATTACACATAAGATGATCATAATTTATATGCCAGACTTCCCAAGGCTACACATACATTTCTTCGGTTGTTGGGAAGTGGCTAAGCTGCAGTTTTTAGGGGAAGTCTCTTAAGTTCCAGCGTTGGTGGCTGTGAAATAGCAAATTAAACTGTTACTATTCGAGGCCTGAATATGATACGGTGGTGCCAGTGTAATTTGTGTGTGGGTGTGAAATGTGTGAGTGCAAGGATAGGTATGTTTCTGTGTGAATTTATGCATTTGAGGAGATTGGAGAGTGTTTTTTGTGACAAGCTGCAAAGAAGCACGGCAGCTGTTTTGAAGGAGCTTGTGGGCTTGGAATGCGTTTCTGATCAAGAGATTAACCAGCAGAAGTTGTCAAAAGTTCCCTGAACATGCAGGCTTCAAAGAAGTTGGACAGGTTGAATGGGGCTTTGAGCAACCTGGTCTTGTGGAAGGTATCCCTGCCCATGGCAGGGGGGGTTGGAATTAGATGATGTTTAAGGTTCCTTCCAACTCTAACCATTCTATGAAGTAGCTGTAGCTGCTGAATTCTGCAGTGCTGGTGGCATGGGGTAGTGGGTGTTTGTTGCTGTACGAAGAAGCAGTGGTAGAAAGCTTAGACTGACATGTCACTGGCAGGGTGGGCAGAGTGTGGAAAGAGAAGTGGAGTTGTAGTGTGAAAAATTATTTAGATGTTTTTAAAGCTGGGTTACAGTCTAGGTCTCTTTGCACTATGCATTGCTGAACAATAGATTTCTCTGGACAAGAGGGACCACTGCAGTTATATTCTGCAGAATATAACTTTTATCTGAAGGGAGAAGGGGGGGGAATTGTTTCTAGCCTTTCAAGCTAATAACAAATCTGGAAAACATGAGCTGAATGGTGTCAGTCTGGCAGCTGACAGCAGCTGGTTCTGTTAGACTTTGGGCTGTAAAGGCAAGCAGAAGAGCTTTGCCACTGCTTGAACGCAGTAGCTGCTTTAGGAAGCCCAGCTGATTGTAACAGCCCATCTGGGCTTGTGGAGGAGGGGTTGGGAAGAGTGGACCAGCAGTCCCTCTAGGCTTATGTTTTCCTGGTTGTCAAGGGATACTCAGCATCAAATGCAAGCTAATTACTTGGGGGACAGGGAGAGGTGGGTGTTGGCCTCAGCGAGGTCTTTTTGTGCAGCTTCAGTTGTCCTGTGTGCAGGTCTTAGGGGAAGTAATGGATCATGCTTGACTTCTGTCTTTAGGAGGAAGGTGATACCAACTCCTTGCTGGGCATTGTTCACGTTCACCTTCTCGAGTAGGGGTTGGGGTAGGACTTTGCAAGTAGGAGGAGACACAGGACAGTATGAGGTCATGGTCCATGAACTGTAAAAGAAAGGTGTTTACTTCTTCCTTGATTTGCCTTTTGGTGCTATGGTTTTGTAAGGAAGGCAGAATGGAAAAGAAATAATGGGGTTTAGGGGTGGATTGAGTTCCCCTAGCTTAGTCACAGCAGGTCAGGTTACTCACTGGACCCATTTGTGACTCCTCAGAGACGTGGCTTTGTGTTTGTGCAGGGGATGCATCATAGCTGAGTTACAGAAGAACAGAGAGAAATTAACTTGTTGGTATTTATTTTAAGAGCAGTTGATAGACTTTGAAGGTTTTTTCATGTTGCTGAACTTATACAAAGAAGCTGTATAAAAATAACTGGCACCAGATGTAGAATCAATAAAATAATGCCGTGTTAAGTCTTGAAACTGTGGTATGTAACCACAAGAGCTATTTTCACCCATTGGCGGCTTTCTCTTTATTATCTACAGAAAGGGAATGGTGGAATTTCTGTTAGCTGTTACTCAATTTAGTTTTTAATTTGTAAAAGGACAAAGTAAACCTGTATCGCAGTATGCTCAGCCCCAGCTCCCCGTACACAATGACTGCCAAAATTTGTTGTTAGCAGTCATGGGAATCTTCTGGTACCAGTGTGTCAGCAAGAATTAAACCTAGGCAATATCTTGTCATCTGACTGCTGCCTCACTTTCTGGGTTTGATCGCATTTGATTCAGCTTAGAAAGAAAAACAGTGACACTAAAACTGTTTTATTTGACCTATGTACATAGTGTAACCCTGATACAGTAAATATGTGGAGTCACCAATGTGTTATACTTCAGAATGGTCTGCTGTTGTTAGTACTTTGACCCAGTTTCATCATTTCACCAAATGAGGCTTACTTTCTTATTTTGAAACACTTTGTCCCAGGAGACAGAGGAGAGAAAACACATTGTTTACACAAGTAAACTAATAGTGGAGAATTAAACACCCACACTTCCTTCTTCAGGAGTTCCCCTGCTAGTAGTTTCTATGAACTCATAAATCCATCAAAGAACAAGAAACTTTTAGTAGTAATCAAATGGGTCTTGAAGTGACTGTCTGGCAATGATGATATTCTCTGAACCTCTGGGGGATCAAAAATAGGTTGGCCAGAGAAAGGAAAACTGCTCTTTCCAAAATCTAGGGAGGAGGAGGAGGACCTTCTTTTTTCATGTCTGGATGAAGGCAGTGTGGGAAAGGCTTTAAGCCTTTCTCTTTCCTGTTAGACTGAGCTAGTGGCAGTAGCATCACTAGCGGCCTCTTTATATATGGGACTGTATGTGTCCTGGCCTTTTGAGGAACTTAAGGATAGAAGAAAATAGGTGAGTTATTAGGGTGACAATCTTAGACTGCCTTCTCAGATACAAATGTGGTATTGGAAGAAAGGAGAGGGATGAGAAGGCTGCTGAAACCTGTGTAAAACACCAGATCTTGGAGATGTTGTATGATACAAAATACTGGCTTTCCAGGATCCTTATGCAGAGGGCTATGGAGAAAGGGGTAGAAAAGGAGAAGAGCTTTAGTAGGAAGTAGAAAATAGTTAAAACTGCAGAATGTGAAGAGACTTGGGCTGGTGGGTGGAAAACTTAGAGGTACAGGGAAGAAAGCCGTCAAAGTCATGGGGTTTCATCATGGGGTTCCCCTGCAAAAGTGAGGGCAAGATGGGTGTAAGGGCAGGGGTAGGAGAGGCTGGGGCTGGTCAGGATATGCAGAGCGAGAGAGGAGAGCTAGTGATGGACAAGCGGATGGAAAAAGGGAAGAGGGCAGTAGCAGCAGTAACCTTTGCATTGTTGATGAATTGCCAGTCAGCGGTGACAGAAGGAGGAACATGAAGAAGATGGAAGTACCCGAGATGGTTATCAGAGGGAAAAGTTATAGGGAGAGGTCAGAGGGAACAATTGTCCTCTGAAGGAGAATCAAGAGCAACGTGAGGACAGGATGACCTATGTTTACGTGACTTGGAAGTTACATAGAGTGAGACCCAAGCCAGGAAGCTTGGTTGAGGCTAACATTGTCAGTCCCATGGTGTATATATGAAAAAAGGAAGAGGAGTGGAATTAACCTGGGACAAATATTTCAACAGCCTTCAGCTTTGAAGTTCCGGGGTTTCGTTGGTGTGTGTCATAAACTTTTTGGTTTTACTATTTATTTTTTTTTCCATAAAGAAATAGGACAGAAGAAGAAACAATAAATAGTGTTTATCAGAATAGTATGTCATGTTTGGTTTCTCTCATTTATTTGGTGAAAGTATATTTAGAAACTAAACTGTAGATTCTAAATATTTGAGTATGTGAAACTCCCTCGTCCCTAAAAAGAAAGCATCTCCCAAATGAATCCCCCCCAAACCCCCAAATAAGAAGCAGTTCAGTTATATGAAGAAAACATAATTAAAATAATATTTCAGAGCACAGTTAGTCAAAGTTGTGGGTAAATTTTCTCATAAAACAATCACTCTTTATAACCAGTCTTGTAGCCTTGTACCGTATAGGAAATGTACAAGTGCCTCAAATGATTTTGAGGATTTAAACTTCCTTCCTAATTTTTCCAGGTAGGTCAAATAGGGGCAATACCTTGTGTTATGCTATCTGCAGGCTTTGTTCAGAAGAACTGTTAGATTACCCTATTTATGCCTTTCCCTTTGCCCCCAACCAGATTCTCAAACAGGCAAGAAATAACGACGGTTCAAATTAAGTTTGTTTCCTCCCTAGGATCTTGTGTGTTGTGTTGTTTGGTTGGATTTTTTTAACTCCTAGTAACATTATGAAATAAGTCTAGGCGTAAAGGGGGCCTACAGGAGAGCTGGGGAATGACTTTTTACTAGGGCACGTAGTGATAGGATGAGGGGGAACAGCTTTAAACTGGAAGAGGGCAGGTTTAGATTAAATATTAGGAAGAAGGTTTTCACTTTAAGGGTGGTGAGGCACTGGAACAGGTTGCCCAGAGAGGCTGTTGAGGCCCCATCCCTGGAGGTGTTCAAGGCCAGGCTGGATGGGGCTTTGAGCAACCTGGTCTAGTGGGAGGTGTCCCTGCCCATGGCAAGGGGGTTGGAACTCGATGATCTTCGAGGTTCTTTCCAACCTAAACCATTCTGTGATTATTTCATCTGCTATGATATGTATATGGCACAGCTGAGAGGACAATGAGAATGCTGTGCTTTGATTATCCTGCTTGCTGTGTTGGCACACTTACACGACAGTAAACTGACTCACAGACATGGCTCAGTCTGGTTTTTCCACTCTGTATAGTCAAAGTGTGGTTCAGGAACAAATTGCACATTCTGAGCTTGATGGTAGCTTTCCCTCTACAGAATACGGCTTAGCAGCGCTGTGTTGTAGTAGTGCAGAAGGTTTGAAGTCTCTAGTGGGGCAAACCCAGTTCACCAGTCTGTCTCTCTAAAGCCAGGACAACGATGCAAGCTTTCTACACTGAGTAGCTTATCTGTTCGTGGCTAGTGGATCCTTGCTAGGTTAGGTCTGTGAAAACTCTCTCTGGTATAGGCATAAGTGTTTTGCTGTCCGGTACGTTTACGTGGGAGGTCTTTGTATGGAGAGCAGTAAGTTTGGTTTAGTTAAGCGAAAGATTTTCTCGAACTCTTTTCTGTGCACAAAACAAAATAAATAGTTCAAGACATAAGCACTGTTCTTGTAAAGTTTTTCTAGTGAAAATATTTTCTTTTGTTCATTGAGAAATAAATCTCACTTGGTACTCAGCTTCACAGTTTGCTGTGTTTGTGCACTGGTTCTACAAGAAGAGTTGGTAACCATTTTGGAAGTGTGCTACAAAAAGTGGTGCTTAAAGCAGTTGGTTCTGCAAAAATAAGTAGCAAGTGCTGAGGGAATAAAGCAGCAAACTGTCTGTCTATGCGCCTGTGATGTGCAGGTGTTTAAAATGAACAACGCAACCACAAAAACTTGCATGTGATTTTCCTCATATAGGGTGTTGGGTTGCATTAACCTCTTGGTCAGAAAGCAATAGTGGAAATGTAGCTAATGACATGCAAATACAATTGTTCTTGAACAAAAAGCAAATCCACAATTGCATAGCTTGAGTCTGCTCAAGTTAGTCACTTGGTGCTGACCTGGTGTAATTCAGTATGTAGGAAGCTTTGCATTCTTAAACAGGCACACTGAAAACTTGATCCTTTCAAGATCCAAGTGTTTCAGTGAATTTACACTAGCTGACCCAGAACATGTAGTCCACTTACTTTATGAGACAAAAATGAGTTTCAATTGCTCTAATTTTTCTCCGTTTATTTAACATGAGGTAAATGTTCACATATCACTCACTAGGTGAGCTGCTAATTTTTTGTATGCATTTTCCAGGGGTGGATAAGTAATAATTGTGGTTTGTTTAGTCAGGTTGTCCCTGTAGAAAATGAGTATCCAAACTTTTCTTGCTCCTGTTGATACATAGCTCCAATAGGACATTAAATGATTTGCTCAGAGATTAGAGCTTTCTGTACCTGGAGGTGGTTTCTCACCCAGCCCATGTCTTAATATGCTCAGGTGTGTATCGTTTGCTGATAAATACAAAGCTAAAAGTCTTATTTATTATTTAAGGTGACACGCGTTTTGATTTTTGTGCTTTGTATAGGGTTATGCAAATGTACTAATTCCTGTGTGATGAAAAGTAAAAGTGGACTTTGGAGGGGTGGGAGGATCCCACCCATGTGAGAAACTGAGAAAGAAAAATAATGCTTTTCCTCTGATAACTTGTTCTTTCAAAACAAGCAAACAAAAAAGCCAAAAAAAAAAAAAAAAGGTGAAGCAACCTGTAACACAAAGTCTTATACTTTATTATTTGTTGTGTATTAAATAGAAATTCAAGAAAATACTCTAGTGGTGAATGGGATTATACACACCTTTGTGAAGTCTTGGCAAAAACCAGAAGTTGGAAGGGGCCTCCAGCGTTCAGCTAGTCCAGCCATCCTTCCAGTCCTATCGAGGTGCTCAGGACCTTGGTTCACTGAGATTTCAGTGTCTCCAAAAATGGAGATGCCCCTGCCTCTCTGGGTCCCTGTTCCAGTGTTTGAATGCCCTTGTGGTGAAAATCTTTTTTTCCTCCGTTGAGTTGAAAGCTCCTGTCTTCCACTTTGCCCTTTTTCTTTTGTCCTTCTAGTAATGTGCTTTTTGGGAAGAGTTTGGCTCTCTTCTCCACACCCTCCCATTAGGTAGTTGTAGACAGCAATAAGATCTCTCCTAGAAGAGCATTATAGAACAAAGAAAACTTAATTGAAATGAGCCAAAAGCTGTTCTTTGTAGTTTGCAGGTTGTGTGTGTCTCAGTGGAAGCGAGTTTTCTGCACGTGCACTTTCAATATTCATTCTTTTGTGTAGTCTCTTCCCATTTCTTTGTGATATGTCCCACTCCTCCGATTTTACCTTTCTTTCCTCTTTGTATGTACTGGTGACAGTAAAGGGTTATCATACATGACCCTCATCATTACAGTATCAGAAGCTCTGTCAGTGTTAAGTGGTTTGCTCCTTGAAAAAACCCTGTGAGGTAGGACAGTACCGTTCCCAATTTTCATGGGAAATGAAGACTAGTTGTTTGTCAAAGTTGTGACCAAGTCTGAGACCGGTTTCTTAAATCTTGAGAGTGCATTAACCACTGGGACTTTTTTGTCTTAATGGAACCGTGCATGGCTTCAAACAGGGTGCATACGCGTCTTGAAATCACGAAAAAAGTCTTTCTCTTTTAAAGACGATGCCACGCTGTTTAGATTTGTCTCATTTTAGATACACATGTAATCTGGAAAGTGATTCAAATGCTCCCCTCGCTGGTGGACTAATTCTTTAAAAGTGGCTGGAGGGTGAGGTATTGTCAGGATTTGCCAAGCAAGCCAAGCTGAGGTGCTGGCAGTGTGAGTGCCAAGGCTAGCTGGTGCTGCGGAACGTGGTGGTGGCTTTCTGCACTGCTGCAAGCAGTGAAGGCTGTCACTTTTGCACTGACACTACTTCTTGTATTGTTAAGGTAACCTAACCTGCTGGCTAATATGTAATCACTTAAGTGAGGACACTAATGTTGAGTACAGCCTTGCACAGCTATAGTATCCTGTAGGTTCTGTGTCTTGGGATGTGGTGTTGTGCAGCTCCTTGACACTGTGAACGTAGTTTTTGGTAAAGAGCCTGAGTTTGTATGTTCCACAAAATTACTATTTCATAATAGGTTGAATAAAGAACAAAGGGTGAAATTGTTCCTAGCTAATACTGAGAGCTAAAGTGAGAAGTGGCCCAGGTGGTTACATGTCTTAACAATTCGTACCAAGAAATTCAAATATTAGCCCTTACTGTGGATTCAGCTGAAATTAAGCTACTGTATATTTAACTGCCTTAACTTACTCCACACAGAGGAAGAACAACCTGTGTACTGAAGAGGAGCAGCTGCTGTCACTGGGAGCTATCCGAAAAACAAGGTGTCACATGTAGTACATTTCTGATGACCCGATTCCGTGGCTAATAGGTGAAACATTAGATCGGTGGGGGTCCAACAGCACAATTTACATATTTTCTTTTGAATGTGTCACATGGAAGATGAGCCTAAGGTCAACACCAGAATAAGAAAATGGTGTTTGTTCCCTAGTTAGTCGTTGCCTTGACATCTCGTGCTGTGCTCAACTTGAGGTGCACAGTAAAGGACACTTTCAGCGTTTGTATTCAGCAGTCTCAGGGTGAGCACTACAAGCTTTTAAGTAGATCTCGTAATAACAGATATGCTCAGTGACTTACGGGTTTCTTACAGACTCTTCTTGTATATGATTTATTGTGCTCTGTACTGAACCTCATTCCAATACTTGTGGGCACTGGTGGAAATCTTTCTATTGACTTTATGAAACACAGGGTGTAGCTTCTTAGGCATTGGCTACCTCCGGAACAATAGTTTACTACTTTAACTACAGAGTTGAATAAAGAATAATCTTTGCAAAACATTTCTTAGGGAATAATGAAACAGTTGCTTGCAATTATAAAATAGTGATTTTCTTATAGGGAGATATCTATGAAGCAGATCAATGATGCAACAAACACAACCAGAAAGTGCTACTGCATTGTAATTGAAAGCTATGTTTTGTCATTGTTCAGTGGTGTACAAACTATTTAATGTTTATTTTTTCTTATTTTTTTTAATAGTGAAGAGCCTAAAAGATATTTAGAGTTATCTATTAATTGAAAAAAAATATGCAGCTTTTGCAGTTCTCTTAAGGTCATCTTTCTATCTTACAATCCATGGCTAATTTTTACTTTTAAGGTCAAACAAACAACTTTTAGTTCTTTTAGTTCTGTCTTCCCTTTTTTTTTTTCTTCCCTCTTCTGTTTACTGCTTTGGGTAAACAAATGGAATCCTCTTCAATGAATTACATGAAGAAGAATTTTTCAAAAGCAATTTGGCTTGCCCGATCTCTGAAAATGGAATTGCTTTTACCAGAAATCAGGTGAAACTCACTGCTCAGCATTTCTAAAAACACTGAGCAAAATGAGCGAGATCTTTGATGTATATAATACTCTGCCACACTAGAAAATTTTTTTCAAATGGCAGTCATGCATGTTTTAGAGCTCTGTGGAAATTTAGCCATCTGATGTTTCTAAAACATTTTGGACTTGATGATGAGTGCTAGAAATGCAATCTTTACTGCTTATGCTAACCTGAGTAATGTTATAGGACAGTACACTTAGTCTATGTTGCCTGTTTCACTGCTTCTGGTACCATACACTGAAAGTATGTATTGGCACTTGATGGACCTGAGAGGAGGTTGTGCAAGTGCAGAATGCTATAAATAGTGTGCTTGACTTTGCAAAGAAGTTGTGCTTCGGTTATCAGGCTACGAAAATAGATAAAATTAATTCCTGGCTCCTGTTCGTAAGTCTCTGAGATACTTCAGCAGCACGTGGGGAGCTTGAGATTTGAAATTATCTGAACAAAAGAACATTTTGTGTGTGAACTATTGATGTCCAATGTAAGAGTGTGTTGTGTGGGTTTTTTTTTCTTGAGGCAGGTGAGGTCTGCGACATTTCAGGTATGTTTTGCAAGGTTTCAGGTTGCCCAGTGAATTTAAGGTACCAGAAGTCAATTTTGGTTTAAAAACAGTGGTCGTAAGCATGGAGCATCAGCCGTATCATCCTGGCTTTTGTGTGTGGCTGGCCTGGCTTATTCTGTTGAATTTGAAAAGGTTTGATATGTACCTGCTAATCTTGCGAAAGAGCATCTTTGTGGCTTAGTGGAAGAGCTGGCAATGGTTAACTTCAGCTAGGACAGCTTCTGTCCCTAGGCCCTCCCTGTAGCCAGGGAGGGGAGAGGCAGGTTTAGGGGAGCTCTATTAAGTGTCCGTTCTGTGTACTCCTCTCCAGAATTACCCGTTCCCCTCTGACTGAGGGGCGTCCAAGAGAGATTGACCCTCTGTGAAATAAAGGTAGTCCTTGTTATTGTCTACTGGTGCAGTATAAAACTCTGCAAACAAGGAAAAGTAGAGTATGTATGGGATTAATCCATTAGAGGAAAGGCGCAAACTGGCAAATAAACTGCAAGGCATCTTTTCATGTCTAGTACTGAATTTATTGTTGCTTCAGACATGTATACTTTAACCATTAGGTAAAGATACCTTGTATGCAAGAACCCTCTTGCCAAAGTATGGATGCACATTCAAGTTTGATCTGCTGTATTACAGTGTTGCAGGATTTCTTTGCCTGTATATTACAGATTCATGGAATGGTAATAAAAGAGAATATTGCTCGTGAAGTAGTATAAAAAGTTACCGATCTGGAGAACAGACAAATACCACGTAGCCGTTCTAAGAATGTTGGTGTACATTTTGCAAAGTCCTTAAAAATGTAGGTAAAGGTATCCCTTTCCTTCTGTCAGGTTGTTTATTTTAGCAGGAAAATCTTATTTATACTTTCTCCCCTGTATTCTGAGGTTTTGCGTATCTACAGATGCTGTGCATGCATTTGATAAACAATGATGTATACTTCAGGTGCTGATTTTCAAAAGCATGCTGCAGTGTCTTTACTTGGCTTTCAGTAGAGTCAGCATGCCTGTATTTTTTTTCCAGACACAATGAAATAGAAATTATGGTGTATGTCAGTAATTGTTAGGTGCAACAGAGTAAATTGTTATAAAAGATGCTATACTAGGTGCAGATATCTAATGCCAAAATAAGCATACCTAATCACTTAACCCTAGATTGTGGAAATAGTTGAGTAGATGGAAGCGTTTGAGCTCATTGAGGTCAGGTCTCTGCTTCCCCCTTGCTGCATGGAGGAATGTTATCTCTGGCAGCGGTATTGTCCCTATTGCAAGCCGTAGGGCAGTGGCCCTGCATGGATACCCACTCTCCAGCCTCCAACAGGCTTCTGCACAGGTGATGTCCAGAGCCAGATGTCACTGTGGTGATCCTCAGTGGCTTGGTGCCTCTCTTGGGTGAGAAGGTAGGAGTTAACAACATGAATGCTGAAACCCTCCTTCTTCTCTGGGATTCATGGTACTGGATATAGAGATGCTTTTCCCAGGTGCTTAAAATAACTCCCTGCTGGGCTTGACTGTGGGTTATCTTGTGCATCTCCATCTTAGATGCAGGTGCTGTAACCCATCTCTCTCTGCATTTGACTTAATGCTTCATTATGAATTCTGAAGCTTCTCCAGACCTTGAAGCTCTATTGTAATTCAAGCGATCACCTTTTCTTGCTTGTTCCAGGAACCGCAGCTCAATGTTAAATGTTTTTTTTCAGAGGTTTGAAAACATATTTGTGAATGTTTTCACTTTTAATATTGACTGGTTTTGGCAGGAATAACAAATGGAAATTCCTGAAATACTGCAAGAAATCCTCGTTTTGAGAGATATCCAGGCCACGGAATTTGGGGAGAATATGAACGTTCTGAAAGGTTATCCAAATCAAAGCCAATCTTATAAATGTATTTCTCTGACATGTCTAGAGGCAAAACAAGACATGAATGTATCAACGTACAATCGTTCTCTTATAAGAGATGTGGTAGTATCCTTCACAATTAGATGCTGTGCCAGAGGAAATGACTGGGGTTTTTATTCCCTTTCAGTAATGTGGAAAGTATGCCATGGGAGCAAGCAGGAAGAGGTTCTTCAGTGGAAGAGAGGAAGAAGAAACTGTTTGGAAGGGGTGCAGAGAGACAGCACTAGCAGCAAACATAATCCTCTTGGTAGTGTGCCATGTTCAGAAAAGCTTAAGGGTTGGATTTTCCGAGGCATTCAGTGTTTGCCTAACTGTATGCTCCTCTTGGAAACAGTGATACAATGTCTGTTCGTGTCAGTGGGAGCAGAGTCAGGCCAACTCTTGCGCGCTTTTCGGATGGGATTTTCAGATGCTTTCATTTCTGCACTTATGACTTCAGCATAGATAAAAGAAGTGGGTAGACAGCTGTGAGTGAGACGGCAGATCTGTCCAAAAATCTAATGGGACTTAAAACCTCTCCTGAGATTGCCATGCTGAAACAAGTTCAGAGTAATTCCTCTTTATCCTTTAGTCTCTTAAAAGGCTGCCAGTGAGTGGGATCGGGAATCATGGGGGGAAAAAAATAAGCCTGCAGGCAAAAAGCTGGTTGAGGCAGGAGTGATGACTAGCTGAAACCAGATGTAGAAACATCAATGTGTAGGTTTGGGAGTGATGTTCCCACTTTAGATTGTCAGATAAATATACCAAGCCTGAGGCATGGACTAGTTCACAGCACCTAAAGATCTGAGTCTGTCCATGTAGTAGTTCCTTAAGCAGTTGCTGATATTTTATGGCTTAACAGACAGCGAAGTGAAGGAGTCCTTGGAAAGATGGCTGTGGTTTTAACAGGGATGAGGAGCGTTGATACTTCAGGATGCAAATACAGGTGTCAGAAATGATCCGCCAAGGAAACTGAAAAAAGCTGTGACCTGTAATAAGCAAGTTGGCAATATTTGGAGCTGAAGAGTAACCTTTGCATGATATAATTTGATATCTAGGAGAACATTACTCTCTAAGACAAAGCTGTGAACGAGGGTAGAGGGGTAGGGCAGTTTGTCCGCTGTTTGTTTTAGGAAAAAAGCAGCCATACTACGCCCAGGTTCCTCCTGGTTATGAGGAGGATATAAGGTTACAACCCTACAAACTTTTCACTGCATGTCCGGATGCGACACCTTGCTCCTCAAACTCATTTGCCGGTTCTTAAGACATCACTTCTGCCTCCAGATTCACAACTGCACCGCACTTTCCCCTCACACTCACATAAGCCAAGGCTGTGTTGGGCCCTGGCTGAGTTCTGGCTGTCCCTGGCGGGGTAGACACTGGTGCTAGGAGTCCCAAAAGCTCATCTGCTTGAGGAGACTGGAGACTTCTGCAGGCTCTGGGGTTTCACGGCTGGCCGGGCAGCAGTGCAACCCTTCTGTGCCTCTTTTGTGCCAGCCTCCAAGAAGTTGAGGAAGGCCCAGATGGCTGGGGCTGCCAGCCCAGGTGTGGGCAAGTGCTCAGTTGCCTTCTCAAGCTGTCCCAGCTGCAGGCATGCAAGGTGGGACCCAGGGACGCTGTATGGTGCAGGCTGGATCTCCTGCCTGCATTGAAAAGGTGTCAGTAGGAAAGGGCTGAAGGGCACCAACTTTGTGTCTCAGCTCAGGGGAAGCCTCCAATTTGTGAAGTATCTGGATCCCTTGGCCAAGTCTCAAGATTTGGCCATTCCTCTCTCATGTCAAGCATTTCACTCTGCTCTCTGCCTTCCAGGGGACTGCTGGAGCCCAGAGCTGGGGCCTCCTCCAGGCAGCCCTGTCACCAAGCAGAGCAGACCTGCGTGGCGATTGCCTCTTGTACCTATTGCAAGCCGTAGGACAGTGGCTCTGCGTGGATACCTGCTCTCTCAGCCTCCAACAGCCTTCTACACAGGTGATGTCCAGAGCCAGATGTCACTGTGGTGATCCTCAGTGATTGTTCTTGTCCTGTCCTCTCCCAACCCGTGGAAATTCAGATCTTGGATTGGCATTGTGAGTGGAATGAGAGACAAGGATTTGTTTGGAAGATGGGACTATAGTGAAGTCTCGGCTGCTTTTCTGTGACTCCTGTTTAATTCTCAAGCTGTCTGAGTGACTGTCCTGGTACAGAGTTTGAACAAAACGGAGCAAGAGGCGAGGCAGCCCTACAGCAGGAGCTTCAGACCCCAATGAGACTGCTCGACACTGTAATGGAACAGCTGTCCCTGTGGGGACATGCGGTGCCTTGTTCGACCTGTACCAAGAAACAAGGCTTAAGAGTTGACAGTGCTTGATGTGACAAATGTAGCAACTGAAAAAACTTAAAAGCATAAAATGGTATGTCAGCAGTTGGGATGTAACTGAACCTTATTTTGCTGATCAGACTACTTGCACATCATTTAATTCTGCTGGTTGCCTTTAACTATCTCATACCTTCTTTTCTTTGTGGGAAGAATAATAATTTCCTTCGAGGAATTAGTGAGGTGTGTAACTGACAGTAAATTCAGCAGTGTTACATTTCAAATTTTGCAAAATGCATTAAGAGGCACACTGGGGGAGTAGTAAGCACAGTTCACCTGTGATGTGCTCATTGCATTTGAAAAATTGAGTGTTTCATATTTCTGCTTCCCATTTAGTTTTTCAAAAGAGTATTGCTTCTTGAAAAGGATTGCAAGGAGTTGTTCATGGTCCTTCTGCCGACATGTGTAGTGAGTGTATCTTTCTAAGATTTTTAGCTCATTATGGGCAGACATACCGGTGCTCACTGACAGCATACTGGTGGCAACCAGGCTTTCTTCAGGGGAGTAGCTCACACCAACTCATGTTCAGGTAGCACAGATAGAAGCAAAAACAGTGCCTGGAGAAAAAGGAGGTTGATCAGGGAATGTTTGTTATTTCCAAGCTTTTTCGAATGTTTTAATTGAAATGACAAAATACAAAAATATGACACTGTGTAAAGAGTGACTTGTAATTTTTGCTGTATGCATTATTTGCTTTCTACAAGTCATGTGCTCTTGCATTATTTGAAGAAGAAAAAAACCAACGACTGTAAACCCTTTCTGCAGCCAGAGGAATGATGGAAGCTAGAATCCTATTTGCATAATCCCCTCGCTTTTTGCTTGTGGATACAGCTGTGCTAACACAATGCAACATTTGAGTTGAGAGGTCTGCAAAATCCTGGCACCAGTGATAGTTTTCAGACTAAGGCTCTTATTTGATAGATTTTTCAAAGTGATACTGTGCTCAGTTGTATCTATGTGGCCCTGGAAGTAGGCTTTCAGTTAACTTCAGAGGAAATACTTTCAAAAGGAAAAGTTTAATTTTGCCAAGAATCAGATAAGGTCAGAGTAATTAGACAAACCAGAGCTTTGTAGGTTAGAGATGAACACAGCCCTCCCCATGGGGTAGTGCAAATGTGCTAGCAGAACAGGAAAACAAAATGCATGAGAATGCTTAAATTTGTGGAAAATTTGAAGTTTTGGGTATATCTCTTAGCATGTTCTTAAGTGTAGGATTGCATTTTAGAAGTATTTTTTTCACATTTGAAAAAAAGTAAAATGCATTTATCCTTCCTGTTTCCAATTTCCAGTTTAACCTACCAGAAAATGGCTTCACTGAATTAATTGTAATTTCTTTAAATGCTATATATGTATAAATTGCTACTATAATTTGATTGTAATATGATGCTAAGTCACCGTAGGTTTTCAAGAACATATGTAGTAGGCTCTACCTAACTTCCATGCATTTCTGTTATGAGACAGTAGGGATTGTAATTCAGCTCCTTTACTGCACCCCACCACTGGCAAAGTGGACGGTCTAAGGAATACATTGACAGCTATCAATCCGCCTTAGTCTTCTGACATCAGCTGACCTTTGCCAGTTTATATTTAAGGTCTGGGCTGATATTTTCTCCTGTTCTTCCTTGGCTGCAGGGTAGTAAACCCCTTTTTTGTTTACCTAAAGTAGTTTCCGAGTGTCTGTGCTCAGTAGTTGCATGGCCTTTACAGATGGAGAATGTAAGAGGATGGCCAGTTCCTTCAGTAGAATAACGTAGGCTTAAAATACAAAAAAGTGGGTTTTGCTAATTCTGTAGGTCAGTCAGCAGAAGAAAGGCTGCAGATCTCTCCTCTTCCTTCAGTGATGGCATTAATGGAGTCTCTTCCCCTCTATCCTTTTGTCAGCATTTGTAAACGGAGACAGATCTTGTTAGGTTGGCCAAAAGATCAAAAATCATAGTTAGGAACTAAGGAACAGAAAGCTGGTGCAGTTGTACAGCATTGATTCCTTAGGAAACTGAGTGGAGGTGGGGTAAGAAGGATTGTGGGCAAGGACATTTTAAGTTCCCCAGATTGCTGTGGCCTTTGCTTTCCAGCTCAGGGGAGGAATACAGACTGTCTCATCTTTGCTAGAATTTATAGCTAAAGAAAATGGGATGTTTTGCCTTGTGAAAGCAAGATGGGGATGAGAGGATTAAAGGGAAGGATCCTGACAAGTCAAGGAAGATGATCATTGCTACTATGGTTAAGTATAAGAACATAGAAAATACCAAAATAAATAGCAGGAGGGGGAGGAAAGTAGGAGCTATTTTGACAAGAAGTCAGAAGTCTTGGTTACATCCAGGTCCCTGAATGTTTCTCTGGCATTGCTGTGTAAATGAAAACCAGGAGGAGAAGGGAATGGAAGAAAGAAGATGAAAAGCACCGTTTTTTTGAAACCTACAGCTTGCGTGGGTGTCGGCATCCACGCAGTAACATTGCATTTCAGAGAAATTTGCCAAGCAGACAAATCATTCCTGTTTCCGTGCCCTGTCTTGTCCTTTACACACGAGCTTTGTCCTGGATGCGAAGAGCTGCGGGAAGGCAGCGCTGCTTACAGGAGAGGCTCGTGCTGCTGGAAGGGAGCCACCCAAACATGGGAGCAGCAGGCAGTAGTCTGGCACCTGCTGCCCTTTGAGCTTAGAGCTCTCCTTAGAGCTATGGAGACTGCTAAGTAGGTAAAGTACTGACTGCTTAAACACAGAAAAGGCTACCTTCCAGATGGATAGACAAAAGGTCACCTGAATTATACAGCGAATTGGCTCCGGCAGCTTGATGACATTTTCAGATGGGTTTCTGAGCAATCGCCCAGGCAATGTCTAAGCAAATCTATTTAGACTTTCTGCCTCAGTCCTTAAAACACAGAGGAAGGAAAAATGCTCCTCTCTGGTATGTTCAGAAGAAGACATGCTTTGCTGTCTTTCTCCAGCTGGCCGCCCAATCAAAGAAGACCGCTTTTTCCTTTCTGACAGCCTCATACTGCCTGAACTCAACAAAGACAACTTCAGAGCAGTGGTTTTTCAGCCTGTTTTCGGTCTGAATAAGCACCAGATGTGGACAGCTGTATAGAGAAATGAAACCTCTCGACAGTAGGTTTGTTTTTCTGCAGTTGTTTCTGTGCACTGTGTGGAGGTACCTCTGAACTCCAAGGTGGGACACAGGTAGGGGCCCACTCTCAGTTTTTGGAGTGTTGCACCCACGCCTGGCCACCTATTTTACTGGTGGGTCTTAATGTCTATTTGCGTATTGGATGACCTAAAAAAAGCACATGCACCAAAAACCAAAGGCAAAAAAACCCGCCAGTGTTTCCCACTGTGCTGATTTTAATCAGAAATACTAAAAATTGCTTGAGCATGGAACAGCGTTTAGGTTACCCTAAGTCAGTTTGAAATTACACTGTAACCACAAAGGGTAGTGTGGATTGATTCCTTGGCTATGTAGAGAGCTGAGAAGAGCAAGGGCTTGAGCTCAGCTGAGGCTCAGAGTTATGGTCATACAGATAGTAATATTATTACATAAGTAATAACAATAATAGCAGCTGTGGAAAAGCTTCAGAACCTCTTATAAGCACAATAAGTAGTGGTCTTGTCTGAGGCTTTCTTCTGACTGAGAGTCATACTGCTCTTTGAAGGGCAAACTGCGTGTTTGCATTCTTCTGTGTGTTTGACAGTGGAAGCTTATAAACTTCTGTTCTGTTTTGAAATAAGATGAATGTAAAAATCTTGGCGTGGTCTTATTTTGGTAATAGGATTGCATGCAGACATCCTTGTGGTTAAATGAAAAAACATGTAAAAACATTAGATTTCCTGTGAAGGGGTTGTTGTTTGCAAATGTAATGATTAATGACTGAGACCAGAGATGCAAATACAACTGCATGATCTTGCTCATAAACCTCTAATGTAACTCATCTAAAATTTCTGATTTTTCTCTGAGGAATTGAATTTGGTGTTATCATTAAAAGGATAGCATCAACTGGAAAAATGGAACCCCTTTTTGGGTTCTTGGGTCTCCCTCCACCTTTCAGGTGCAAATTCCCTTTTCAGAATTCATTGAAAGAAAACTTGTTTTATTTGATAACTAAAAAACTCTTGTTATACGGTAACCTTTAGATTGTTTAGAATAGACAATATCAAATACCAAGAGTCTTTAAAACGTCTGATGCTCACCAGAGTGGAACAACTGTTCTTGTGCACATGGCAAATGAGGACACAGAGCTCAAATGATTTAATAGCATCTTCAACTCCCTCCCTTCCCTGGACTTCACTCTCTTATAGGATTGGTGCAATCAAGTTAGCTAGACGGACTTCAAGTAAAGCAACGCAGATCACAATGCTTTAAAGCCTTATGAGGAATGTATTTCTGTAAATATGCTGATTTACAAAGCAGCTGTTTTTTGTATTCTCTTGGTCATCCTCGAGTGTTTGGCTTTCGCAAGAATGCAGAATCGGGGATTTTTCTTTCAACCTTTAAGGTCTGCAGACTCTGTCTGGAAAACAGGCTGGTTCCTGAGCTTCCCGCATGGCTGCTTTTTAACCAGAATCTAAGTGGAAAAATGTAACCTTTTCTAGTGCTCTTGTGGTATGACCTCTGGAAAGAGGATGAACAATTTAAAACTTCCTTCTGCATGTTAAAACCAAGAGAAAATGTCTCTTTTTCTCCTGGCTCTGCTTCTCACCCTTTTCCAGTACTTGCGCTTGCCAGAGACTTTTCATTTAACCCTTTTTTCTTTTAAGCTCCTCCTTCCTCCTTGGTCCCATTTACCCTTGTTGATGACCTCTTCTAAGGCATTAGAGGGAAGCAGAAGTGTGTGCATGTATGCATATGTGGGGGTGTTGTGTGTGTTGAATTTGGGGTTTTTTAAGTCTCCGCTTTCTCTGTCCCAGCTGCTTTGTTTTGCTCAAGCTCCATCTGCAGCCATGCCGCTAAACTTGGTTGTCACTGCTGCTCCCTACCATTTGTATTTTAATTTCTGCTTGTATCAAATCAAAAGCTGTACCTCTCTTAGTCTGTAATGTTTTTGCACCTGAACATTTGCCATTCAGGTAACTGAAACTTCCAACATAACTGCCTACTATGTGGTCAGTAAATGTGTGAGCAAGGAGAAGAGTTAGGCTATTTAAATGCAATTACGAGCTCACTGCTAAAAATTCCATGGCTAAAAAGTCCTTCTGGAACTTGGTTCCTGTTTAGTTCAGAAGCTTGTTCACAAATTACTGATACGAATTGGTTCTGACCTTAGAGGATCTCTACTAATCAGCTGGAGTTCACCCCCGGGATGTTTCTCACTATGTCCGCGTGTTCTAGTTATGGGTTGTTATATTCTTCTGGGCGTTAAACCATTCATTCAGTTTACCCGATAGTGGAAAATGCAGCTTCTTCCTAACTGCATCTTCAGTTTTCTCACTTGGACGTGACTTTCAGAAGACTTAATTGCATTTTAGTAACTTCAAGCGTATTTGGGGGGTGGGAAGTTTGGGGTTTTGTTTGTTTTGTGGGTTTGTTTTGTTCTGGGATTTTTGGTTGTTTTTTGTTGTTGGGGTTGGACTTTTTTTTGCATTCATGGTAATGCGTTTTCTCCCTTGTGGGTGACTTTTAATTATCCCCCCCCATCAGGCCCATTAGTACTGTAATATTTGAGAGTGGATTGTAGTGACATCTAACACTTTGTTCTCTTTGTACTTCGCACTGAGGTTAAGCAAACAAACAAAGCAATCATTATGTTTTAGCATTCTTTTTTAACGAGGGCATTCAAATCTACTCAGATCAGCTGTGAAGAGAAGGGAGAAACATGGAACTCTGAGAAGCACTGTCTTTTTGAACCAATTTATGGAAAAATAATAGACTAAAGGGATATGTGAGGACTCTGGTAGGAAATAAATGGCACCGTGTTGTTGACGGAAAGGGTTTTGGCAGAAGGCTTGTTGTGACTTTCTGTGGCTTAGAAAGGAATTTCCTACAGACTGGATTAACCATTAAAAAAATGTTTCTACTTTTAGGAGTTCAAGACATACAGTGAAGTCTTCCTGGGGAAGATGTCATCTTTGACAATGAAAGCCCGATGTCTGGACAAAAGAGGAAGTTTCTTTAAGGTAAATGGGATATTTATACAGAATATAAAGCACACGGTGTTATGTGAAATGAGTGCTGCAGAATGTGCCGTTCAGTCTGTGATAGTAGCAAGCCTTTTCTGTAAAATAGGAAGCACTTAATTGAGCATCTTTTTCTACAGGTGGTATTTGTGGTTAGATTACGACCCAGTTATTTCATGTGTATGTTGTCTCCCTGTAACCTGAATAGAGTATTTGGCATAAAACAGCTTGTGGCTTTCTTTGCGGCTAATGCTGAGAACATAAGCTTTATTATGCATAGGCATAAAATTATTAGAGCTTTCATAAGCTGGATTTGTGTAGCTTAAAGTTGTGGTACAGGTTTATGACTTCCCCTATTGGATCGAAAATCTGTTTCATTTCGTTGCCTATTTTAAGAAAAAAATGTGGGAATTCCTTGTTTGTGTGTAATCTGAACACTCACAAAAATACTGTATTTGTGTTCTCAATGTTTATTTCAGTCCTTTTTGTGTTTTGGTGGTTTTGCTTTGTTGGTGGGTTTTGTTTGGTTGGGTTTGTTTTTTTTTTAAAGCTTAAGTGCATCTTGTTTGAAACAAATGAGAAGCTGGTGCCTAGCTCACTGCCATACTCTCAAAAATCCAGCAAGTCAGATGTCTGTGTCTTCAGGTGCCTACATACTTTAAAGGAGTCTAATGTTTCCTCCCTTAAGGTACTCAGTCCAGCTTCCTGATGATACAGGCACTGAGAGCTAGTAGTTCTGTTCTGGCTTGTAGAGAGAAAACAAATAATTCCATTTAGCGTTTCTGTGTTCTGGGGGGCTGTTCTGAGATGTCATGTGGCTTGCAGCACACCTAATGCAGCACATTCCAGTGAGAAATATGTTTTGGGTGAGAGCCCTTCTGTCTCCACCTGAGTTCCATTCCATCACCGAATAGAGCTGATGCGTGGCAATGGGCCAGGAAGGGAACGTACGCTCTCTGAGTGCCCCTGGGAAGCACCTGGGAGTACAGCCGTGGGTGGAGGCCTCTCCGGGCTTGAGGTGGTGCTCAGAGCTGCAGGGAGGTAGAGCCCTCTGTTGAAGCACCTTCAGATACCCCCTGGAACTCTTTAGAAATGCATTTTCCCTGGGCATGAATGTCTGATTTTTGTCCCGCTAATCTCATTACAGCTGGAAAATGGAACCTTGAGAACTGCACCAGAAAGGATGTGCTTCAGATTGGCTGCCTGCTGTCATTAGGTTTTGTGCATTTTCTGTGATCATCTTAACTTCTACATAGTTATAAATCCCTTCTGTCTCTGGAAACTTCTGTCAAGGATTAAACTTGATTTCTTAATTTTGCTTTTTCACAGTATTTTCTGCAGAGCTAACTTGCATGATTAGCCCCAGATTTGCTAGCCGGTGATAAATACATTCATGATGGGTTACAGGAAAGGGGACCTGAGCAATTGGTGGCTGGTGCCTGTAGCACACGGAGAGCTATACTGACCACCAATGCAGTGTGCAGCACCAGTTTCTGTATCAGCAGCTTCATAGTACTGTTGTAGCAATGCACGTACACGTTAAAGTGTTTGGTTCACGTGTTGCATGTTTTCTTTATCTTAAGGCAATCTTACCAGACCAATCTTCAGAAACCAGATGGTCAGTGCTGCAGTGACAGCGTGTTTTCCTCTTTGGCTCTCCCAGAGCTTCATGTGGTCAGCAATAAACAGGGTCTTCTGGGGACAGGAACCTCTTCCCAGTTTTGCAATGCACTTTTGTTTATGTCTTGTATCTCATGAGCACAAACATCAACAGTGTTTGATGGCAGTCCACAGCCATATAGGGAGAATGGACATATTTTCAAATCATAGCAAGAAACTGTCTCACTTCTGAGGAATATTTCTAGGCTGTCACTTATGCATGTGCTGATGCACATGATGTGGGACTGCAAGCAAGCGCCCATGTAATTTCTGCAGTCCTTTGGTATCTCCCTGTCTAAGTAATTCTTGTGTGGAAAATAGATGCTGGGATAGCTGTTTTGTGTGCCTCCTGGTCATGACTTCACAGTTATAGCCTCTCAAAAAGATTAGGAATGCAGTATGCCTGAGCAATTTCAAGACACCGGACTCTTAAGGGCATAAGAAGCATTGTCAGTTAAGAAACTAAGGTTGTCCTAAGTTTTCCTAAGGACAGCCTGGCAGGGGAGCGGCCTGAAGAACAGCGGGAATAAAAACATGCCTCAAAGCTACCTTTTCAGACTTTTCGCCATCCCTGGGAAGTTGCGCTGTTGGACCGCTGTTCTGAACCTACATCCTCGAATTGGAAACTGCAGGCAGGTGGTGTATGCAGCCTGTGTAGCGTACCTGGTGTCTGTGCACTGGTGTACAGTGAAATGACCTGCTCTTTACCTCATCCACACTTGTAAAATTGTGGCAAGTTATGTTTGCTACAGCTGGACAGGTGAGCAAAGCAAACGCTTGGCACGTCAGATTTTTTCAGCTTACATTATTTTAATTTGCCTTGGCTGTCTGTGTTTAGGAGACCTGGTAATTGCGATAAAGCCTTTTACCCATGCTGACCTGTGCTTCAGAATGCTCTCCCAGATACACAGGCTGTAGTGTAATTCTGCATGTGGCTCTCATGTTGTGCTTGTTACTTTACAGTTGCTCAAGAAACCTGTAGCATGCTGGCATGCAGTTTCTCAGGGCACTTAAATCCTCGTAAAAAGTATCTTACCGTTTTCAGCAACGTTTATGAGAAAACTCATTGACTAATGTCAGTGGGAAATTCCAACTTTACTTTCTGTTTTTTAAATAGTTCCCATGCTGTAGCTTCTAACCACCTCTTTGTTTTTCCACATTTATTCTTTTGACTGTTAGTACACCAGGAAAACAGCATTGTCCCCATTTTACAAAGAGTGAAGGTCTGTAGTTTTATAGGCTAAATTCTCTGTAGTCTTTATACCTTGCAATTGATGAAGGCTCAAAGCCATCAAGTGGTAAAAATGAAGCAAAGACGGAGTTAGGCTTGGATAATTCTGGGACTGAATAGCTTGCCAGTGGTTAGAGAGGGAGTCTGTGGTAAAGCAAGGAACTGAATATATGTCTCTGACAAACATCCTTTTTACTGAACTATCCTCCTTCTCATCAAAATGTTCCAGCCTTCATTGAACTGGCATCAGAGGTTTTACCCTTTCTGTTTTTACCTTTTCTGTCCCAAAATCAAACATCAGGTAAAACTTTGTTGCTTATTGATGAATACGACACTGAAAAGTGCTGGCAGTTTTGAGAATTCATAGCTCACTGCAAAATAACCAGAAATTGCAGCCACTTATCAAAATATTTAATTGCATTGAGACATTTGGACAAGTCCAGAAATAGCATTCCCAGTTTGGCTCGCCTCTGGCGCTTCGCCACCTCATCACACAGGGTGCTCTTTGAGGGTTGCTACGGTCTGCTTATCAAAACAGGAAGGAAAAGATGCGATGCCAAAGAGGATGCAGGTCTCCAGAAAGAATGAAAAATGAGACGCTGGCAGGAAGGGGGGGGTGGTGTAAGTGCTGAGGCTCACTTGTCCACTCTGATACTGATCCTTGCTGTCTTCAGCCCGTGTTCCCTTGACAGATTACAAGCACTGATCTTACCTTTTCCTCTTTAGTTGTTGTAAATCTCAGGGCTTAGAAAGATTCTGCAGCGGTCACCTTGGCTGACTCTTTCACTGCGTTCTTAGTAAGACAGCAGTTTCGTTTAATTCTCTGTACAAGCTTATTTACATTTCAACACAAAAACCAGGAATTGAGTTGCCTTGCAGTGATGAATGGGTGATTTTTCTAAAAATGTCCTGAAAGAGACATCAAGTCGAAGCCACCTGTCTTCCTATTGGGACTGGGAAACTCTTCATGAGTTGAATGAGTAGCCATGACCTGTAGCCATGCTGGGCTTCTGAGAGAGGCATTGGTCTGTGTCTGGTCCTGGGCATGTCTTTTCCCTGATGCACGGCAGAGATGCGTGTGTGGACAGAGCAGCTTCAGAAAGGTGACTATAGCTCCTTGGGAGTGTGTTGCTTCTAGTGGACACACTTGCTCTGATTTTTCATGCTTCTATGACATCCTGAAAGATGTAAAACATAAAACTGCCATGCGTGTGTTCTGGTGAGAGAGTGCTGGGGAGCCGAGCCGAGTTATGTTTGTGGTCTCTATGTAGGAATTACATTGTCACCCCTGCCAGCTTCTCAAAGCTGAGATCAGTCTCGTTGAACAAGGAATCAGTTGACAATAAGCATAGCGTGATACGTTATGAAAGGAAACGTTGTGGTTTAAGATGTTTGTATTCCAGTATTTTGTTCACGGATTTTAGGAATGTAAACAGTTAGTACATGGGTATTTGTGGCGATCTAATGTTTAGGATACGTTTGGTTAGGGAATACTGTACTGGGCTGCTATGTGAATTCATGCTGTCTGAGTCATAATTACTATTTGGGTTTACAGTGGTTGCATTGTAGTTGCTTTTTAACTTACAGAGCAGTGCTTTATCAGAAATAAACTATAAAGGAAAAACATTAGACACAAAAAGGGCTATTTATCATGTTTATGTAAGGTCTCCTTTTAATTTTGGGGTTTTTTTACTGTTACGTAATTCACCACCTGAGAAGACGTCATACTTTCAAATACATTTCTTATGTAAACCTCTTCTTTCTGTAGCATAGCAGGGTAATATCTATTTCATAGTCCTAAATAATCTGTGACAGATTTCTTCAGATTACTTTTTAAGTCTTGGGGCTCATATATGTTGTTTTATACTGACAGGGGCCTCTGACAAATATATCCATCCACTTCAACTGTATTTCCCTTTGGAAACTGCCTCTTATGGTTAAGTCTGCTGAAATCAATGGGTGAGTTTTCCCATTATTTTCAGCAAAACAGGATCAACACTATTTGCGAATAGAGAAATCTGTTTGAATTGAAATATTCTGAGCCTTCCGCTAAGAAGAAGGCAGACTTCTGCTGCTGCTTGTTTTCTCAGAGTTGGATCTAATAATAGTATACACCCAGGATCCTTCCTGCATTTTGTAGGAACATATTATTAACAGCTCACCTTGTATAATGTTAATCACGCAAACATCACATACGTTGTACAATGACCAGCAGTTTAATTGATCCTGAGTATTTCAGAAATGATGTCATAAAAATCATGTGTACACCTAATGTTATTTGATAGAAAATAATTTGTCAGGTGCTGTTGTAACTGTATGTGTCATCAGTGAATCGCAAGAATGCCCAAATGATGCAACTCCAAAAGACTACTTATTTTTTTTAAATCAGGAGAAGAGTAACTTTTTTTTTTTTAACATGAAAAAGAATTTAAGGAAAATTAGTTGCCATTTGCAGAAAATATTGGCAATTTATATAAAAAAAAGAGGTTTTTATTCCTTAAAGATAACTGTTTTAGTTCAGGTGTAGTACTTGCTGGTAGCTGATGAGCCAGAGTTTGGTTGCGGAGTGTGTCCCGTTCTGAGGGATGTTGTGGGTCAGGTTTAGGTTGGATGCTCAGCACTCAAGCTAGTTTCCTTGTCCAGGATGCGCTCACTTTTCACAGAGTAAGGAAAGACTGCTTTGTGTCATGGAGAGTATGTAGCACAGCCGAGAAATTTGGCCTGTAGAAGAGAACGTACATATAAGACTGCTTGGTATGTGCCATTTAGTTTAAGTTTGCTTTAGAAAAAGAAAAAATAAAAACGCTAAACACGGTAAAACTCCTCTCAGGAAAGGCAGTTCTGACAAGTTCTCTTCAAGGTAGACATACATGTTAAAAAGCATTAAGATTGCCATGTCTTCAAGATAAAACTGTTGTGCAGTGCTTGCCTTACGCTATTCTGATTCAAAGCATTTATAAGTTGAAACCTGTTTTAAAGCATTTGTTTTCAAGAACTTTAATAAGTAAGTACTTTTCCCAGACAAAGATGCAAAAGGCAGTTATGTTAAAGAGGCTGTATGTAGGAGCCGTACAAAAATAACTACAAATAACATCCAAAGAAGAATTGGATATTGGAAAGCATTAGAAAACATGCTGCCATGTTTAGCTTTTAGGTATGAATAAACAGAAAAATTAATCAAGGAACTGCAGTGTAGGAAGGCTATGCAGTATTTAAATTCCTTTGCATTGAAGATCCATTCTGTCTTCCAGGGTCAAACTTTTATATGAAATGATAGTGCGAAGTGTCAGCTTCAATTTTTGAGCATGTTATCATGCTGTTAGTACAAGTTGGATTAGAATTCTTTCCTGTAGTGCCCAGAGATTTTGTATTCTGGAAAGGAGTTATTTTGTGAATTTTTGGGTTTGTGGTGGTGGAGTTTTTTGGGGGTTGGGGTTTTTTTGGTGGTTTTTGTTTTTTGTTTGTTTTTTTTCCCTCAACCCTTGTCGAAGCCAGTTAAGTCAGTTAACAGCCAGATAGCAACACAGCAAGGCAGGTGTTGAGGCAGTGGCTGAAAGCCCATGGATGCTTCTGTGGAGACCTCCTCGTACTGTATGCTTTTCAGGTAAAGATGCTGAAAAACTCTGCTGTTGTGCAGACTGTTGGCCTGTGAGCCACTCAGTCTCTGTAAATGTGTTGGCGAACAGGGTATGCTTGCTACTGTGGTGGTTCTTCATGGCTCCAGTTGGTCTAGCAGGTGCAAAGACTAAGGTGATGTTGCCCATAAGGAGGAGGTACTTATGCAGAGCTGATTCATCCTGTCCTTGTGCTTAGCAGCTGGCTCATGGGGAAGAGCAGCTTCGCTTTCATGCAGTTACTAATGCAGGAAGCTCACCTTATGATTCAAAAGCAGCTGCTGATGGAACAGAGGGTTGCTCCACTTTGCTTGTTGTTTCTCCTTCTGTCTTTGAAGCAGAAGCACATGCTTCCCATGCTGCTTCGAGCGATACCTGCTGCCTCCATACCTCCAACCAGCTGTCAAAATCTCCCCCTTGCCACCCTTTACAGCTTCGAGGAGTTGTTAGCACGAATCCACTTGCTGCTGCTGCCTCGGTGGGGTTGTGCGGTCAGTGTCCAGCTGGTGTCCCATGCCCAGCCTGCATCTCAGCCCCCTGCCTCCCGTCGAGCGCAGGGCTGGGGAGAGCAAGCACCGGGTGGACTTGGAGAGTTGGGTGGAGCATTGAGTCGCCCTCCCCTTATTGCTGATCAGCTTGTCTGTGTGGATAGTTGATTTCTTTGAAGAAGCCAGGAGTTGGTCTCATTCAGGTGCCAGAGAGACTTAGGAGGATTTCATCTGAGAAGCCTACTGTTTGGAGGCTAATATGGAAGGTGGAAACCTACTGCCCAGTGTGACTGGGAAAAGAAGGGTATTGCCTTAATTTAAGTCCATCTACTACTTAATCTAAAAGTTCCATTTCCTTGCACTGAAGTAAATTAAAATTTGTGAGTCTTGTGTTTGCGTACATGAAGAAAGGGCTAAGTTGAAACACGTCGCTCCTGAATGGATGACAGAAAATACAGGGCAGGGAGGTGGTGAGATGTATGCCAAGGTATATGTAGGTAAAGGTGTAAAAAAGCAAACAGAAGACTCTACTGAGCAATTATGAGCTGCTTTAAGGAACTGAAATGCTTCAGCAGAACCAGAAGGGCTACGAAGGCTGTGAAAGCTGTAGAGAGATAGTACTGCATCAGCAGTGTGTACTTTATTTAGCAGTAACAACTTGTATGGTTATGTTTGACTACCTCATTGCACTTGGCAAACCTGATAAGAAATGAAGACTGGGGAAATTTAAGGTACTTAAAACTGAGTATTTTTCGCTTCTGTTTTGACATTGGAAAATCTTCTCTTTATTAAAGAAAGCCCCTTGGCTCTGTGTTCCACTGTGAAGCACCTTCAGTTATGAAATGTGATTTTTAATCCAGGAAGAGGAAATACTAATTTAAGTAACTGATAAGATGTAATTAAATCTGGAATGGATTTTGTTCGTCAAAGGCGTGATCTGTTTTTACCGTATAGTTGTCACACTCCTTATTTAAAAATGGCAAATTGTATGTTTCTTTCTGAACCGTGTATTTCTTTCTGAACATATATTTATTAGGGGTTTTTGACTTGTGTTTTGAACATCTTGATGCAAATAACAACAAGAAAACCATTGTGTCAGTATTTTAGAATACCATTAGTTATTTAGAACTAAATTCATGAAGGCACATTCGAGTTTGAAACTAATTGAATAGTTTGAGTGATTATTGTAGCTAGAGACTATAATGGCTTGCTCATCAGATCTAGGCCTAATATAGTTGGTCCTTCCACTTCTGCTGCGTAGTCACAGCTTGGAAGAGAAATGCAATTCTGTCTTTTTACACTTGTGGTCAGCTTCTCTGTTTTGAATTAACTGACTATCAATATGAATTAGTGGTGCACTCTCTCTACAGGTGCAGAAAGATTACTGTACAGAAATGCTGTTTAAAAAATTGGCTAAGTACATCAGCTACAGTTTGTGTTTGGAGCCAAAGACTTTCCATAGATCAATTGTTTTGTTTTTCTTTAAAACCTGAACAGCAATTTACGGGATTAAAAAAATTATTTAATTTTCATTCTTGTAATGGGTAACTTGAAATCCTGGCATGGTTTGTCATAATTTCAGGTGTTATTTTAAAAAGAAAAATATTTGATTTGAATATTCTGGGAGTTGCTTCTTAGACCGTCACGTGCACATGCTCACTGTGAATACAGTGCGCGATAGGGGTGTGCAGCTTTTTATTCCCTGAGGAGGCTGGTAGTTAGTTATTTTTTTCCATTAGTAAGTGTCAGCCCAAAAGCATGTTTCCTGCTATTGAGTAGATGGCTGGAAGACCTGAGTGGTCTGAATTCCAGGGGTGTTCTGTCAGATTGGAGAGTTTTTTGAGTGGGTGAACCAGTTATTGGCTAGTTTGGGGTGTCTAAACCGAGGCATAGGTTTTCTGTTCCAAGGTCAGCACAAACAGCCCAAAACCCTGGGCTATTTGCTGGGGTGGCTGAGCAACAGGGCGTTATTTCACATGGGAGCTGATGGGATCTAGGGACTTGCTGAAAGGGGCAGACGGGCTCCCAACCTGGTGCTGTCCTCTGTTTCCTGGTGTCTGCTCTGGAACTTTTGTGACCCCCTCAGAGATTAGGTTCAAGTCGTTAAGCCAGCAGAAAACTAACCAAAATACAAAGTGAAAAAGTCTTCCAATCCTTTAGCAAGCTGAAGCTGCTAACAGGGCTAGATGAACCACCAAGCCAGCCTGAGGGAAGAAGTGGAACCTCCCTATTCAGGGGCAACGTGCCATAGCAGGAAACTCCCCCTCCATCAGGTCAGTGAGAATTGCAGCTGTATTGCATTTCAGAGGATTAAAAGAAAAAAAAAAAAACAACAACGTATTAAGGATTTCTTTTTTAGAAAAAAAGCAATGCAGTGTACTCTGCAAGATGCAGTCAGCCGTGTGCTGGCTAGAGCCTGGTACTGCGCTCTGAGCACCCAGGTCAAAGCTTCCCTCTAAGGCGATGCTGCTGCCCATAAACACCGTCAGACGCACGTGGTGGCACAATGGCTTTCTAGTGAGGCTTATCCAACAGCAGTGACACGAGTATTTTTCACTGTGTAAAGCCAATGCAGGGGCTGGATTCATCCCTTATGCAAAAGGCGGAATGAATTTACCTGTGCCTGGGAGGGCACTTGGTGCCCTCTTTTTTGGAGGTGCTGTTTCGTGGGGGTGCCGAGTGCTGCAGCAAGGTGCGAGGCTGCTCCATCAGGACGACGACGTGGGTTCCTCCTACTGCTCTGTCTCATGGTCAGGAAGGCATTGCTCACATCTTGCCGTGGTGACTCAGGGGGGTGTTTGGGAGTCAGCAGGTGGAAGATCTGTATAAACTGTAATGCTGGTGGTACACTATGGCAGCCCTTGACCTTGGCAGAAAGAAGCCTATGGTATGAGTATAGCATGTGGTAATTCGTTGCCGCTTAAGGTATACTTAATGGGGTTGGTCTATTGTAAGCGGGAGACTGAAACTTGTTTTGAATTGATCTGAATAATGCTGCACAGCGAAAGAGGGTGTGAATTTCAGAGGTAGAGGAAAAGTTCCACTAAAACAGTATAGGAAAATGCTGCCTGGAGTTCTTTGAAAACGCTGCTGTATGGAGCTACCTAACACTAGTGGGACTCAGGGTCGTGTCTTGTGGGCAATGATGAAGGCTTTTCTAACTTGGACTGGAAAGCTGTTTTTACTTTGTCTGCCAGGGCTTTTGTTTGTTTGCTTTGAGGTGGGTGGGTGGTGGTACAGGAGATGGCATCGCTGCAAACCTTTTCCATTAGGTTTCACCACAGGCAGGAGAGAAGGAACACTGCCAGGGTTTATATACTGTTGCGGTGCGGTGCGTCAAGCAAACGTGATGCAGTTGCTGCAAAGAATGTCCAAGCCAGCGTGTCTTGCAAACTTCATAGTTGGTTTCTGCTCAACAAAACATTTCCCAGACATCTGGCTAGCAAATGCTGTGTTTCTCAGGATACAGCTCTATTGCTAATCTCGCCCACTTTAAAATGACTTCTTGCCCTTGTGTCCAAAATTAGGATTGTGTTCCACCTGAGCTGAAGTGTTACAAGGCAGTTCTCTTTTAATTGAGTTGTTCTGTTCAAGTGTAGTCCGAGACCTAATGTGAAAAGCAGTCACCCATTTCTTTCTTGCTTTGTTACTTTTCATCCACCAAAATATCGTACTGCTGGCTTAGTGTCCCTTCTGAAATAACTCTTGCAGATGGAACTCTTCTAACTATATTTTTTTTCTTTTTATTTGAGAAAGTAAATGCTACAAATGATCAAGTCATTTTGTTCTTTTAAGCTGTTGTATAGTATGTTGAGCCTGCAGATTTAATATATTTAAATAAAAAAGCTAGCCAACCTGGAAGGTTTTGTACTGGCACAAACCAGGAATTATTCTTCCTCCGAGAACGATTATAAGCGGCCTCAACCCTTACTTTTTCCTTTGCAAGGGGAAGTCCAAATAGGATGCAATTTAAAAAAAAAAAGTTTGTAATCTCTGGTGACTAAACTTGCCCGGGCTTCTTTTCCACGCCTCTTCCACTCACTTGACGTCATACTATTTTTGTCCCTTTCTAGCTCATTGACACAATTGCCTCAGAAATCGGAGAACTGAAACAGGAGATGGTACAGACAGATCTCACAGTGGAAGATGAATCTGCTGATTTGCGAAGGTGATTAAAATGTTTATTTTCATAGTTGCTGGAGGTGTACCATGACAGGAATGTTTTCATTGTGCTTTCTTGGGTGGCTCATGTCCTAGCATTTCTCATCCTAGTAACATAAAGGGTGTAGATAATCTTGCCCTTGATGCAAGGAATTTGCCTTTGTGCGGGAGGAGTGCCTAGAGATTCAGTTGTTCTCTGTATTTGACTTAATATCTTCTAAAAGCAACTGAACTTCACTTCTACTTCCATGTTACAAACCTTGGATACTGATGAATGTCTGAAACAGGAAACTGCTCCCATTGTCTACGGCAATGAGCTTTGCTTTCACGCTGTAAAAACAAAAACTAAAAATGTCCATTGCTTCAAGTGGCTCTGTGAAGATTCAGCATACAATAACATGGTTTATTTATTGTTCTCAGGTTAGGAAGTAAAATGTTAACTGCTATGAGCTGATGCTTTTGTGGGTTAAGTTCATTAATATGTGGGTATCTTGCACATAAAAAAAATAAATTAAGTAGACGGGGGCATTTCCTTAACCTTAAAATGACTTGAGATGCATATTACAGTGCAGATAAAAGTTCTGGCTTTTTAAAATAGATCATTCCATGTGGGTGTGGAGTGTGGAAATTTGTAATGTTAAACTTGTCCCTTTAAGTGGGCATAGTGGGATCGCAGCATTTTGGCTTTGCTGTGGCTGTTGTGCTTGATTGGTAATGTCTGTTAAATTGACATCTGGAGGATATTCAATATTTTAATCATGGTATTAACAAGAGAACACATTTTTGTACTTATTGTTGAAATATTTGTTGCAAGAGGAAAGTAACCGATGCAGGCGTTCTGTTTTATCTGATTGCACAATCCGGGCCAGCTCTGGAGCTGGTGGGCTTTGTTCTTCAAGGCGGTGAGTTAATGAAGTGGATAATAGTACGTTAATTAGATTTACATCCATGTTTTCTAGCTTTTTTTTTTTCTTTCTAGAAATACTTTTGAAATATGCTAAAACTTACTACAATATACATTTAAATTATTTAAATAAAACATTAAGCAGCATCTTTGTTGCCTAAGTGGTAAAGAACATGAGACAGCTGAACTAATTAAAGTCCTTGGCTATGGCCCTGGTTGCACATTATTCAAGTTTTAAAGCTTTTGAAAGCGCAGTTCTTTTACAGGGCATAAAGGATACTCTCTCCATTTTGGTGGATTCAGCTAATTAATTTCAATGATCATTAGCTAATTTTCAGTTAAGAGAATGCGTCTTGTATCTTTGAATACGCCATATGGATGAAAGACTAAGATTTACTAGTTCTAAAATCTTGGTGGAAACACTTAGCTGGAAACAGTCAATTAAATCTCCACATTTTACAGATCGGGGGGGTACTAATTTTTTTCTTGTATGGATTTTATTAACTTAATTTGTTAATTCTGAGTGCAAAGTATATTTTGATTATTTAAGTAAAGCTAAAATAAAAAAGTGGATAACGCAATTTCCATGACTACTTAACTGAATTCAATCTCATATTGAAATAATAGCTATCCAATAAAAAAAGAAAATCTTTTCTGTCACTTTTCAGCTGATAAATGTAAAATATGAAATGTAAATGTATGAATTAAGGTCAATTTTTTATGACAACATAATTCTGAACTGTGTGCTTCTATGTAAGGAAGAAGTTGTATCAAAGTTGATATAAATTATATAATTAGTTGTGTACTGATATCTTTTGTTTCTATAGAACTACAGAGCAAGATTGGAAAACCTTAGTTGAAACTACTGCAGAGTTCTTGTTTAAACTAGACTCCCCACCAGGATGTGTTTATTATCATAACTTTATTCCTTTGTAGGTAATTTAAAACTTCGTAATTAATGTAGGTTGCTTTTATTATTGTGTGTTCTGCTGTTCAGAAGTTGGTATCTTGATGTGGGATCTGGATTTGCATCTAGAGAAATTTGAGCTAAAAGAAACGTGTATTTTTCTTGCTTGTTTTTCACCTGGGCGTATATCTGCATGCACCCATAGCAGTTTAGGGAAGGCAACAGTTGGAAGAGCTCTCCCCTGTATCCAGAAAAATAAGTACATGAAACCGTGTGTCTGTAACTTCAGTGTTGTGGTGTGGGGGTTTTGTTTGTTTGTTTTTGTTGTTTTATTTTGGGTTGGTTGGGGTTTTTTTTATGGTTGTGCGGTGACTTTCAGATTTATAGTCCTCCCCCAGTTATGTTTTAGACTTGTCTCCCCTTTTTACTTCTATGGCCCAAGTAATATTGAGAGTTATTCAAGTAACGGGGCCTGCAACTTTGGCTTGTAAGCATGTAAAAGCCAGGCAAAAAAAGAGACTCGTAAAAATGTGTTTTAAGTGGGATGCTCACATCATGCATTCCAATATTCCTGTGTTTGCCTGGACTCTTTTTTTTTTTCAGCGGAGACACGTATCTCAGTAACGTAAATGAGTGGAGTTGTCAGAAAAGGGCGTAAGTGGGATGGATTTCTGACTTGCGCTGTACTGGTGACCTTTGAAAGGGTAAATGGAGAGCTTCTGCATGCAATGGCAGCCTGGGTCCACGTAGGATCAGGGAGCACATGCGATGCATCTGGTGGCAACCAGAGGGTCTTTCAGGAGGCAGTCAGCCTCCCTCGAGAGCCATAGGACCCCCTGCATGTCTGGTGTGTTTGTGAATGATGGCGAGGGGAAAAAGCTTGCTGCTGTCCCTCCATAGGGAGGGCTGTCAAGCCCCAGTCTTCCTGGAACATTTGCTGCCTGTGAAATGATTCAGGGATCATTCAGCCGGATCAGCTGCTGGTGGTGGCAGTTGCTGCAGCTTGTTCCCTTCCTGCTCAGTTACCATGACAGAAACAAGGGCAGAACTTTGCTCCCTCCCTCCTGTTTTGCACCGGATGGCCCTCACGCCTGTGTCTTCTACATTTTTCCACAGCAGTTATTAACTTAAGTAGAGTCATCTTCTGCGTCTTGCATGGTGAATTGCTTCTGTTACTGTTGACAGGTAGGCAAGTATCCAACAACCTTTTCCCCAGCAGTTTTGTCCTGTCCCTTCAGCTCTAATGGGATGGAGAAGAAAGTGACAGTCCAGCTGCTGAGGAGTGGAGGTAATGCTCAGCAGAGGCTTCACGCCTTCTTCCAGCTGATGCTGGATGTGACTGTGTAGGCTGGGCTGGTGTGATTAAGGCCTGTAAGATCGCAGGATTTACAGAAATCCAGGCATTTGCAGTGGGGAGTCAAACTGGGTTAAATGCGGGGAGCCTTTGGTGGGACTGGAGCAAGGTTCAGACTTACCTGCAGTTTTAGAAAGATTCACTTTACCTGCCTGTTGCTGTTCTCTTTGCTTTTGCGACTGGGAAAGAAACAAGAGGAATATTCCTTGCTGCTGAGTAACAGTGGAGTGGGAGAACAATGAATCCGGACGGAGCTGTGTTTTGCAAACCTTTGCACCATGACAAAGAGTTGGCAGCAAGGCTTGTTAAATTGCATTGCCGGGGAGATGCTGAGCATCCTACTGCCATGGGCGAAGTGCAGACTTCTCTCTCTCTCCCTCCCTCTGCTAACATGATCCTGCTGTGCAAGTACCCTAAAAACAGAGGCCAATCCAGGCAAAAAATGGAGTGAGGGAATGTGGGCACATTCATGTGCAAGTTAGTCATTATCTTCATTATAGCGTCAAACCTGGTCTCTCACTATGACCTTCTTCCTGGTTAGTGAGCACATCTGGAATTTATCTGGAACGATAAGCTAAACCCAGGGTCACTCTTTCATTTGAGCTGATAACCAGCCGTCTCCATAGTGTGGAGCAGACTGAATCCCCCAAAAGCTCATGGTCATCTAGGTCCTTCCTACAGCTCCTCTCACGCCCTCAGAAGGTTGGGTAAGATCTTTCCGTAGAGGGGTGTGTGCATGTGTTTATGTAAATCCGACAGCAGCTGGCTTAATTTAATTCAACACAGCAAACCCACAGAACAGCGTTGGTTGTCCTGATAGGATGTACACACAAGCTGGATGCACCTTCACTGTGTCTGTAATCCCAAAGAGAGAAAAGTCCATTCCTCAGGACAGCGTTTGTCAATGCAGGAGGCTGGCAGTAGTTTCAGAGAGCAGATCTGCTCCTTGTCCCAAGCCTCACAAAAAAAAATATGGGAGAAATGTTAGAAGTTTAGGTTTTACAAGGTTAGAGTAAGAGGCGTAGGTAGGATTCGAAAGACCAAAAGAAAATCGCTGTAGCAAGCGGGAGGGCACACGCATTTGCTTTATAGGTACGTGATGGAGGTGTATGTTACAGCCCTGTGGCTATGAGGGTTGATCATCCTGGTGACAGGCTTCAACCTGTTCCTTGTCCTTTTTACCATGAGCTAAGTCTAATCAGGATGTGCAGCACAGCATTGTTTATCTTGGCAGTTACCTCTGTTTACTTCCCACAGGCCTATGGGTTTTCTCAAATCAAAGGCAACTCGGGTGAATCATGTATTTTCTTTAGTTCATTGTGAGTTGCGTCGAAACTCCTCTCCCATTGGAGAGGAACCAGTGTAGCACCCCTGCATTAAAGTAGACCATCTGTGGAGATTGGTATGTGTTTCAGTTTTGAGTTTTATGTGACCTAGTCTGATTGTCTTTTCTTGGGAGTCACTGTATCTAAAACAAACAAACAAAAAACCAACAAACCAACACAAAAGAACAACAACAGAAAACCAAAAACCAGTCAAAAAACCCAACGAACAACAACAACAAAAAAACCCAAACTAAATCCAAAGCCAGGAAAGAAATTTAATTGTTGCATAATATACGGCATATTTTGCTAGCATTTAGGTTACAGCAACTTCTTATTCTGTACACTTGAATTAATCAGATGATCGTGAGGAATTCAAATGGTTCTTCTTTCCATGCTATTGTTTCCAAAGAAGTTACACACATATCCAAGTCCCAAATAAATTTACAGTCTAACTCTAAGACGTGACAAACGCTGGGAACTCCCATGTGTCAGGGTTGCATGTTTAGTGTCCAGATCATTAATTAAAATAATTTTAAGAATAAAAATCAAACTCAGTCTGTGATGCTCAGTAGTGCTAGACCATTGCAAATAGGCTGTCAGAACAGATCAATGGACTTCTGACGGCATTTGCCTCCTGGATCTTTGGAAGTGGCTTCACATAAGTTGTATGTGGTTTGCCAGATGCGGTTCTTCCCAAGCTATGCTCCTGCCAGAGTTCGCCAGGTCTGATCTTTCTCTCTGCCTCTTTCTTTATTATTTGGAAAGGAAATAATTTTAAGTGTGTTCTGTTTCTAGTTTACCTTCCTGCAGATTGCAATAATGTACTAGTACTGATCTAGTTGAGGTACATTGGGGTCATTTGAACTGGTAGTGTTTAGGAGTGGCAGAAAGTGGCATCATGACCAGATACTCAGTCTTTGGCTTATTTCTTGAGAGGGCAGATACAGCTGCAAGAAGGAGGGGGGATGGTGTGTATTTAGGTCAGTAAGGTGCGGGCTCACACACTGCATTCCTTCCCACATCGCAGCATGGGGGAGCGATTGTGCATATAAGTGCCAGGAGGTTCCAAAAACCTGGCAGCGCCCTATTCAAATTAATCTTCCAATTTATATCGGTTTGGCTGTGTTTGACTATTAATCCAGCCATACTGAAGAGGAACATTGTGACCCTACGCACGTGTGTAAACTCTTACTAGCTTTAGGTTGTTTCATGGTAGCAAGCAGTGCCAGGCCTTATAGCTGATACCAGTAATGCACCTTTTTTTGTATGTGGTGTAACTTGCTTTCGTAGGCAAAAAAAATTCCCCCTCAGACACGTTCCCTCTGCAACATGTTTGATTTCCACCTCTTGACCAAGGAATGGAAATAAGTTCTATCTAGTTAAGCCTGGAGCCAGTGTCAGTGTATAACTTGCACTTTGCCACAGCTATCTTTGGTTTGTAATGTTGCTAACTGGTTCTGGGGGTGAGTGGAAAGTTTGTGTACTTTCTGTTCTGGAGGTACAGCTCATTAAAACACTTTTATGATTCATGATTTGACTTCCATGGAGATTCATACATTGCAACACTAGGTTCTGCTGGGACCGTGATCGAAAGGGGAACCCAGGATTCCTATTGTGGCAGTTTCAGAACCCTGTCATAACTGATCTAAGCACTACTTCCCCTCTGGACGCAACATATTTCTGTGTATTTAGTGCCCCTTGAAGGCATATTGGCAGTTACTAACAGCTTTTGACATGCGGGGAGGGAAGATAGTTGACGTTTTAGATGCCTTGCAAATCTAAAAGGCATTGCATCGTAAATAAGGAAACAGAAAGACAACAAAAAGTGAGGCACACACGTGATCTAGTAGTGATAATTGATCCAGGTAATGAAAGTTTGAATGATTGTGCCTTTTCTTCTCTGATCATGGAGGGAAAGTTCTCTACCCTATCTGCTTTCCATTCTAGCCCTGTCCAGAAGCACTGCAAGTTGTTGACGAAAGCTAGAAAAAGCAGTTTGGTGGTTTGTTTAGTTGGTGGGTTTTGTTTTGGGGTTGGTGTTTTTTGGGGAGGGAGACTTTTGTTTGTTTATTTTTAAGTATTCAGTGCTCCTGTGCCTGCGAAGTCTCTACCCGCTTGCTCTGGGTACAGTAGCTGGCATAATGGAGGTGGTAAATGCTGTTAATGATGTTTGCAGACAGTCCAAAACACAAAGTTCAGAATTGCTGTGAGACAGTTTGCAGTGGGGAAATGCAGCTGTGTTGCCCTCTGCCACTGAGGGCCTCTTCTGCCATCAGAAAAGGTCTGTACTGAGAACACAGCCTCTGTGCCTGACATCTTAGTGAGTCAGATCTTGAGCTTGCAGGGTTTTTTGTGTATGCTCAAATATTGTCATCAGGAAGCTGTCACCAGAGTAACTGCTCTGTAGTGATTTCTAGCACTGGAAGAATCACAGGATGTACTTTTAGCTCAAAAATTAGGAGTTTGAACCAGCAGCACACATGCAATCATACTGCATATTCCGTACTGTGTGAATGACGGCGAAGCTTTGCATAACAAAAGGAGTTCTCAAAGTATTCTGTTTGTTTGGATTTTTAATACATAACAAGTATCTGCAGCCTCCAAGAACTGTACTTCATTACTGAATTTAGCAGTAACTTTAACTGCCCTGCCCCAAGTAAATTTTAACTTTACACTACTTTGTCACATTCACACCTAGCTTAGCCTTTATTCCTCACATGTGAGTCAATTCGGAGCCAAAGGAATTAGGAGCATAAATGTACAATTCCTTTCTTGCTTCTGATCCTGGGAAGTGGACTAAAATGTGAAGTAAGGACCTTTCATGTCAAAATGGCAAAAATGTAAATATTTAGAGAATTTAGGGTATGAACCATAAAAAAAAATTACTATCAGGATGATTTCTTAATGAAGCTGTGCCTTAGGGAGAGTTATTTGGGGGATTTAACCTGTTTTTCTTCCTTCTTTTTTTTTTGTTTGTTTTTTTTCTTTTCTTTCTTCTTTTCTTTTCTCCTGACAGAGGTCTCTGACCACTCGTTAGCAGAGGGGAACAAAGATGGATACGCAGCTGCGAAGATGACAGGGCTGGTGGAGCAGACACAGTAGTCTGGGGATAAGATGAAGTGATGCTTGTTTGTGGGCTTCTGTTGTGAAAGCAATCCCTACAAGCAAACAGAAAGTGCTTGTGTTTGGTGCAGTGATTGCCAACAGGTAGTGGGTTGCTCCCTTGTCAGCGTATTGAGCAGATTTTTCTGGCAGGCAGGACAGAGCAAGATTTCCGTGGGTTTCAGCTTTTGCGGTCTATCTGGGAATAAAAATATCTGAATTGCCTTTGAAGAGAAGTTTTTTCAGATGTGAACATAACAAAGAAAGAAGGTGAAATGTTCAATCAATAATGTATGTGTATACACCTGTATCTGAAGTGATTGCTGAATTTCAACAACTAAATGGAAGAATCGTATGGCTTATCTTAAAGCTAGCTGTTAAATTGAAGACAAGTGAAAGAAAAAAAAAATCTTATGGAAAAGAGAATTTTTGTGTATACTAATTATATGAATTCTCAGTGGGAGAAATACCAGTCCAGGGTGCCAGCAGTGCCACTAGCTTTGTGACAGCTATTTGTTAAACTGAGTCTTTATAGCAGCTTAGCATGTCTAATTTTCTTTTTTTTTTTCCAAAACTTTCACAGTTTAGTAAAGGACATGGATAATGTCTCTCCTGAGAAAAATGACGTGAAAAGCTGCCCTCGGGACTCTGGATATGACAGCCTATCCAACAAGCTAAGCATATTGGACAAGCTCCTCCATACTCACCCTGTGTGGCTGCAGCTTGGTCTGAATGATGCTGAAGCCATGGAAATTCTGCAGGCCCAGCCTCCTGGGGTAAGAAGTTACGCTTCAATTTCTTTGAGCAAGTGTTAACATCAAAACCAAAACAAAACCAAACAAAACACACAAAACCCCCAAACCAACCAATATCCCACCCCTATTTCTTCTGTGCTTTGGATAATCTGAGTGAGGGCTTCCTGAACGCTGGGCAGCTGGATCAGTTGGAGTGTGACCCATTACCTGGGCTGATATGTTGGGCGACTAGTTTGAGGTCCTTGGGAACTGAAAACTAGAAACTAGACTGCTGCAATTACAGCTCCAAAGCTGGACCTTGCTAACCAGGGTTGTATGTAACAGATGTATTTCTGCCATAATGAGAAAGCAATATAAACAGGAAATGTCAGCATTTTATCCTTCACTGGTGCCTGCATTAAAGTTGCTATGATGGAAACCAGGCCTCGTCTGCTTGGGTGAGGCTGATGGCATGTTTCCAGTGCTGCCTCCATCATGGTGCAGAGGGATTGCATGAATGGGCTGTGTTAAACTGGAGAACTCAGAGAAGGGCATAATGGATTTGGTGTCGCGTGTCTGTGTTATACAAGGATGAGATGCTTTTCTAAATGTTCTGCTGCCATTTTACTCCAAGTGGTTGGAACTGGTACAGTAACAACTAAGTAAAATTCTGAAACATTTTGTATAGATCAGAGATCATGAAGTTGTTCGGGTTCCTTTTGTCTATAACCTGTCTCTAATAAGGCACGTGTGATGAAGCTAAAGCCATGTCCTTTTGCCTTCTCCAAAACAGATATTTCTGGTTAGGAAATCTACAAGGTTGCAGAAGAAAGTAATCTCTCTGCGTCTGCCCAGTGACTGTGGGTCCTGCCTGAAAGAATTTGCGGTAAAAGAAAGCACGTACAGTAAGTTGTGTGTTACATTCTTTTCAGCTATTTGTCACCCTGTGTGAGCCAGGAGCACTCTGCATTGGTGAAAGCCACAGCAGAAGATACCCAAAGTCATGCAAATAGTGTCACAGACTGCCTACAATGCTGCCTGCAGAGGGCTCCGAGTGGGTCAGGCATATCTTGGAGAAGGGAAGCTATACAGAGATGCTTAAGTTTGTGCTGGGTACAACTGGAGTATTTATTTTATGCACCTTGCTGGACCCAGCATTCACTGATTATATTATGGGTAATTATGCTCTCCTGTAGAAACACAGTCTGTAATCCTGTTTGTTGTCAATGAAACAATTTCCTTGTACTCAAGGGACTGTTCTTGAATGCAACTCTGTTATGAGCTCTCCCTGTCTACAAATTTGGGTGAGGTATGGGGTGGGTTGGTGTTTTTTTTTGTAATAACTAGATGGATTTTAACCCATTGGAACTGTTTCTGATGCGAGAGAAATGATTTTTACTTTTTTAATTCCAACTATATTTGTTCCCTGTTTTCTAATAGAAATGAGCAAATGTTAGAGTTCCAGTCAGTTTCAAAATAATACATCCCTTATCCCTTTAGAAGGAGGGTGTTAAAAATATCATAGAATCATAGAATCCCAGGTTGGAAGGGACCTCGGGGATCATCCAGTCCCACCTTTCTTGGCAAAAGCACAGGCTAGACAAGATGGCGCAGCACCCTGTCCAGCTGAATCTTAAGTGTGTCCAATGACAGGGAATCCACTACTTCCCTGGGGAGATTATTCCAATGGCTGATTGTTCTCATTGGGAAAAATTTTCCTCTTGTGTCCAATCGGAATGTCCCCAGGAGTAACTTGTACCTATTACTCCTCATCTTTTCCATGGGACTCCTTGTAAAAAGTGAGTCTCCACCTTCTTTGTAGCCACTCTTTAAATACTGGAATGTGATGATAAGGTCTCCCCTAAGCCTTCTTTTCTCAAGGCTGAACAAACCCAATTCTCTCAGCCTTTCCTCTGAGGGCAGGCTTCCCAGCCCTTGGATCATCTCGCTGGCCCTTCTCTGGCCCCTCTCCAGCCTGTCCACATCTTTTTTGTGTAGTGGGGACCTAAACTGACACAGTATTCCAGGTGTGGCCTGACAAGTGCTGAGTAGAGGGGGATAATGACTTCTTTATCTCTGCTGGTGATGCCCCTGTTGAGGCAACCCAGCATCCTGTGTGCTTTCTTTGCTGCAGCAGCACACTATTCACTCATTGAGCTTGTTGTCTACCAGGACCCCCAGCTCCCTTTCCACAGATCTGATCTCCAGCTGGGTAGATCCCAGTCTATGCTGCACTCCTGGATTATGTTTCCCAGGTGCAAAACCTTACACTTGTCCTTGTTGAACTTCATAAGGTTCTCGTTAGCCCACTCTTCCAGCTCATCCAGGTCTTCTTGCAGGGTGGCTCTCCCTTCCGAAGTGTCTACTTCCCCACTCATTTTGGTATCATCAGCAAACTTCATCAGGGTAGACTTGATCTCATCATCCAGATGACTTATGAAGATGTTAAAGAGCATTGGGCCCAGTATCGATCCCTGGGGGACCCCACTTGTGACAGGTTGCCAGTTTGAAAAGTAGCTATTTACCACCACCTTCTGCGTGTGGCCTGTCAGCCAGTTCCCCACCCACCACACAGACTACTTATCTAGACTGTAACACATCAGTTTCTCTAGGAGGATGCTGTGGGAAACCACGTCAAAAGCCTTGGAGAAATCCAGGTAGATGATGTCCACAGCTCACCCCATATCAACAGAGCAGGTTACTGTGTTGTAGAAGGCAATCAGGTTTGTCAAGTACAATTTGCCCTTGGTGAATCTATGCTGCCTTTTCCCAATCACATGCTTCATTTGACTTGTCATAGCCCTCAGAAAGATTTATTCCATAACTTTCCCAGGGACTGAAGTAAGACTGGTGGGCCTATAATTGCCTGGATCCTCCTTTAAGCCCTTCTTGTAGATGGGGGTGACATTAGCCTTCTTCCAGTCTTCTGGGACATCCTCCCACCCATCTCCACAACTCCTCAAAGACTATGGAGAGCAGCCTCACAATGATGTCAGTCAGCTCTCTAACAGCCTCGGGTGGATAGCATCAGGGCCCATTGATTTGTAGGCGTCAAGCTCCTACATACGAACATCAAGCATACGAACTCTTCCGTCACTGGCAGTGGCTCTGTGTTTGCATTAACCTGTTTTTTTTTTGTTCCCAAGGCCTGGGACCCAACAGTGCTGGTAAAGGCAGAGGGGAAGAAGTTGTTGAGAACCTCTGCCTTTTCAGCACTGGTGATGACTAATTCACCTCTCCTGTTTAACAGCGGACCAATATTTTCCTTCTGTTTCTGCTTCTTGTTTACGTACCTGAAGAACCATTTCTTGCAGTTTTTTTACATCTCTGGCCAATTTCAATTTAAGCTGAATTTTTGCTTTTCTAACTTGCATCTTTGCAGGCCCTTGTAGTTCTCAATGGATATTCATCTGCTTTTCTCTCTCTGATACACTTCTCTTTTGGTTTTGAGCAGACTCAAAAGCTCTCAGTTAAGCCAAGGGGGCTTCTTGCTCCACCTGCTTCCCTTACCTTTAAAGGGGATGACCTGTTTTTGTGCTTCCAGGAGAGTGTTCTTGAAAAACTCCCAGCACTCGCTAACTTTTTTATCCTCCATGGAAACTTCCCATGGAATCCCTTCTGAGTGAGCTGAAGTTTGCTCTTCTAAAATCTAAAACCTTTGTCTTTGTACTAACCTTCAGCATGCTCAAGCAGGATCCCAAACTCCACAATATTTTGACCACTGCCACTAAGGCTATCACTAACCAAGATATTGCAAAGCAGGTTATTTTGGTTTGTGAGTAGTGCCAGCAGTGCCTCATTCCTGGTTGGTGCATCTAACATTTGTATGAGGAAGCAGTCCTCTACGCATTCCAGGAACTTGATGGATGACATGTGAGCTGCTGTATTGTTCTTCCAACAAATGTCTCGGTAGTTGAAGTCACCCGTAAGAAACAGGTTCTGTTGACCCGAAGCTTACTTAACTGACCCAAATATTGCTTCATTTGCCTTAGCATGTTGGTTTGGAGGTTAATAGCAGATGCTTACTGTAAGATCCCCTTTGGAGACATCCCCTCTGATCTTGATTCAGGTGGCTTCCACAATCACTATAGTTGACTTCTATACATTCAAGGCCCTCCTTAACATATAGCACGACAACTCCTCCTCCTCTTCCCTGCCTGTCTTTTACGAAATAGCGTATAGCCATCCATCATGGTCCCGCAGTCATTGTGAGTTCTCCCACCATGTTTCAGTTATTCCTATGATATCATAACTTTATGACTTGGTGCAGAGCTCCAGTTCCTCCTGTTTGTTCCCCAGGCTGTGTGCATTGGTATACATACACTGAGGTGGGTGGTCTTCTGGTTCACATCTTAGGAGGCAGCTAAGGAATATGTCACTGCTCTGGTTGGTCTGGCTTATACCCCAGATGGTTGAAGTGGCGTGAGCGTTGCCACTTTGGAACCTGAGCCCAGAGTCCTTCAGTTTAAAGCCTCCCTCACCAAGTTGGCCAGCCTGCTGCCAAAGATTCCCTTGCCCCACTAGACAGGTAGATCCCATCCCTCCCTAGCAGGCTAGGACATTGAAGATGTTGAAGAATGTCCCATTGTCATAAAAGCCAAAACCCTCATGACAGCACCAGTCATGAAGCCAGAAGCTGATTTGCATTATATGTCTGTTTCTGGCTGTACCCTTTCCTCTAACTGATGGAAGAAGAGATAACTTACACACCAATACTTTTTGTTTCCACTCCCAGGGCTATGTTTGAGATATAGGAATGAAAAAAGGAAGCTGCAGCTAATGGTTGTATGTGGTGCAGAAACTGCAAGTGGAGCAAATGGTTCATTTTAATAAGAAAGTGAAAACTGGAGAAAATCAGCAGCAGTATCAGTTAAACACAGAGGGTCTGTAGTTAACTTCTGTTTCTATTAGTAAACTGAGATAATCTTAGTTGAGTTTTTTTTTCTTTTTACCTCTCCCTTCCCTGCCTCTAGCAACAAAAAAATAATTCTGTGTGTCTGGTTTGGTTCCAGTTACAACCAAGGCATGGCAAAGAGAAGAGAAAGTTATAAATGACAAGTTGATCTAAGTGTGATCTGAGGCTGTGTCGGTAGGCTTGTTATACTAATGAATTCCCTCTCTCCCATCTAGAAAATAAAATAATAATACAATGTCTTTCAAGAATAAAATTTTACCACAAGGGGGAAGTATCTGCTGATGTTTTTACTCACCAGTCATAGCTGAGGTTTTAATTGTAGTCAGGGATCTGAAGACTCATCTTCTCTTAGCCTGCCCTCAAATCACTTGCGTGCTTACTGTCTGCATTGTTAGCATTTCTCTTAAAGCAATCCCTTTTTCCAGGCACATAAAAGACCAGATTGACCCATCCTTTTGTGTAAGCGTTGAATAAATGATCAGCACCCAATTTAAGCTTTTCTCTGGTTCATGTTCAGACTTCATAGTCAGTAGCACTGGAACTTTGGTGTGGGGGAGCTGGCCTTGCAGCATGGAGTAATGACAAAATTACGCCTTCGCTACTCGCTGAGAAGCATTGCTGAGGTATCCAAAGCTGCTGCGTGGCTTTTGGCTTTCCCCACCAAGCCTGGGAGTCTGCTTTGTTTCAGCCCAGATGTCTGAAACATCCGCAGCAGTGGAAGTACTCTGCTTGGGATATGAATTATAAAAGTGTTCCTCTGCTGGTGAAACAGCGACAGTGTGTGCACCGCATCAGCTGGAGATTCACCCCAGTGATCTGGCTTTTCTAACTCGGGGATGGGCTGAAGCAGTCACAGACTTCACATTCACCCCTTTGTAGAAGTTGTCCAAGATTGCAAGAGAGCAGCGTTTGTGTACTCCAGGAACCTGTCTTATGCTAACGTTCTATTTCATAAATGCTCTTCCTCCTGTTCTGGTCTCAGTCATGTCCAGAGGCAAAAGATCTTGGTTGTTTCACTGTAGAAGCTGCTTCTGCTTGATCTTTGTAGTCATTGGGTAAGATTTGCCACTGTAATCAGAGAGAGCTTAATAAGTGACGTGGCAATCACTTCTGTCATTATTACTGTGAACAAGTATTTATATCAATAACAAACAATGGTATGGAGTGGTAAAAAATGAAAGGGACCGCTCATGTCTTCCTCCCCCATTGTGCAAGGCAATGGCATGAAGCAGAATTGTCTTCAGGTGTTTTTAAGGGGTTTTCAGGTTAAATGGTTTTCTTGAAGTGAGTGAAAATTTATCATCTCCCATTAGGTGTTAACACATCTGGGGACAAAAGAGCAAGTAGGATGGAATGCAAGAGGAGGAAATAAGAGATGTAAGATTAGGTATATTAATACACCGGGCAAACAAAACCTCAGTTATTAATTTATTGTCTATTAACAAAATGTTGCGCAATTCTGATCACACTTGATCTGGTTCCCAGGAATTAGACCATATGTTTGGAAAACAAAAACAGACCCACTACCAAGACTATAAGTATGTTCTTGAAAATGCCTTTAGCAGAGACATGTACTCCTCTGCACAGTTGTTTTCTCTTTAACTGAACAGTAGCTAGTTTGATGGTGCAAACTGATAATTTCATGCAAAAATCTGAGATGTATTTTATTAAGCTTTTCTAAGAAATGGTGGACAGACGTGTGATTCTTTCCCTCTTGTAACTTTCTTCACAGCGTTTTCCTTGGAGGGATCTGGAATAAGTTTTGCTGATTTATTCAGGCTCATTGCTTTCTACTGTATTAGCAGGTAAGGTGGTGTTATGTTCTAAGTTGCATTTGCTAAGCTGTCATGAAAAAAAGAGTCTCGAGGACTTGGTTCAGCATGGTACTTATGTTGCCAATCTACAAATGATCCTGGATAGTCTTAGAAGGTAATGGGAGAAATAAGAAATGAGAATTGGAAGCAAGTGTCTCTGTCCTATTTGGTACAGATTATTGGAAGGCTGGTGGTGTGTTACCCACCCAACTGAGAGGTGTTACAAAGTTGAACTTTACTTAGAGCTAATATCTTATAATGCTTTGTTAACTGCTCTGTAACTCATTGAATAAGCACCATAAACTATTTTGCAATGTTCATTTCTCGGAATTGCTAGTAAAAAGCATTTTTGGAGCATAACGGAAAAAATGTCAGGTCATACTGTAGAATATGACAGCTAAGAGATGCGGGTGTAAATTGTGAACAACAAAAATAGCCTCATCAGCTTACCAGTTTATGATTGCTCAACTTGTTTTCCAGGTAGTACGCTGAGAAAAAAATAGCTGGTGTTTTTTATCTTTTACGTTGTTGTCGATTTTGGCTTTACTTTACTGGTGAAAACTTCCAGAGTGATGCTCAAGCCTTACATTTATCCACAGACAGGACATAACATGCAGATATGCATTTTGGCTTTCTGAAGGAAGGGGGGACAGGCAACTTTGACAGTCTCGGTCCTTTTACTGCAACGAGGTTGCCGGTTGGTGCTGACCGTGATGACTTCTAGTGTGAGAGACACTCACTAGGGATGCACTTAGGTGGTTGTGTTTACTGTTTTTGTTTGTGATGGTGAAGTATCTAGACCCCCTTTGTTACAGGCCTCCATTTTGCCAAGCTGTACGTGCATGTGATGAAAGAAGCGTTTATGCCACATAAGTAATTGGTCAGCACTCATGAGAAATGAGCTGAAACTGCATTTGAAAGCAGTTTAATGATGAGCAATTCCTTATCTTGTCACCCCTTCCGTTCTGCGGGCTAGCCAGGCTCTGGTAAATTCCCTTTAAAATGCCTACTGGGAGCATGCAGCAAATGTAAACTTCTTTGCATTAATTTATCTCTTTTCTTTCACTGAAGGCTTAAAGTTGCTTCACATTTGCGAATAGTAAGCCCACAAACGCACAGTAGCTTCTTGCCTTGCTCATGAGTCTCATAACTGGGAGTCTCTCTGCAAAGTGGCTTTTATTTTCTTAATGGTATTTCAGTCAGCCAAGTGTGAATTTAGTGTCCTGATGCAGTCAGGCCTCCCATTCAGGAAGCACATACAAAACTGCATAACCAGGCTCTTCACCTGTTTGTTGTTCTGTTCCTTTTCTTGTTGCCCTTTGGGGAAGGGGAAGGAAGTGAAAGAGTGCTGATCATAACTTAGACATGGTGTTAAAGCTTTCCCAGTGCATCTTCTTAAACACAACTTTAGCTACAAACCCATCCAGAGATACCAGTAATAAACACAACTTCAACTGCAAACCTGTCCAGATATTTCAGTAAATGAAGATCACTCTTTGATTGTGGGTATGTTTTTGCAAGCGGATGCTTATTTCCCCATTCGGTGGAGAAACATCCGAAGTGTTTCTGTTTGTCTAATGTTTCTTAAGTGGCAGCATCTGCCCAGCATCCTTGTTGTCTTCAGGCAGCAGCCTAGGAATCCTGGGGGTGCAAGAGGAAAATGTATAGCCTACTGAAGGGAGCAGATAGGTAGCCATCATGAAAAAGAGAGTACCATTTGGTACATCTCAACAAAACCAGGAGGATTTCCTAAAACCAGAGGGAATTTCTTACAACAGATGCCCCATCAGTTTGTATGAGGAGTCAAGGCTTACCTATCTTTATATGGAGTCCGTGATGTTATGGTCTCTAGATTATCGGTTGTACAATGTTGAAAGTGTCTTTTCAAATACATTTTAGCTAGTGTATCAGTCTCGTGCATATACTTAATTTGAATTTGAGTGGCATTCTGAGATCCTGTTTTTTTCAACAAGTTAACATATAACATAGAGAATATTTATGTGATAAAAACGCACTATCAATACTACAACAGATGGTTGGCTTGTTCACAGCCTTAAAAAAAAAAATATGCCCACACCAGTTGTGTGTAGGATTCCTGTGCTCCATTTGTTCTCATTTACTCTTAATTACATTGATACTTCTACAAATTTTGCAGTTTAGCATGCGCTGTTGTTTGAGGGTGTATCGGTACCAACTGGGCAGGCAAGAGGTACAGTATTGGTTGATGGTAGTACTAATACCATGTACATGTGGTTAAGTAGTTTTGTCCCTTAAAATCTCTGTATAAAAGCTTTTTGGACTGGGTTTGGCTTAAGTTGTTGTTCCTGCATTCATGCATCTCCCTTTGTAAACATCCATTGAACTTCTAGTATGCTGCGAAGCGAAACCACATACGAGAATAAATTATAAACACTTTCTTAAATGGAAGTATATTTTCAGCCTGGGACAGAGTAGCACCAAAACATCCTAGCTTAGAAATTTTTAGGCTAGCCGCCCAAGTATTCTTCTAAATTTTTATTCTGAGGACTGGAATTCAACTTCAAGAGCAAGGAATATCATATTCAGAAAATAAGAAGCTTTGTTGAAAGGTTAAGGTCAGATAACACTTTTGCATCCCACTGGTATGCTTGTAAAAGACCAGGTGTAAAAAGCATCTGCTGTAATGGGAGAAAATATTGGATGACTCTGGAAATGAGCCTAAAAAGAATGATGGGGACTTGATTGTCATTTGTGCTTCACAGCGCTTTCCAATGTACAGAAGCCCCCCCATTACCTGTTGGTAATGTTTTCACTGTGTGCTGTGTGTTTAAGGCTCTTGCTACCTGCCACAGCTCCAGAAGAAAATAAGAATCAGAGCTCAGCCACTGCCAGTGTTGAAAACAAATGCTTTTAAAACTATGGATGTGGTTGTGAAAACCGTAACTGTTTTTCTTTTTGACAACAGGGATGTCCTTCCATTCACCCTGAAGTTGCCTCATGCTATTGCTGCAGCAAAGACAGAAGCTGAACTTGAAGAGATTGCTCAGCTTGGACTGAGTAAGTAGTTCTCTACATAGATGTCATTCCATGCAGTGTTGCTGTAAGCTTGAAAACATAGGCTGTATCATAAGTAGTTCATATTAGTCAGTGATGATATAGATTTCATTTAGAAAAGCAGCTTCTCTTATTGGGAAGGCCAAACCTTGCGCTTGCCAAATGGTGACCTTGGTGCTCTTCCTTCCTTCTGTGATATTTTTGTTAGTCCTGTTTCCTTCCTTCCTCCTTCTCTCCCCTCTCTGGGCATCCCTTTGGCAAAGCAAGTCTTACAATTCCCAGGCAGAGGTTTGATGTAGCTTCTTCTCCAAGGGCTAATGTTGGCTGTGGGCTCATGTAGCGGGCACTAGCTTGGCTATTTGCTGGGGTTGCCAGGAGAGTGTAGGAACTGAGGTTTGTTGTTAATAAAACTGCTCAGATTGACGTGTGAACTTAGAATGGTGATTTTTGAGATCAATGGCTCAATACAGTAGCATATTAAAAAAAGGAGGAGCGTAGGGTCTGCAGAGTGTATCCATGCACGTTGGTTTGGTGAAATTTTTAAAACAACAAAAGAAAATGCAAGGACATGTCCTGGCATCGCTTGACTGCTACAACCAAATACAGGCTGATTGTAAAACGTACCTTGAGCTTGCAGGAGAGGCAAAGCCTGGTGGGATTTGAAACATGAGCTCCACCCAGATGAATCGTTGAGCAACTCCTGCAAAGTGCTGAATGGCCTCATTTCCTTTTGCAGGAAGGGAGGGTTGACTGTCGGCAGTCTGTGCCCCAGTAGATTTTTGAATCGTCTTTGATTTAGAAACTTAGCATGAGGCTCTCTAGAACTATTTGATGGGACTTTAAAGCGAAGCCATACATGCACTGCTTTGCGTATATTTGCTGCAGTAGTGATGCAATTAAGGGATTTTAGAGAGGAGACAAATGATTTCTGCCCTGCTTATCTGCAAGTTTAGGTAATTAGATGAAAGTATGGATTTTCATGGGAGTAGAGGCAAACATGGAACTGTTGGTTAGGTGTTTGGATGGGGGAAAACAAAAAAGAAAAGGTCTGATTGGGATACACTTTAGTGAAGACAGTCTTCTAGTGACACTTGGCAATCTTAAAGTAACATTAGGTGAGTTTTTCCATGGGAGATGATAGTGGTGGTGTTGCCTTCCAGACTAACCACACTGGTTTTGTCCTTAGTACCTGAGAGCACCATGTCGTACTTGCTGCAGAGTTAGTCTTGCTCTTGAATAGTCTCTGTCTACATCATGTGTTGTTTCTTTAAGCTAATACATTTGAAAGCTGAGGAGGAGACTGTGGTGGGTCAGTGTCTGACTGTGTGGTTGGTGTATTTGGGATCAATTACCTACTATACCCCAGATTAAGATCACAGTTTCTGTGAGCAAAAACCAGACAACAAAGCTGAGATTTTGATGGAGTTTTAGGTGTCCACTTGCAAAAGAGTACTCTAGGAAGTCAGCCCTTCAATGCTGTGGACCCAAGAGATGCCTTAAAAACTCCCAAAGGGCCCTTTCTATTAAGTGTGAGCTTTCCTTAAGCAACACGGAGGCACAAAGCACCCTGGTCTGAGCACGCAGGTTTGTAGCTCTGTTGTGCTGTAGGCTCGGAGGGAGAACTGCGCAAGGCAGGTCAACAGCACGTAGCCCAGCACGCCACATCAGGAAGAACTGGTGGTAAAGGTTTTGAGGCTGTTGCCAACCTGTAAGGTTTCACGTGCTGAACATAAGATTCCTTCTCTGTCTCTCCTGTGTTTCACCTGCAACAGTGCTTACATCATGAGTGTTTGGAGCAGCCCACGTGCCGGGCACGCTGGCCAGCCTGCTTTGGGATCTGCAGGCAGGATGTGGAGTCATGGAGCAGGGAATAAAGAGCAGCATTGTATGACTACGTAGAGAAATATGTCTGTGCCTACATATGTTCTCTGGCAGTGGCCTGTCACCAGGGGCCGTTTCCTGTCTTCTGCCCCATAGGCAAAACACAGCCGTTGGGCACAGACCCTGTTGTGGAGTGCTTGGCGTTCATGCACTTGGCTCAAGGTGCTGTTGCTCAGCAGCCCAAATGAGGCGTCTTGGCACTATAGAAAAAGGGGCCATGTGAAGACTGGCGAATTTTAGCAAAATCTCCCTCCTCTGGTATTCCTCCCTTATTTCAGTCCAATTTCTGTCCTCACAGGCTTGTCTGGTTTCAATCTTCATACTTTCAGGAGCTGATGGGCTTTGCCGTTGACTCATTTTTACGAACATGCTGACACTTTGCTGGGACAAGTGCAGAGGCTGCAGCTGAAACTTGCTGGTTTAGCACAGATTTTTCACACTGCTGGTGTGGGACTGCGCATTTGGTCTATTTACGTGCTGCTGAGAGTCTAAAAGCTCAGGCAAACTGTGTCACCATTGCAAAGGCAGGGCTGCAGGCTAGTGCTCTTAAAGAGACACGAGCATCTCGTCTGTGTAGCTAAAGATGATGTGAGCCACCACAGCAAAATGTGAGCTGTGTTTTCATGTGTAGTTTCATTTGTTCACTACCAAAAGAAACCAAACCAAAGTTTTTGATATGTTGCAGTAAGTGGCCATCAGCTGGTGTAAATCAGCCTAACTGTTGTCTTTAATGGACTGAGCTTAATGATACCAGCTGAGTATCTAGGCTTATTTCTCCTGAGTGATATGCTAGTGAGTAGTTTAAGTTCATTTCAGTCTCAAGTTGGTAACAATTACTGTGTTACAGTCTCCATTCCTTTCTTTCATTCTCAGTTTATTTTTAAGCTTAGTTCAGTGCACTGATTTGAAGCTATGCATTGGTCGTGATATTTATAAATGAGTAAGAGCAGTGCCAGGAGTGTAGCGTGCAGTTATGCCTGATGAGGCTTTAAGAGGTTCACTTGGAAATCCCCCCCCCCCTTGAATTAATAAAAGCTTGTCTAAATTTCTTAATACTTGAAACTGATGATGTTGAGCTGAATGTTCTGAAAGCCATCTGCATGCTGTTTTGCATTCTGACACTAACGCAATGATGATTTTCAGACTTTTGGAGCTCCCCAGCTAACAGCAACCCCCCAGATCCTTCACCTCCCCGTAAGCCTGTGCCTTTGGATAGCGCTTCTAAAGACTCGCGTCAGCTCTGCCTTATAAATGGAGTGCATTCTATACGAACCAGAACGCCTTCGGAGCTGGAGTGCAGCCAGACCAACGGAGCGCTGTGTTTCATTAATCCTCTCTTCTTAAAAGTGCACAGCCAGGATGTCAGTGGAAGTCTGAAAAGGCAGAGCCCGAGAACTCAAGACGTGAATGGCACAGCGAGGCCTCGCTCCCCCCCACCCCGGCCGCCACCTCCTTCTATTAATAGCATCCTGACGAGTCCACAGCTTTCCAGGACTATAAAGCAGGCGAGCATGCCAGAAACAGTCAACCATAAGAAAGAGAGAGGCTTGGATTTGCTGCAGAGTAAACCAACCCCTATTCCGCCTCCTCGGCTGAAGAAGCAGGCTGTTTGCTCGGAGGTGGAAGGTGGCTCGAAGGGAGCAGCAGGA
>NW_009648550.1:35280-43653 GCF_000708025.1 Charadrius vociferus | reverse complement strand
CCACCAGCTGCCAAAAAGACGGTAGCTACCAGCTCTGAGTCACACATACCGTGGAATGGAGGCAGGCAGAGACTGAGCGACATGAGCATTTCCACCTCCTCGTCTGACTCGCTGGACTTCGATCGGAGCATGCCGCTTTTTGGCTATGAGGGGGACACTAACAGCAGCTTGGAGGATTTTGAGGGGGAAAGTGACCAAGAGAGCATGGCACCCCCTTTGAAGCCCAAGAAGAAAAGAAACAGTTCGTTCGTTCTCCCCAAGATTGTGAAATCTCAGCTACGGAAAGTCAGTGGAGTTTTCAGTTCCTTCATGACCCCTGAAAAGAGGATGATTAAGAAAATTGCAGAGATGTCCCGGGACAAACGCACTTATTTTGGATGCCTAGTGCAGGACTATGTCAGCTTTCTCCAGGAAAACAAGGAGTGCCATGTTTCGAGCACTGATATGCTGCAAACGATTCGGCAGTTCATGACCCAAGTCAAGAACTATTTGTCCCAAAGCTCCGAACTTGATCCCCCAATTGAATCGCTGATTCCGGAGGACCAAATAGGTAAGAAACACTGTCCTGTGCTTTGGGGAAAGGTGAAAATGTGTAATCTCCGTTTACAGCAATAGTCTTTGTGCTGGTTTTGGAAGGTGGGGTTGACTTTGGTAGCAGAGTTCGAGCCATTGAATATTTGAGACTTAAAACAAAACAACCCCCCACGCACCTCCTGCCTCCAGTCACCCCAGCAACTTGGAAGAACTGTGCTACAAAGTTGTTCATAAAAAGTTATCCTTAAAATAGCTGCAGTGTGGACTTTTACCTGTGATTATTCCTGTTTCCGTTTCTTTTTTTTAACTGCTGTACTGTTAACAATACTGAATCCTTTGTCTGCTGGCGCACATGTATTTTACCCTGAACTGGGCTGAAATAGTTCTTAGTGTTTGGACCAAAACTGTGCCAATTTTAACCATATGGATTGTAGCCGTAAAACTAGACTTTATTCAAAACCAGGTGCACTTAAGAGCAGACGCATTTCATAGCAATTTACTTTTGAAAGAGATTTCATTCTTCCAAATATTTTCATTTGCTCCTAGCAAAGCTGCACTGTCCCCACACTTGAAGCTAAATAAAAAGATATATGAGTTTTAAAAAGATATGAGTTTTAAAAAAACAAACAAGAGAGAGAAGGGGCTGTTAATCTCAGGATTTCTATACCTCTCTGTTGCATGTATGTGTTTATAAATGGTTGCAGATGAGCTATATGTTTGAATACATGTTTTAACAACAGAGACAGACTTGTGTATCCACAAAAGTGAAATCATTGTTGCTGCATAAAATCTCACTGCCCCTCTATCTTGCTGAGTCTGAGCAGTATTTGTAAAAGAGCCTGTAAGCCGCATTTAGGAGGTAAACATCCCTCAGGGCAGAATACTTTCCTTGTGAGCTCACTTCAGTCCTAATTTGCTTGTTTTTCTTCTGTACCCCAGTGTCCCAACAGTTGGCCCAGTGCAAAATTGGCAGATAGTTCTTTCTCTGGGACTAGAGAGTAATTTTATGTTGACATTTCTGTCCTTGACCAAGAGGAAGTATTCTCACATAACCTCGACTTCATTTACACAAAGTCAAGCAAAAGTAACAAGCACTGCTAAAGCAAATATAACACTACAAAGAGCGTCCTTGAAATTGAGACTCTTTCAAAGACATGTAATGTTCTTGCTGGAATAATAACGAATGTTATGTGGGCGTTATGTGGAAGAAAAATGGTGAATAGAGCAGTGGTGCAGGCACATTTTTGCCTGGATTTCTGCAGAGTACTGGATATTTGAGGAAGAAACACAGATCTAGTTTGCTTGTAACTTTGTGAGAGCTTGGTTCGACTTGTACTTTTCATTGTAAGGGTGTGGTTAAATCTGTGAGTCTCGGAAGACTGGCAAAATGCTTTCTGCTTTTAGATGTTTCAGTAGTTTGGAGTACCGTAAGCTCTGAAATGTAATAACTAAACTACATTGGTTTTCTTCAGTGACAGAAAGTCTGGCTTTGATCATGTGATTAAATGCAATTAATTTATAAAGTGGGATAGTTTAAACAAAGGAAGAACTTGCTTTTGAATCATCTACTGCTCGAGCCTGCAAACAACCACAGTGGATCAGGAGCATCAAATGTTGCTGATTTAAGCAGATAGCTATGCGGCAGCAAGATTTAGTCATCCCTATAGAGAACTTTTTATGATGGAGCCCTGCCTATTATCCGCAGTTTTGCTTGACTCTTTAAGTATGGAATTGCAGCCTGAATTTTAGCTTTGAGTAGTCATTTATCCATCTGTTGTCGGTTTGCACTTTCGGGTGCGGGTTTTTCCTCTCAACATGTCAGCCTAGGGCTGGATGTGTGCTGCTGTGGGGAAATACTCCTTCTTTCTGTCTCACAGCGGTGGCAAGTCAATGTCTGAGCTCAGAGGCTCTGGCCAGGCCTGGTGACCATCGAGTTGGAGCGCCCGTGCCCTGCTGAGGACTCACGGGAAGAGGCACCGGGCACACGTGCCTAACAGGAGCTTCACCCTGCAACTCAGACCCCACCGCTGGTGCCGCCGGGGCAGGGAAGGGAGCCTGCAGCAGAAAACGTTCTGGCCTCTCAGCTTCCTGGGCCAGTCCTGCCTCTGTGGAGAGGAGCTGGAGCCGTTCCTCGTTGCCTTTTCCCACCCAGCAGAACTGCTGCTGCCGGGCGTCCGTTCTGGGGCAGCCAGACTTCACCTTATCCCACTGCTGTCTCCTGAATTTTGGGTGCTCGAGCAGCACCCCCCTGCAGGCTTAGTGAAGCCCTTGGTGTTTGGGACTTTCTCCTGCGTCTGTGTAGCAATCGTTGTGATAGCATAGCTTTTCTTGTAGAACTGTTATCACGGACTTCCCAGGCTCTTGCAAGCAAAAGACTTCATAGAATCATAGAATAGTTTGGGTTGGAAGGAACCTTTGAAGGTCATCTAGTCCAGCCTCCCCAGATGTGGGAGATCTTTTAAGTTTCCCAGACAGGGGGTATATCAAATTGTTTAACTTCTGCCAAATCATTGGGAGAATGTGCCTTTCTAATTATTCCCGACAGGTGCCTCCTAATCTTAGCACTGTAGGCTGTTAACCCTTCCTGAAACAATGGGATTCCCAGTGTCGGGACAGAATCAAGGTTAATGAGCACAGCTTTATTGTTTAAGGATGAATGCAAAGTTTGGTTTGTTTTTTTTTTTTTTTTTTAAAGTCTACCACACCTGGACTGCTCAGAGGAGAAACCCTGCTAGTCCACAGCTGCTTGAATAGCAAATGTTCCAGGAGTTTTTGTTTGTATTTCTTCTTTTCCTGGCTGTGAACAGAAAGGAGTCAAGTTGACTGTCATCACTTTGCCAGGTTATCATCAGGTGTGATCTAACACCTGAACAACCTGAGTCTCAATGCACGAATCTGGGCCTAGCCCAAGGAGTGACTGGTTTAAGTAATTTGGCAATAAGGTATTAACTGATCTTGTGGGAAGGTGCCTGAACAATACTGCCTGCTGTCTGTTTTGGTATTTCTAATGCAGAATGGACTTTTAACTGTTGAATGTTAAAAGAGGCTTGGAGAGAACGTGTTGGCCCCTTACTGGCAGGACATGCCTTGTCGCAGGGACTCGGGTCTGTGTGGAGGAGTCGCAGGCAGATGGAGCTGGAGGCTGCACGGAGGAGTGTCATCCCTTCCCTGTGGGAGCCAGTGTGCCAGCCGCTCTGAGGGAGGCTTCTCCCAGCAGCGCTTTTGCCTTTGTATTCTTCTTGCTGAGCAGCAACGTTTTACTTTTGTCCTTACAAGATTTTATCATGTGAGCTTTACGCCCGTTTCCCACTAAGGAAGATAACTTTAAACCTGCTCTCCAAAGGACTGGTGATGCCCTTCTCCCATTCCTGCCATGGTATCATATGCAGATTTTGTATGTGAACTCTCTGCTTTATCATCCAAATTTTAAATGAAAATATTTAATAGACAGAAGTCCAGGGCTGACCCCCATGGTACCTCTTCTCAAATATGTCTTGTCTGACAATCAACCGTTGATAACTGGGTGCTCAGTGCAGTACTTTATGCACCCGTTCATGTACCCATCTTATGGTAATTACAGCAAGACAGTATTTCCCTTGTTTGCTTATAGGAAAGTTGCATGGAATAGGGTTATGATACAGTGTGTTGTCTCCCCCCACTCCCCCCTTCTTCACTGATCCAATTATACTCTTTAATGAATTAGAATGGTATACCAATGTTTCTTCTTGAAAAACTCATGTTGGCTGTGTTTTAGCACTGTGTTACTTTTCAGGTGCTTGTACATTTGTTTTGGTGTCCTGTCCCCCTACCCTGCCGTTCATCCTAGTATCTTTTCATGCTGAGTTGAGGCTGACCAACATGTCCCCCAGTGCCCCTCCTTTCACCACGGGAGCCGGGGGAATAGGGCAAAGTAAGAAGCAGTGGTAGAAGCCCTGAGCAGAGGCAGGGGATTTGGTTCTCCATTTTCCAGCCACCCCTTTGATTTGCTTTGTGACTTATTCCCTGCTCCTTTATTACCTCTTCTTCAAGAGGAGACGTGTTTACTACACAGCCATAGTGTGAGTTTTAATTAACCCACAACTGATTAAAGCAAGACAAACCTAGCACAGATCCTTCAGTGATTCATTGCTGTGCTTTATGTAGGTAAATGAGGGGAGGTTTACCCTAGAGGCCTTTCTTCCCTAGTTGCTCAATTTCTGCCATTGCCGCCTATCCATTGCCCACCTCAGTCCTACTTCTGTGTTCAGGGTTGTGCAGATTTGTCAGGGAATGGGTTGTGTGAGGTCTTACTTTCAAGTCACGCTCCTTCAGAGGAGATGCCCTTGTCCGCACCGTGGCCTATGCCTGTGTTGCTGTAGAAGTCCACCAAGAACTGGACGCTTGGCCATCCTGATGTGGGCTGTCTTAAAATAGATCTGTATCAGCCATGCCAATCTATGATCATGCAAGATATTAGGAAAATCCAAAACAAAGGCAGTGTAGTCAGGTGTCGTGCACATACACGCCATGGTGTTCTAAAGCAACCTTCTGCTTTCAGCCTCCCAGGCAATCTTACTTGTGGAGGAATGCATCTTTTTGTAATGGTTCCCAGACTCGCTCAGGCTCTTACTGAACCCTTCTTTTACTGGTGAATGGTTTGGCTATCGTAGATGATAAACAGGGCTTGTGTGTAAATCCAGGGACTGGAATCTGACAGGTAATCTTAGTGGAGCAGCAACAGTTGGTAACAGGTAAACTGGCAGCCTGGAAAAGGTGAGAGCACGCCTGCAATTTCAGGCAGGGAGGGTTGTAAGGACACTTGCGATGACTAATGTGTTGTCCTCTCTAGATGCAGACTTGTGTGGTTTGCAGCAAAACAAAATAGCATGTCAGCACAGGATACAGATGTGTTTCCACAAGTCACAACGAAACTAGCTGGCTGGCCTTTACAATTCATTTATCAAAGCATTTCCAGTTCTCATTTTGAGGCTAGAGGCTAATTATAAGTATCATTTCAGGAACGCTACATGGCTCTCAGCTCAAGTGATATTCAGTTTAAGGAAAAACAAAATAAAAATCTAGAGAGTGTCTGTCTTGGGTTTGGAGTATTAAGCATCTTAGGAGGATACTTGAAAACTCTTTGCGTATGCTGAAGTAAACAGGAATTTTTGTTGCCAATTTAGATCTGAGAAATATACAGAGATGTATATTTCAAAGGATCAGTCTTCAATTCACAACTTGGATGCTAATTTGCCAAGGAGACCCTCTTATACTTAAGTTAAACAGTAAAAGCTGCTGCTGCTGGCTGGAAATTGTTTTGTGGGATCATATCCAGAAACACCTTTCTCTGAAAGGGGCCAGTAATGGCAGTTCAGAGGAAAGAATAAATAGTTGCATGGTCTGATCCCAAACATGTTTATTGTGTCTTGTGACACTGAATGTTGGTCTAAGACCCAGGTCACAAGAAATGCTGTCCTTCCAGGCTTTAATAATAATATAAATATTTATATAGGGTTTATATTAATTAGGATACATATGGGTGTTGTTATTGACCATTAAAAAAAAAAGTCTAGTCCTTATCAATTTTGCTATGCTGATGGCCTCATCAGCATGCTAGAATTTGCTGCTTTTTCATTTGAGGGCAGAACTCTGTGGTTCTTATTGTCTGTGCCAAGAATTCACAAGGGAGATGAAAAGGTTGTGCGGTTTCGGGGGTTGGTTTGGTGTTTTGGGGGTTTGTTTGTTTGGGGTTTCTTTGTTGTTTTTGTTTGATTGTTGATTTAAAACAACAAAACCAAAAATCTTGGATACTGTCATATCTTAGTCATTTCCTCGTTCACTGGCTGGTTCTGTGCTGCATTAAAATGACAGTTTCTCTCAGTCTACCTTTACCAAGCCAAGGCTGTGAGTATCTCTTTGGAATCACAGCTATACATCCTTTATTTCATTTGTCTGATATTAGCTGTATTATAGTCACTGAACAGCACTGAAGGTTGCTTTACTAAATACCCCGTCCTATTTTCATTTACCTGGTCGCATTAAGAGCACATAAACTGTTAGGAAAAGCCTTCAGCAATAAATACTTGGGTGCTGTGCGGAGCTTTGAGCACAGCCACGTGGGTTACCTGCTCTCTTCAAATTGATTTAAGTTCCCAGAGGAATTGTGGAATGTGATCAAGAAAATTTTCAAATCAATTTCCAGGCACTGCTTTTGGAGCTTGTGAGGAATTGCAAATATGAAAGAACACCTCGTCATCTTGCACAGCCGTAAAAATCTGTGCGATTCTTATGTACGGGAAGCTGTGAGAGTGGCACTTGCTAAGGGGTTGAGGGCAGAAAACTTAAAGCTTCCACTTCTCGACTACAGATAAGCAAGCCTGACCCCAACCAAGGACTGAGGCTTTGTGGAGGAATTTTCCCTCCAGGCAGCAGTCCCTGTAGCCTCTGGGGAGGCACTGCTGCTGCAGATCCCTCCATACTGATTCTGCTGGCAGCTGGCAGCAGCTGAACCAGCTCCAGCCCGGAGCTGATAGCGGATCAGTCACAGAAGCGTGCTGAGTTTTCCCATCTCCCATCCCCGGCTAGGTGCTCCCTCGTTATCAAACCAAGGGCTCTGAGAATCTGTGCTGAATTCTTTACAATTTATTGAGCCTCCTGTGACCAAATGTGGTGGTGACCCCACTCTGAGATAAAGGATATCTGACGACACTGGCTATTCCTGTGCAGAACTTCCAGTAGAAGCCTGTGGGAGTTAAAATTTCATGGGGATACAAAGATCTCTCGCTTAACATAATGTTTGGCAGCACTGACTGCTTTAATTTTGACCGGGCGGTTGGAATGCAAACTGCAGAGGTGTTCCGCTTACAAGCAAAGCAGTTGATGTTTTTGCTATTTAAAAAGCTGAACAGGCAGTAGAAATAAATAAAGTAAACTGAATTGTCAAAAAAAAAAAAATCATCATCAGTGAAGCTAGCAAGGAGCGATGTGTACCCTCTAGAAATTTAGCTAGCTAACATACCTGTAGGTGAGGTTTGTGCATTTTTCTTGGTGGAAAAATATTTCTGCCCCATGAGCGCTGAGGATGGCTTTGATGGCAGGGAGAGGCAGTTTCTGTCACTGCACAGAAGGGTGACGCTTCTGCTTTCCTGACTGGGTTTGGTAGCGCTATCAGTGGTGATTGTGTGGCTTTACCAAGTACAATAGGTAAGGATCAGTCATGTGAAATGTTGCCGCTTGTTATGTATAATTGGTGGCTCTGGTCTGGTAGGAAGCTGGATCCACCCTTCGCGCTGTGTGACAGGCCATCAAGAACAGGTGTCAGACTGGTTATGCCTTTACTGGTGGCCACAGGGAAATCTAGAAAATCAGAGGGCAAATACTGCTGCTCACGTTCACTCTTTCTCCCTTCCAGCAGCCTCTGTTGTGAGAGAGAGCCCAGATGCCTTCAAAGCACCTGGGAATGACACAGACAAAGCTTTGCCACCTCCATCAGGGTCGCAGGAGGGGAAAATAGCAAGAGAAGCTACAGAAGCCCCAGCAGAATTGGGATAGGGCAGATGGGACCTCCTAATAGACTTGGACATTTGGGAGTTACACGGCAGACAAACACAGAATAAATGCTACATATGAAGCAAAGGCACCATAAGAGGAGGAGTGTGCAAAGGGCGTGTTTTTATGGTAGAGAGAGGTATGAAAAGGAGCAATAGCTGAACACAAGGATAAAATAAATAAAAGCATAAAGTAAAATCAAGAAAACAAAGTAGGTAGTGCTTGTTTGGAGGGGGTGAGCGTGTAAATCCCAAGCCTTAGAAAGAGCCTGCAATTTGAAAAAAGGAAAAAAAAAACACGGGGGGGGGGGGG
>NW_009648550.1:30780-35163 GCF_000708025.1 Charadrius vociferus | reverse complement strand
CAGGAATGTCTATTGCTAGCTGGTATAAACGTGATCTAGCAGTAACACAGCTTCTCCTCATTCTGCTCTTGGTCACTCTGCTCCCCTAGCACATCTGCCTACTCTAGGCTCTGGTCCTGCCCCACCGTCAAGGCAGCTAGTCTGTTACTGTAGTGGCCGGGCTGAAGAGTCCCCAGTTTCTTTTGTGCTTGTGGGAGAACACTATGGTACAAATAACTGATGTAAGCTAATTATTAATGTAAGCTGTGTTGCTGTAGCGATGCTAAGCAGGAGGGGAAATTAGCTTATAAAGTAAAGGTTTGCAGAGAAAATGTTTAGCAAAGAGCTTTCTCTGTTGATGTGGTCCCTACTTTGAAAATGGAGAATGACTGTTAAAGAAAAACTTGAGTAGGTCAAGAATTAAAAAAAACAACAACCCTAAGTTAGTGGTTACTGTGCCACGTGCACGCTATTGCCAAACAAAGAACTTCAAACTTGATGACAAAGCTGTATAGAAGCTTGCATGATGAAATCCGAAGCTGGACAAACACAGCTTGGTTTTCATTTATAGTTTAAAGCCCATAATCTGTCCAACTTCATAAAGATCTTGACAAAGTTGAGCCAAGTTTTAGGAGACCTTGGTTGAGTTATAGTTTCTGATGGAAACTATGCAGAAAGGATGGGCTTTCGTGCCAAAACAGACAAAAGTTACGTTTTTGACTGTGTTTAAGTTTGGGAGTTAAAGTCTAAGTTCAAAGTAAAATAAAACTCAGACTTCTGGCCAACAGAAGAAAAAGTTAAATGGAGTCACAGTTTGATATTTTTTTTTTTTTGGGGGGGGGTGATAGTCTGTAGTCTGTCTCTCCAGGGTTTTCTTGTATTTACCACATTGCCATAAATAAAATTGGAATACAGATTCTTCTCTGCCTTTTGTTTTCTTGTTAACAAACATCTGGAAACTCAGCTTGTATAATAAATAAGCCTTAGCGAGTACGTTTTGCTCTACAGTGTCTCTTTTGGGAATGGTTATATTAATACTGGCTCTGCTCTAGAGGAGGAAGTCAGCTGGACTTGTGTTTTCCCGTTGCAGATGTTGTCCTGGAGAAGGCCATGCATAAGTGCATTCTGAAGCCATTGAAGGGCCACATTGAAGCGATGTTGAAAGAGTTCCATACTGCGGATGGTTCTTGGAAACAGCTAAAGGAAAACCTGCAGTTGGTGCGGCAGAGGAATCCTCAGGAACTGGGCGTGTTTGTTCCAACACCAGACTTTGTGGACGTTGAAAAAATTAAAGTCAAGTTCCTGACCATGCAGAAAATGTATTCACCTGAAAAGAAAGTCATGCTGCTGCTGAGAGTTTGCAAATTGATTTATACTGTTATGGAGAATAACTCAGGTATGGTGCTTCTTGTGGTTCAAGTTCACTGATATTCCAAACCTGGGGTTGTCTTTTGGTGGAAGAAATTGGACCACCCAATTCTGCAGATACGTCGTCTTCTCTTGGAACTCTCATAGCATCTCCTTGCCCATTTGAGAGGGGTTCTTCCTCTCCACTTCTTTCCTGATATCTTTGATGCATCTGGCAGCACATTTTACAACTCTGCTTCACACTGAATTTGTGAAGCAGCTTAAAAAAACCACCCAGCTTTGCTTAATTGTAGGCTTTTGAAGTTGGCTGTCAAAAAGGCTGTTCTGTGAGCCTTGAATTTTGACACTGGTTCTAAATGAGTTTGTTTTTTGGTTTTTGTTTTTTTTTTTTAAATTGTAATAGGGGTAACACCCTGTATTTAGCTCTAGTTAATTCAATAGCGTGTATGCAATGTGACAACTACAAGGGCTTTGCGTTAGCGGGTGGAGAAAAGCAGCCTCTGATCCATTGTCTTGGGCTTGCTATGCCTCTGAACGTTCTCATTTGGACGCTTTCTTTCCTGTATTTGGAACAGAAATAACACCTCTTTCTACACTGTAGCAAGAGTCCAAAAGTGACCTTGAAACCTCAATAACGAAATGTAACTACAGATCGGTTGAGACCTGCTGAGTGGTCAGTGGCACAATTAAAATGCTGTGCTGGATGGCATGAATTCATAGGTGCGACTCTGTTGCCTGACATCTTATCATACACTGCTGTGGTAGGTGACCAGCTAAGGTGAAGCAACGCTGGTGGTAATGGGAGGATTTTTTTCCCTAAGCAAGTATAAGCTGCTGCAGGTGGTTGACGGTTTTCTTTGTAAGTGAGCATTGAATGTGCAGCTGGATCCAGTGCTGATCAAGACATCTACTTTCTCTTGAGATTTGAGATAAATGGCAAAAGGTTGTGGCTGTTAAAGAACCCCAAGCACTTTTGCAAGATTTAGATCCAAGCTGCTGCCCAGCTTATTATTTCTGTACAAAATCCTGCGGTTTAAAATGGGTATAGGAATCTTGGCCTGAAGTGCTGTAAACTCTTTTCTCCATGCTGTGTTATCTCACATTGAGTAAGGTATTTCCAACATGCAGAAGAAAAATACTTGAGAGGCTGCTGCTGATTAACTGTTCCACTGAGGGGCTTGGGCTAAGACGTGGCAAGTGCTGCTTGGGTTGTCTTTTTTTGTCATGTGAAGTTTGTAAAACAGGACATCAAGGCAGCAGCTGTTCTGAGTATCTGCTTTGTCATGTACTCTCAGACAGATAATAGTGTAATACCTGGAGGGTACGCCTTAGCTGGTGTAACTTTAGATATCAGCCCTTTAGGCACCTGGATTTTCCCCAAAGTTTAAGTTGGCTCCTGCTCTTGGTGGTTTTAAGTGACCATCGCACCAGTTCTGCAATGAACACAGTTTGGCCAGACCCAGGGATTTGGCCACATAGTATTTTCTAAACAGATAGTTTAAATGCAATAAAAGCGATAGGAGCACAGACAGACCTAGGTACAGCACAGTCTCTGTGTGTTAGCTGCATGCTGCCATTGCCGATGATGCTTCACCAGCTAGTTGGGAATGGTATGAGGCTTTCCTCACTGATGTTTTAAACTGTGCTCTCAAGGAAACGAGCTGAATTTTCATGTCAAATCTAATAGGCTTTCATATTCAGGCGTCTCTGCTGGGATTCCGACTCAGAAACTGGTATTTGTGGCTGGGTCCTTCCAGAAAGTGTATGTTGTCCCTGCATGTATAAAGAAAATGCCTATTCATCATCTTGTAGGCAGTGGTGGCAGTCAGGCCAGACTGGCATGGCAGCCTTTTGTGAGTTTACCAGTTGAGCTGATGCCCAGGTGAGCCCAGTCTTTGAGTTCCCTCGCATGCCTCAAGGTGTGCATCATCATATTTGAGCTTGTTAGAAGTACAGGATGAAGCTGGTGGTGGTGTTCTCTCCAGTGAGTGTCAGATAACATTCTGTTTGCTGCACATTGGTAACAGGAGGCTCTAGAGTAATACAAACGTACTGGTCAGTGAAGGCAGCAAAATAATGCTTTGCTTTCAAACACTGAAACTGGTAAAAAGGTGTGGTTTGTCTATCTCTCTCTGTGTTTCCTTCAACCTAGGGAGGCTGTATGGAGCTGATGACTTCTTGCCTGTGTTGACGTATGTACTAGCCCAGTGTGATATGCTGGAGCTGGATACTGAAATTGAATACATGATGGAATTGCTGGATCCATCTTTGCTGCATGGAGAAGGTAATCTATTTATTTATTTTTATTAGAGTTGAGTGATGGACTAGAGAAGGGAAGGTTCTTCCTCATAACGTGGTTGTTGTTAACCTTGTTTGAGTAGAAATCCTTTCAAGAGGAGCCCTAAAGTCAGCAATGTCGTCAGTGTAACAAGAAAATCTCATAATTATTTCCACCTTCAAGTAAGATAAAGATGTTTATCTTGCAGAATACAGGCCTGAGTGACCTGGGAATCTACTGATGTATACTACCTTATGAGGGAATATGTTGTTTTCAACCAAGGGGGGGGGGGCAAACGCATATGCTGTGCGTGTGCCAAATGTGGTTATCCTTCTGTGCCTGAAAATATCCTGAGAGTATTTATAGGGCTGCGGCATTTAGTTAAATTGAGACATGTAATGGGACTTGGGTTAGGTGCTTTGTAAAAACTTCAGGGGGGAATACTCTGCCCTTCTGGGGGAAGTGCTTTTGAGAATATTGTCCCCCTTTAATGATCTTTGCTTCCCAATATTTGCTTCTCACAAAGTATTTTTATGAGCCCTAGGAATATGTTTCCTAAGGCACTCCTGAATGATGGCTGAAGTCCTCTATAAGCAAGGAAATCTCCCTACTTTCTGTTCTCATGGCGGTGTTTTTAACAAAGAGGTATTCTGCAAGCCCTTGGTAGGCCCCAGAATCTACCAGTTTATGAGGAAGTTTAAAGGTTCTTGTGACCAAGTTCATCTATGAGTTTATATGTGTATGTTTCCCATTCCTGC
>NW_009648550.1:23952-30759 GCF_000708025.1 Charadrius vociferus | reverse complement strand
GCTGTCTCCTGGCTTGCTGAAATTGCTGTATCGTCTGACATGCCGATATGCATGAGAGAATCGTGCCAGGTTTCCTCCCATTTGGCACTAGTCTGTTCCCTGCTTTGTGTACAGAGCATCCTCTAGTGCATTGTTCAGGAATCTTAGCATGGAAAATTCTTGAGATGTGAAGCTGGAGATCATTAACATGCTTGAAAGGCAGAAACACTTACTTGGACTATTAATGCAGCAAAAGAAGTCTGTCCATTGGCTGGCCCTGTCTTTTTGGCATCAGCTGAACTATACTCTGCAGGAAAAATTGTTTAGTGCTTTGGGGTTGTGCGGTTCAAATGTAACATGTTTGTCTCATGGGTCTTGCATGTGTTCTACGTATTAAAGTTGTTGCGAAAGTAAGAGCCAAGAGGATGCTATCAGTAATACAGTAAATACTACTGTGAGCATAGAATGCGTCTTTGAATGACTCCATAAATAGACTGTGCTGCCTCTTAATTGGACACTCCCACACAAATATTTTGCATAAAGAAAAGAAAAAAAAAAGAGATAAATAAATGACAGCATGTCTTTTGTTTCTCCTGGTTGTTGAGGACTGTTGCCTTCTGTTGAGGCTCGTTTTCCTTTGTGACCTGCAGCTTCTTTTGTACATCGACAACTCTTGTGGCTTTAATTGGTTCTCCACTCATGTAATAAAGGTGAACTATGTAGAACTGTACACATCTCCTGAACTAGTTGGACGTTATGGGGAACTCTAAAAAGGTGACAAACACAGTCTTCCTTTTAAAAACAAAAGCAAACTCTTTGGGATGCTTCCGGGCTACAAATGACACATGCAGTCATTGCTTTATTTGCGCTAAGGGTGGTTGCTTTTAAAGTCCTGAACAGTGGTAGATTGTCTTTTACTTTTTTTAAACAGCAAAGTTTATTTCATCCACATCTTGAAGCTCGGAAGAAAACAAATCACTGTTTGGAAATTGTTTAGAAGCAAACTCATGTTCCAACTTTGTAAAAATGCTCGGGAGTAAAGGAGTGACACCAGTCATTTAAGTAACCAGCTAATCCCCAGCACTAGCAGACCCAGAGTTAGATACTACTGCACCACTTGATAATATGGAGCATATGCAACCACTGTGTGTCTCTTAGCAGCTGAGAACGCACCATCCAGTATTTTGCAGGCCAGTGAGCTGTTTTTCTTTATGTATAAATATTTTGGCAATAGAGTACAGGGACTTTCATTTACGTGTGTGTGTGTGTGTGTATATATATATATAAATGGTGTTTGTACTTCTGACTGTGTCCAGTCAGAACTAGTGTGGTGTTTGTGATCACTCTGAGAAGTTCTTCCCTTGCTGTCCTTCACAGGAGGCTATTACTTGACAAGCGCTTATGGAGCACTTTCACTGATCAAGAACTTCCAGGAAGAACAAGCTGCCCGACTGCTAAGTTCAGAAGCCAGAGATACTCTCCGGCAATGGCACAAGAGGAGGACAACTAACAGGACAATACCTTCAGTTGATGATTTTCAGGTAGAGATTAGGGCTGTAGAAAAAAAATAGGGGATGATTGTTTTGTTGGAAATCCCCATTTGAGAGGTGTGATTCATAATGATTCCCTTTGGGCCACAAGGTAAGTGGAGTGAAGCAGCGCAGAGAATATGGCTGGCAAATTTGCCTCGGTTTTGAAGTCTTTGCACTTTATAATAGAGTTTGGTCATAGTGGTCTAAAGAAGACACTAAATAATGGAGCTTTCCCACCCTCCCTTCTATTTAAGTCATGCAGCGTTGGAGCTTTCCCACCCTCCCTTCTATTTAAGTCATGCAGCGTGAAGACAAACCAATTCATATCTCAGATTCAGCTTCTTTGCATGCTTTATTGTTAAAAAGAACAAATCCAGATTTCCAATGGTATATATCAGCGCAGCTCCCCAGTAGCTTATGGTGGCATACAGCAGGTAATTAAGAGGAGAGAGGGTGGGAGAAAAGCTTGCCTACAGTTTTAAAGTTTAAGCAAGGAGTGAAGTTCTATACTATGGATGTCTTCATGTTTGTTTGTGTTTTTTTTTTTTTTTCCCCTCCCCTCCATTTCTTACTGCTCTTTCAGAGTAGGGCGGTAACTTCAACAGAAGAATAACAAAACAGTTGGGATTGCTTCATCATTTGAAACCAGGCCTGCATGTCTTTCATATAGTATGTTCTTGATTGTCTGTTCAGATGCGTCAGTTTGTGGACTGAAGCAAGGAGGATGTTGGAATTGAGAAGAAAGGATTTACTCCTCTGTGTTCGGTTGTTTGCAGTTCATACCACAGTGCAAAGTTGCCAGAGAGGCTAATGACAACCATCAATTAGATATGATGTAGTTAAGAGCTTGAGAAATGAAGGTGTGGGGTCATTAGGAGATAATGAAGCCTTTCAGTTGAGGCTCCTTCTGCTTTATCAGCGTCCACGCAAACGACTACAGCACAACACCGAACAGGAAGGAGTTGGGAAAAGCAGCAGTCTTCCATAATTTGCCTCTCTTAGGAAGAGGAGAACTGAAATTCCAAACTAGGGCCAGTGCACAAAGCTCGTCCATTTTACTGGCATACGTTTTATATTCTGCTTACCTGTAGTTAGTTGTCAGATTCCAGTAGCTCGAGTCTGTTCTTTCTAGCAAAACACCACACTTTTCATAGGAAAGTTCATCACCTTGTGTTTCTGCTGGATGACTAAATGACAGAAGATTCTGTCAGCAGGATTTTGTATTCCATTTCACCTTCTCTTCCTCAGCAAATGAACTTCAGCCAAGCTAGCTGTTCAGTACAGCTGGATGCTGTGCTGCATGCGGGGTGGCAGTGGGGGAAGGGGGGGGAAGAGCTGGCACCAAGTGTGTCCAGTGCTTCTCCTTCTGTTGTCTCTCTCAAAAGAGAGCCTCAAATCAGTAACATCACACCGCTTCCGGACCATGCTTGGCACAAATTCAAGCATTTTGCTGCCTGCTCAGAATGCCAGTTTTCCATCTTCTTTCTCCACATCCTGCAGTCCTGAAGTGAAGCACCTTCCCTACAACCAACGTGTAACACAACTTGAGCTCAACTCATCTTTCCCACATTGAACTGGGATGCGATCACTGCATTTCTGTGATGCAGTCTCACAGCCCTGGAAGGCCTCCTTCCTCCCTCCCTCGCTTAAAAGGATGGAAAAGCAAAAATCCCATATTTTGATGATGATTAAATACAACTTCCTCATATTGTCTAAATAATTTCAATACTTAGTGTATGAGTTACAGGCATTTGTACAAACTTCAGCCTCTCCTTGACACAATCCTGTCTGTGTAAAAGCACGTGCATTTAAAAACAGGTCATCTTTGTGTTAACTACATTAGAAATTAAAACTGTAGTTTGTTTTGCCTTATCTAGGGCTGATTTTTTTTTTTCTAATTCTTCACGCTGGGTAACAAAAATGGATTAGTTCTATTCAGTCACTTTCAGTCCCAGTGGTTCAAATCCTGTTGCAAAGCTTCAGTGTTTCAGTCTGCAAGTCATCAAAAATACTTTGGTAAAGACAAGAGTGCTCTTTGGAACTTAAGTCATATGAACATTCTTCTCAGTCTTAGCTTTTAACAGCTTGTTTTTATGAAATGTAAATTTCTACCACTGTGATTTAGCATGCTTAATTTATTCAGCATACAAATGTAGGTACCGATTCAGTCAATAAATAGGTCTTTCTCACTGTCATTTTTCCTAGCTCCTTTAATTTTACTGCTCTTTAGTCTTTAATTGCAGTTAATTTCTTTAAAAAAAAAAAAAAGCACGTAACAGCAGGCTGCTTTGTTCATATGTCCAAGTTTTTTTTGTTTTGTGTTTTTCTTTTTTTTCCCCCCCTAGTTGTTGCTTTTTATTTTACTTTTTAAAAGCTTTGCATTTCCTTGTAGGGCATATTTAGAATTTATCCATGTTATCACAGTTGTGGGCATGTGTCAATTTCAACAGAGAAAAAAGATCTAGCTTCTGCCTCAAGATCATATGGATTTACTCTAATGTTGCAGAGTAAACTTTCTTTCTGCATCCCTTTAAGCCCTATTTAAAAAAAAAAAAAAAAAAGAAAATGCTGTCACACAAAGCTTGGTTACTTAGGCTCAGACACCAAATTGCCACCATTCAACACGATGAAAAAGTCCGGCCTGAGGACAGATTACCTTTTGTATACTGCAGCATAAGAGTGCAAAGAGTTTATCATGCAGTAACTTGTGGATCAACACCCTTGTGTGCTGCTGGCAGAGACTTTTTTTTTTCTTTCTTTCTTTCTGACTAACATATTATGTTGAAGCTTCTGTTCTACAGTATTGACCCAGCAGTGGCAGCATCATCTCTTGGGCATGCTGCCTCAGACGTTTATTTTGCTTCACAGCATTTTGTCTCCTAGTAAGGCCCAACATTGAGTCCCATTAAAACCACTGGCGTTTTCCATGTGGCTTTAAGGTTGTATCTGTTCGCTGTTAATTGCAGGGTTAGACCGTTAGCCAAGGAAAGGAGGATGTCAGCTTATGGGTTTCTGTTATGCCCACCACTGGCTTGCCACAGTTTTACCACCAACATTGCAATTCACAAAGTGGCCATAATGTACAGGAATCGCCTGTGTGTGTGTGTGTGTCTCACAGCTAGGACATGGAGAGGCTTGCTGCTTGTTGCTGACTCTTCAGTTTTCAGAGGATGAGTTTTGGTTCTTTGAGTTTCTGACATCTCTTTTCTCATTCTACAGAACTACCTTCGAGTTGCATTCCAAGAAGTTAACAGTGGATGTACAGGAAAGACCTTACTAGTAAGACCATATATCACTACTGAAGATGTATGTCAGCTTTGTGCTGAAAAGTTTAAAGTGGACAATCCTGAAGAATATAGCCTGTTCCTTTTTGTTGATGACACCTGGCAGCAACTGACAGAGGATACCTACCCTCAGAAAATTAAGGCAGAGTTGCACAGCCGTCCGCAACCCCAGGTCTTCCATTTCGTCTACAAGCGCATTAATAGTGATCCATATGGTGCCATTTTTCAAAACAACGATGACTCATCTTCTTAAAACCAGCAACTCGTCATTTCATTTCTGCTCCTTGTTAACTGTTGAAAACATCTTTGTTGGCTGCCTGCCTTAGGAGCTAAAACAGGTCTTAAATCACAATTGCCTAGTAAAACACGCGCAGACGCTTCTAGCGTTGCTTACAAAAACCCATGTAAACCATGCATATGGCCAGTTACGCGGAATATTCCACCGGCGTGTTTTGAGTAAACAGCCCGTGAGGCTGAATCTCTTGTACCACAGACTCTTTTGAAGCATATTATACTGCGGTCCTCTGCAGGTCTTTTGCTGTAGCGTGCAAAAATATATTTTCTTACACTCATCCTTTAGCCAAATGTAATTTTGATTTAAATATATGTATGCTAGACAAGTATTTCAGTAAACTGGCTGGTTTGAGCTCAGTTTCACCAGCATGAGTTTGACAAGACTGTCCGATGCAGGGCATCAGTTAACTCTTAATTACCTGGATGATTGCATCCTTTCCTAATTTTTTTTGATTACAGAAAATTGCCATGTTTTTATATATATATCATAGAAATTTTATAGCAGTTGCAGGTAAACTGTCAGGGTTGGTTTTTGAAATATTTTTTTAACTATAAAGTATTCTATAATTATGCATGTGATTTTAACATTTAATATACAAGAATAAATCTCTTGCTGGTTTTAGAGTATTGCATTAAAAGTCTCTGTGGTTTCTCTTACTGTTACAGGAGAATTCTTATGAAACTTCTGTTATCTATAAGAAGATTGTAACATTGGCACTGGCAATTTCAGTGCCTTTATCTGAACTTGATGTACTGTTATCTGGATTATTGTTTATATGCATTCTGTTAGACAGAACTAGGGGGTCGGAAGAGGAAACTGAAAGAAAAGGATGTAGAGAAGGGGCAGAGAAAGAATGTAGAGAACCTAATTTAGGATTAAAATGTGTTAGTCTGCTGGTTCAGGCTCCTTGCCGAAAATAAGCGAAGGAGGTTGCTAAGGAACTTTTAGGTAAGCAGTATTGTAGATTTGCAGAGGGATTTGACAGCACCTATCCCAGATACTATTTGTGTTAGCGGAGGATTAAATATATCGGTCAGGTGAAGGAGAACACTAACTATTTTGTGTAGTCTGTCACCAACATCAAAACGTGTCTTGGACTGAAGAATGTGTTGCAGCATTTCACGGTTCTGAGTTACTCAGTAGGTGAGATGTGAAAGTCAGTCCTATGTATGCAAAGATAAAATGGTATTAAACGTGCCTGTTCTATAGATTTGTCCACGGTAGCCGATGCTGTGGGTGATGCTGTGGACCCTACTTAAGTCAATTCGGGCTATGATCTTCAGAGGGTCGTGGGGTTCTCCCCAAGTCCAGTGTAAGCAGTGTAACATAAGGCAGAGGGTTACAAAAATGTCATAAGCAGCACGTGTATTGTACATACAGAGATCTGTAGCATTTTTGTCAGTTTGCCATGTATCTGAAACCCCTGGCACATGTTTGTATTTCATTTTGTAAATGGTGAGTTTTGCACATAATAATACATTGTAATACTGAACTATAATTTGGGATGTTGTGTGCTGTGGTTTTTGGGGTGGGGGTTTTTTTGTTGGTGGTGGTTTGGTTTTTGGTTTTGTTTTTTTTAAAGAAATGGTTCACACTTAAATGTTTTGTGTATCAGAAGACTCTGATGCTGCTGCTTTTCATAGTGCTCAGCCTGCTTTAAACTTTTTGCAAAGGAAGGATGCAGTAACAACAGTATTATTTAGTTAGTGTGCTTGAC
>NW_009648550.1:22817-23903 GCF_000708025.1 Charadrius vociferus | reverse complement strand
CTTGCAAAGTTAAGACTGACATTCAGTGCTAAAGAAAATTCCACTGTTTTCACATGATGGCGGCTGTGCTAGGGGGAGGGAAGGACTGGGGCAAAAAGGCACAGCATTAAGAAATGCAGAGCACGAAAAGGGAAATGCGTGCCCAAACCACCTCAAGATGATTCCGCTGTCTATTCTTGTGCAATTCTTTCTTTTGAAAACTGGAACATTTTACTCGCTGCTGTACAAAACACTTCTCACTTCTCATAATGCCAGGAAACAGATGATACAAAAGCTTTGGAAGGAATTTGGACTTGTAAAAATAAGCTATTCTGTGTTTTCCAACGTGAGGTGTTTGATGTGATGAAATACTGAAAAGCAACACAAAGTTTACAGTTGAGGTGGTCTCTTTTTATTTATTTTATTACTCCTCTATTTCAAAAAGAAGTAGCTGGAAAGGCTAAAGGACGTAAAGTCTGGAGGTGATAAATCCGTAAATCTTACTAATAAAAGAAGCTTAACGGAGAAGTTAACGCTACATTAGGGGGATTATTTGCAAATTCACAAAAAGTACTACTGCAACATCATAAACCACCACCTGCAGCCGCTTAAGACAAATCTAACTTCATGTTATTGTTTCCTTGCGTTGTTTTTCTTATTTTTCACCTTAAAGGCTGCCCCCCCTTCCTTGCCATCTCAGCCTTCCCCACTCCCACAGTCGGAGGATGGGTCTGCCTGTGCCGGAGCTGCAGCAAAGGGATTCCTTACGGGGATGGCGGGAGGCGCTTTCTGCCATTACAGAACACGGAGGGTGCACAGGGCCTGCTGGGTGCAAATTGGCACATGGATTAGCCTCATGTAAAAAAAAAAAAAGAATAAAATCATAAAAATACAGGTGGGGGGTAAGAGCTAGTGACCCAAATGAAGCTGCTTAAAGCAGAGACAAGGCTTTATTTTTCGTGAAATACCGATTGTTAGCGAGTTTTCGCGGGGCCGCCCCTTTCCGACGGGCGGATCGGCGCCTCTCCGGCGCGGCGGCTCCCGGAGGTGGCCGCGGGGCTGTCCCGGGCCGCTGCACAACCTCCCCCCCGCCCCCGGAGGGCGCTG
>NW_009648550.1:22175-22471 GCF_000708025.1 Charadrius vociferus | reverse complement strand
AACCTGGGCCCGTTGACGGAGACCGTATCCTTCCCGCCGCCGGGGAGGGAGGAGGCGCGGGGCGTAGGGGCGGGCGGCGGCCCTGCGGCGGTAGGTTGTTCCTTAACCCAGCGCCCCCCCGCCAGTACGGGATTCCCTTCTACCTGCAGTACCTGGCACACTGGCCCGAGTACTTCATCGTCGCCGAGGCGCCCGGCGGGGAGCTGATGGGTTACAGTGAGTGCGGAGCGGCGCAGTGCATCCCCGGCCTTGTCTCACTGCATGGCACCGCTTGGGCAGGGGGGTGGGGGGCGGTA
>NW_009648550.1:3096-21913 GCF_000708025.1 Charadrius vociferus | reverse complement strand
AGGGTGGTGAGGCACTGGAACAGGTTGCCCAGAGAAGTTGTGGATGCCCCATCCCTGGAGGTGTTCAAGGCCAGGCTGGATGGGGCTTTGAGCAACCTGGTCTAGTGGGAGGTGTCCCTGCCCATGGCAGGGGGGTTGGAACTCAATGATCTCCAAGGTCCCTTCCAACCTAAACCATTCTATGAAGAGGATCATTACATACCATCTTCCTATTTCATAAATGTCTAAGGTTATTAGGTAGGACCTGTAGCAGTAGTTTTCAGTTTGATGTTCCTAGCGCGATAAGGAGTCTTGAGTGTGGTAAGGTCCACCCAGGTTATACACAGGTGAAGGTATGCATGCCAGCGTTTCTCTAATCCTGGAATTAAGTCCTTGCATTCAGCTGTCACTCATCAGTAAGTAAAAAGGCTAGGGTTGGGTTTTTCATTGTCCCATAAGGGACAGCTCTGGGTCTGGATATCAGTTGCTTACTGGCTGTGGAATATTCATGTTTCTCAGGAATCATTCCAAGTAGAGCTGTTGGTTTGTTTATTCCTTCCCTCTTTTTTTTTTTTTGGGGGGGGGGAGTGGGGTGGAATAAGGGTCTTTGCAGGGATCTGGGAAATAAAGTGTCTCTGTACCCACCGCATCAGTTGCTTATTAGCAGTGACTGATGTTTATAAGAGTACCGTGTGGAAGTGTGAATATTCATTAGTGAGCTAACACTGTTTTGGCACTGGTAGAAAAGAAAGAAACTACAAAGAAGCCCCCCCCAAAACAACTTCCCCCCCTTTTTTTTTCTTGATTAGACATACCTTGTTTGCAGGGCCTTAGCTTTCTATTGCCAGATTGCCAAAGCTTCCCAGGCTCTATTCCCCTAGAGTCACTACAAGTCTCCGATAGTTGCCAGGATGGTGAGTTTTGGGCTTCTAGCCCTCCGTTCCTTCATTATTTTAGTCAGATCCTGAATTCTGCTCAGTTGAAGACTCACAAGAGTTGCTTAAAATTGGCATTTCAAAGTCATGCATCAAACAATGAATTTGCAAAAATATATATATTTTTTTTTTACACTAGTCAAGAAACTACTGTAACGCTTCAGTGAAATGACATTTTCAGTGGTTGCTGAATCACAGAGCAATAATGTAGACATCCCTGTTTGAGCCTTTACTGCAATCATTGCAACGTTTGTTTATACACTGCTTGATTCTTTTGTAAAGGTGTATAGCTGTGGGTGGTGCATTATTCCAGAGGTGCTACTGCGTTGACGCTCTGTATGTTCACAGTTATGGGTAAAGCGGAAGGCTCTGTGGCTAGGGAAGAATGGCATGGGCATGTTACCGCGCTCTCTGTTGCACCAGAGTTTCGACGGCTGGGTTTGGCTGCTAAATTGATGGAACTACTGGAAGAAATTTCAGAAAAGTGAGTACTGTGCTTATCTTTACCTTTTAAAGTAATCTTTCTACATGCACCTGTCTGTGGCTTAGATATTTGATCTGCATGAAACAGACCCAAAATTTTGCTTTAAGTTGTGTTCTGGTTCGCTGAAATTCCCTGTAGTCAGAGAACAAGAATTATGAATGTTGCTTGGCAGTTTAAAATCTCAGGGTTTCTCTGAAAGGTAACTTGCCAGAATGAGTAGGAAGTAGCCTGAATTCCAACAGAGGTACCATAAGAAAGATCCTTTTCTTAGAGAAAAAGAGCTTCACAGAAAGTCAACAATATTTCCTATAGGGTCTCCAACATACTTGTTCATGGGCTTTGTGCAATTCCCTCAGGCACAATCTTGAATAGACGGTATCTTAGCTTACTTTTTTCCATCTCGTGCTTTGTTACTTGTACTTGCAGAAAATTTAATGTAGCATCAAATGAACCCACAGAGAAATGTCCCCAACTCATGCCGATAGGGTCACCCTGTTGTAGCTGGTAAATTCGGAAAACAGTATGATGTGTTAAAAAATTTGCCTTGTGAGAAGGACTGTCTTCTGTTAGGCAACTGAATTTTGTGACTGATTTCCTCCCCCTCCTCCGTCCCGCCATGCATTTTGAAGGAGGCCGTCCCTAAGCCAATGCAATCTAAAATGTGGATTATTTTTTTAAAAACTAATTTATTACAAATATGAGGCTTCTGTGGGTGTTTAGCTTGTCCTGTTCTTTCAGTTCATAATTCTGAACCTACTGGCTGATGTAGAAGAACAGTTGTGTGACAGAAATAAAATAAAATTTGTGCCTATACTGGATTTGTCCCTTGGTAAAGGAGTGCATCTGTTATTAGTGTGAAAGATGTTTGATTAGCGTACCACATCATCAGGTCTGCGCTTGGTCTGATTACAAGTTATCGGTTATTATTTAGAAATACATTCACCTACTATTCCTTACTGTGGTGTTTTGTGGTTTTTTTGTTTGTTTGTTTTTGTTTGTTATTTCTTCAAAGAAAGGGTGGATTTTTTGTTGATCTCTTTGTGAGAGTATCAAATCAGGTTGCGGTAAATATGTATAAACAACTAGGCTACAGTGTGTACCGGACAGTATTGGAGTACTACTCTGCCAGCAGTGGAGAGCCAGATGAAGACGCTTATGGTAAGTACTTGTTCTGCCTCAAGTTGAATGGAAATATTCTCATGTTGAGGGTTCCTGGGCTTGTTTGTAAGAAGGTGGGGTTTTTTATATGAAACAAGTTCAGATAGTCGTTGATGAATGGGATTTTGTATGCTCCTTTGGGTAGCTTATCCTACTGAAGATTACATCAGTTACAAAACTTAGTCTTGCGGTTTGCATATTTTGTAGCATCTGTGGCAAAATAAACTACAAAACAAGAATAAAATAGTAAATACAAAGACGTTTATCCTGTAGGTAAGGTGAAAATTAAAATGCGGTTTCTTATCTAATTTTTCTTTCTGAGGCATGCTCACGCCTAGTGGCTGGGTTTTTTGCTGATGCTACTCGGGGGAAGAATGGGAGTGCTTTCCTCATTTCTTCCCATAACAGGGACTTAAAGCTTTGTTTTTTGTAGATGTCTAACTACAAATTGACAAGTGTCAGTGGTCAATAGTGGCATAGAATTGGGTGGAATTTTCAATTTAAAAGGGAAGGCCATGGAAATTCAAGTGTGTTAATGTTAATTCTCTTAACGAAACTGAAGTACCAGCTGCTTCCTCTTTCTAGATCTTCTTTCCTTTAAGTATCCTCCCCAAAGGGTTACGTGCTCATGCTGTGTATCTTTTCTGTTCTTGCACTATTCCTTTGATATGCAGGAGTACTGTGAAATACAGGGGCTACAGATAAACATCTACCATTGAGGCAGATGCCTTAAATCATATATTTGTCCCTTTAGCGTGCCAGTTCCTCTCCATTCAGTTGAGTTTCATGCAGTGTTATATTCCAATTGATAACGTTGCTGCTGAACAACATTAAGGACATCAAGTTACTAAGAGTGTGTCCAGAGGAGGGCAACCAAGATGGTGAAGGGGCTCAAGGGCAAGACTTATGAGGAGTGGCTGAGGTCAGTTGGTTTGTTCATCTTGGAGAAGAAAAGGCTGAGGGGTGACCTCATCATGGTCTAGAAATTCCTCAGGGTTGGCAGCGGAGGTGGAGGTGCTGATCTCCTCTCTCTGGTGACCAGCAATAAGACACCAGGAAATTGAATGAAGCTGCATCAGGGGAAGTTCAGATTGGACATTAGGAAAAGGTTCTTCACTCAGAGGGTGCTCAGTCACTGCAACGGGCTGCCCAGGGAAGTGGTCATGGCATCAAACCCTTCAGAGTTCAAGGAGCATCTGGACGATGCTATTAAGTCATATGGTTTAGTTTTAGATAGTCTTGCGAAGAGCAGGGAGTTGGACTCAATGGTCCTTATGGGTCCCTTCCAACTTCAGATATTCAATGATTCTATGAAATCTTGATTAAAAATGATCATATTGTAATAGAGAATTCACTTAATATGGTTTTGTGCAATGACTGTCTTATTATAATAGCTTTTTATAATAGCTTTTTTTTTCCTTTTGCTATAGATATGAGAAAAGCTCTTTCCAGAGATACGGAGAAGAAATCAATTATACCACTGCCTCACCCTGTGAGACCAGAAGACATAGAGTAACTGTAAGCTGTGATTCTCAGGCAACTTACTAGGAGTGTCGGGTTCCTTCTCCCCCCAGCCCCCAAGAATTTACGGATGAGAAGTCTTAGGCTCAATGTTTTTCCCCATGAAATGCCAAAAAAGCAATATTGAGAAGCTTACTAACGCTGTTTCTGTTGGTAATGGCTGCATACTCCTGCATTTACCCCATTATTTTTCCCTTCAAATATTGGAAATTCAGAGAGTATTAAAATTAATTACCTCCTGTATGGTGTTTTCTTGGGTTGCTTTCAAACCAAAAATACCTGAAACCAGTATTTTCAAACCAAATCTTCAAATGCATTTATTCATGACCAGAGAAAATACTGTACAATACCCGAGAAACACAGCAGGGGAAGGCAATGTATTAATACTTGCATAGAAGATAAAGCTGTTATACATAATGTAGGAATGTCTTTACCCTCTTTGTGGCACAGGCACAGGACTGAACTTAGGTTCACTGTTGATTTGAAAAAGCGAGACAACCAAAGCAGTCAAGGCTTTTTCTCTACCATGGACCAGATTCAAGACCAGTTCTGTGTTCTGGGTCCAGACATACACCTTAACATGTTGTGTCCACTGAAGTAGTCTGCCGTAAAGATTTCTTGGTTTCTTACAGTCCTCTTGCTCAATTTTAAGGTCAGTGTAGGATTTCCAAAGAACCTGCAAAAGAGAAGTTTCTCACTATGTTCACATCAGCTACAAACAACCCTTTATCTAACACTGAGATAATGCAATATTTTTTTTTTTTTTGGAGGAGCATGGAGTTTGCAGAAATGAAATTCAGAGATCAGAGTATTAATTGACTGCACAAGCTAGGACTAAGGCTAAGTAATACTGAATCTTGTGCACAGAATCCATTTAGCTTATGTCTGTAAGCATGTTTCTCCTTCCGTGTTTTATCATGAGTTTTATAGTCCTGCATACCCTGCCAAGAAACAGGTGCTAACTTAGACGAGATACAGGCTAAGCCACCACGGTAAGCAGTTCTGTTCAAGCTGGTAGATTGTTTACAGTTTAATTAGCCACACTATATAATAAATACTGTTTTATGTTCCTGTTTTTCTTCCATCCTTATATCCAGCTTTCCGTCCCTTTTTTCCTCTCACTTTCTGTCCGGTGTCCTCTCTCATGTTGCTCTCGTGTTCTGTCTGCTGCCCATCCCTATCCCCTTCCTCATCACTATTTTGCTCTCTCTTGTTTTCCCTTTTTAAATAGTTCCCTGTGCCTTTTCTTTTACTCTCCTGTTCCTGTCTTGTGCCATGTCTCTACCACTCTGTCCTGCTCCCTGCCCCTGTTCTTTTTTAATCCCTCTCTGTCATGCTGCCCATCCCAGGGTCTCTTTCATCTCCGTCCGGCTCCCTGGCCTTATTTTTCTTTTTCTGTCCTCCCACTCCCTCTTTCTGCCTCTCTTCCTCTGTCCCTGCTGCTTCTTTCTCCATCTCCGTCCTGTTTCCTTTTTTCCCCCCTCTTCCTGTGCCTCTGTCCTTTTTCTTGTCCCTGTCTTTTCTGTCTTTCTCCCGCTGTCTCATTCCCTACATCATGCTTTCTTGCTACACCCCTGCTGTCCAGCCAACTGCCGCTTTTCTCTTCTCTTCTAGTGACCTGCACCCTGCTCCTCATTTTTGGCAGTCTCCACCTCTGTCCAGCAGCCCATCGCTCCAGGAGCCAGCTGACCCACCCTCCATTCCCTGACAGACCATCAAGCACAGCTCCAGGAATGACTGCCGGGGTGTCCCAGGGGCAGGGGGAGCATTGGGGGCCCCGCAGCGGAGCAGACTTGTTACGTGCGTGACTGAATAAACACTCGCTGTCTCCTTTGCCCTCACGGCTGCCTTTCCACTTCTTTGCAGCGGGCGAGAGACTGTGAAGGAGCCCAGTGGCGAAGGTGATGCTTTGGGGGGGTCTGGCCATGGCCCCCTCTTCCTGCTCGGCTCCAGCAGTGGGCTGGGGCTGGAGGACCCCCCCTGTGGGGCTGATGGTGATGGCCCCTCCCTGTCCAGGGCCGGCTGCTGGTGGAGGGGCTGGCACTTTCCTGCCTGGGGTGGCCATGGAGGGGCCGGTGTGAGCCATGGCCAAGGGCGGAGTGGAGTGATCGCTGAACAAGGCGGGCAACACCGTGTTGGTTTGGGGCACGTAGGTTTTTGCGGACCTGGAACAGCATGGGGGTGTGCTGGATGGGGTTGCTGGTGTGGGGGAGGGAGGTCCAGGACCATTGGTGAGGTGGGAGAGCCCTTTTGTCGGGCACAGGGGTGCCTCCTGCCCACTGACTGCCTGGGGAAGCCAGGATGGGAGGCTGCCATGCGCTGGAGGAGAGCCAGGTCAGGGCAGCCCGGGGAGTTACCCACAGGCTGATGGAAGGGAATAAGGCAGACATCGCCCCAGCACCTCTGAATTCACCAGAGCCCCACCATGAGTCTACCCAGCCCCACTGGCCCTGTCGTGAAGGCCTCAAGCTGGTCCTCAAGTGTGCTTGGGTTTCCCTTAACCTGGGTGCCGTTAGCAGCAGTGCGGGCAAAGAGCGGCGTCTCCAGAAGCCGCTGTGGAAGGAGAGGCCTCAGCCAGGGGTGATCTATGCCCATAGTGGTCACTGCTGCTTCTTTCCCTCTCCCAGAGGCTGTGCTGGGGATGCGGTTGTCCTTTCCTCCCCTGGGGATGCTGTTCAGGCGTTGGTGGGTTGAGACAACCCTCCTGGCCTCACGGGAGTGGAAAGGGACAGGCAGGGCACGTACTGGCTGTGGACAGGAGCTGTCACGGCTGAAGCTGGAGAGGCCAGAGAAAGCTAAAGACAAAGCAACCAAAGGCCATCCAGCCAGCAGCTGCCTCCTGTGACAGGCAAGAGACACCCTGCCTCTCCGGTGGGGAAGCACCCCTCTTCGTGGTCCACAGCAGGCCAGACCGCCAGCAGGCACCGCAGGATCTGTATGTGTAACCCAAAGCGTGGTATGGCCACGTAGTGCACAAGCAAGCCAAGGCTTTGTGTCTAGGAAGCCTCATCTCGTAAGAGCTGTAAGGTGGAGGACAACCAAGCGACCAGAGTTATAGAAGAGAAAGGGAGGACAGAAGGAGAAAGATGCATCTGAACTGTTAAATTCTCCCAGCAACACTGACAGGCGAGATCTGCCTGTACGTGACGCTCCATATCCCTGCCCTCCTGTCTCTCTCCTTCCTTCCCTTTCTTTCTCTCTCTATCCCTTGCCTTGCTCACTGTCACTGTTTTTTCAGTTCCGTATCTCAGTCACTGTCCTCCTGCCTGTTCATCTCCTACTCTCTGACCCTCTGTGCTGCTCCCTGTCCCTGCTATTTATTGCTTCACCTCTCTGTCCCTGTTCTCTCTTGCGCTCCACCTCTCTGTCATTCTTTCTGTTGCTCTTGTTTGCTCTCTATCTCAGCATCCTGCTCCTTGTCCCTCTCTCAGTACCCTGCTTTCTGCCTCTCTGTCCCTTAGGTGTTTTCTATATCGCTCTGTCCTTCCTCCTGTCTTTTCTTGTCTCTCCAGCCTGCTACCCATCACTGCTTCTTTCTTCCTTTCTCTGTCTCTCTGCCTCAGTCCTGTCACTTTCCTCCTCTCTGTCTCTAATGTTTCTTTCTCCATCTCTGACCCACTCGCTGTCCCTTTTCTCTTATTTTCTGTCCTCCATCCTCTCCCTAACTTTTTGACTGTGTATCTCCATACCGCTTGCCTGTCCCATCATTTCTCTACTATATCCCCCTGCCCAGCTTGCTGTCCCATTATTCCCCTCTGTTCTGCTCACTGGCCTTCTTTTCTCATCCTGCAACCCAGAGCCGGTTTTACTTTCTCCTCTTCTTTGTCCTGATCTGTCTCTTTTTTCCTCAATCTCTCTGGCTTCTTTCCTGTCTTTTTCTCTCCCTCCCTCCCTTATTCCTCACATTCAGTTTCTCTCTCGAGCTGTCTGTTCTGCTCCTTGCTCATCATTTTCTCTCTCCCTCTGTCTGGCTCCTTGACCCTGTTTTTCTTCCACCATGTCCATGCAGGGCTCCTCATGCCTTTCTTACTGACCTACCCATCTCTCTATCCTTTTCGCTGTACCTTTCTTTCTCTGCTCTTCTGTCCTTCTCCCTCATTTTATTTTTCTCTTTCTGTTCCTCTGTCCTCCTTCCCATTGCTGTGGTTTTATTTTCTGTATCTGCTGCTCCAGTAACAGCTGCCGAGTTGTCCCAAGGGAAGGGAGAGTGGACAGGCCCTGACCTCCATAGCGGACTCACTCCCAGGCTTATATGCGTAATGAACCTTCTGTCTCCTTTGCGCTCGTGGCTGTGTTCATAGTCCTTTGTACCTGGTGGGTGGCTGTCAGAAAGTCCAGGGCAGCAGGTTATGCCGTGGGTGTCGGGTCTGTGGCTGCAGCTGTGGGCTGGGGCTGGAGGAGCCCCAGGGGAGGCCAGTGAGGCTGATGGTGATGGCCCCTCTGTGTAAAAGGGGATGATGCTGCTGGAGCACACCTGCCTGAGAGTGCCAACAAGTCATAAGGATGTTTCCAACCCACCGGTGCAACAGACAGACGGTCAGTTGGAGTCAGGGACCATCAGGGCAGCTCCCAGGGATTTTCTGAGAGCTGATGTAGATGAAGCAGGAAGAGGGGCAGGAGATGTCTGCCCCCACTCCTTTGGGTACCTGGAGACCTTCCCACCCCCTGGAAAAGGCGCTGGGTGGCTCCCCAACTCAACAAAACAACTCCAGCCCTGCTCACCTCATGCAGCTGCCTTCAGCTCCAGCACTTGCCCTGAAGCCTATCCTGTAGCCACAGATTGCCCCCAAACCCTGTCCTGAAGCAACAAGCTGGTCCCAGAATATGCTTTATTGCACCATAAATACAGGTGCCATCAGCATCAGGTTCGGGGAGAAGAGTGGCAGCTCCTGCAGAAGGAGGGGTTTCGGCCTCAGGAGAGCTGCCGTCACCACTGTGGATAAAAATTGCTTGCTCTTCTCTCTCCCAGAGGCAGCACTGAGGACTGAGTTGTCAGTTCTTCTCCGCAGATGTTGTTGACTGTATCAGGTTTGTGTAAGTTACCTTTGGTCTCATTCTCCTAGCGGCACGGGCAAAAAGGGGCAGCTGGACACTTGTGGCTGTGGACAGGAGCTGCTGCAGCTGAAGCTGGAGAGGCCAAAACCAGGTAAAGCAGCTGAAGCTGGAGAGGCCAAAACCAGGTAAAGCAGCTGAAGAATAAAATGAAGAGGATCCAGCCAGCAGCTGCCTCGAGCTGCAGACAGGAGACAGCCGGCCTCTCCGGGCGAGAAAGGATCCCTCTTCGTGTAGTCCTCAGCAGACCCAATCACCAATGTGCACGGCCGGGTCTGTACGTGTAACCAAAAACGCGGTACAGCCATGCAGTGTGCACGTGAGTGAGGCTGCGTGTCTGGGACGCCTCGTAGGAGCTGTAAGGCACCAGCCTGTTCTCTTAGGTGGATGACAGTCGAGCAACCGGAGCTACAGAGGAGGAAGGAAGGTGAAGAGAGAGAAAGACGCGTCTGAATTCACAAATTCTTCCAGCAGCTCTGAGAGAGGGAGCTGCGGCAAGTGCTGGACCCCTGGGGCTGTGTTGTCCCTCTTCTGCATTCCAGTCCCTCTCGACACCCCACCCCCTTCTCCTTCTCGAACTGCTGTCATTTATTTTTTTTTTTCACGTCCCTACACCTCTCCCTCTCTCTTTCTCCAAGTCCCCCTATTTCTCTGTCGTTGTAACTTCTCTGCTTGTTTTTTCTCTCTGCACTTCTGTACTGTTCCCCGTCCCTCATTTTTTCATCTTCTCTGTCCTGCAGCCCATCACTATTTTTGTCTTTCTCTATCTATCTGTCTGTCTGTTTCCTATCCTATTTTTCTTTTTAATTTCTACCTGTCTGCCCTTTACCCCTGAACAATTCCCACTTCCCCAACCCCCTCTCTCTGCTTGGCTCCATGTTCCTATTTTTTAATTCCTCTCTCCTGCCCTATGTTCTAGATATACTTTTTCTTTCTTAGAGTCTGTTGTTCTAGGTCCCTGTCCCTATGTTTTAATTTCTTCCCTCTCTCCCTAACAGCCCATTTCACCTTTACCATTCTCTGTCTGGCTCCCTGTCCCTATTCTTTGATTCCTCTGTCCCTCCCCTTCAGCTTATCGAGGTTTTTTGGTATTTCTCAGTTTATCTCCGTCCGCCTCGTGGTCCCCTTTTCTAATTTCTCCCTCTCTGCCCTGTGCTCCATCACTATTCTTTGTTTTTCTCCATCTCTCTCAGACTGGTTCCCTGTCCCATCCTCCTCTCTGGTCTGTGGCCCATTGCTGTTTTTGTCTCTTGGTGGCTCCCTTTCACTATTTTTCAATCCCCCTTCTCTGCCCTGTAGCCAATCCCTGTTGTACTGGGTTTAGGTGGCGAGGTTTTATTAGCTGGGGTGGAGCAGGGGGAGGGCAGGGGCGGGTTCTGTGGGAAGACACCAGGAGTTGCCCCCATGTTGGGCATAGCTGGTTCCAGCTCTGAGAGAGATCTGCTTCTAGATCCAAGCGGTGCCCATCAGCAACGCTGGTAGCGCCTCTGTGACAGTCATTTAAGAAGGGGTTAAAAAATACTGTGCAGAAGCTGTGATAGGGAAAACGGGAGTGTGAAACAGCCCTGCAGACACCCAGGTCAGTGGAGGGGGAGGAGGTGCTCCAGTCGCTGGTGGAGATTCCCCTGCAGCCTGTGGTGAAGACCATGATGATGCAGGTTGTTCCCCTTCAGCCCATGGAGGTCCACGGTGGAGTAGATATCCACCTGCAGCTCTCAAGGAGGACCCCATGCTGGAGCAGGTGGACGGACCTGAAGGAGGCTGTGACCCCACAGAGAGCTTGTGCTGGAGCAGGCTCCTGTCACCACCTGTGGCCCTGTGGAGAGGAGCCCATGCTGGAATAGGCTCCTGGCAGGACCTATGGCCCCATCGGGCAGGACCCACACTGGAGCAGAAGAGCGTGAGGAGGAAGGAGCGGCCGAGACAAGGTGTGGTGAACTGACTGCAACCCCTGCTCCCTGTGTTGCTCGGGGGTAGGATGTAGAGAAATCAGGAGTGATGATGAGCCCAAGAAAAAAAGAGAAGGGTGGGGTAAGGTGTTTTTTAGATTTGTTCTTATTTCTCACTTTCCTACTCTGATTGACAAAAAATTAAACTAATTTCACCGAGTTGAGTCTGTTTTGCCTGTGACAGTAACTGGTGAGTGATCTCTTTGTCCTTGTCTCGACCTACAAGCTCTTTTGTTGTATTTTCTCCCCCTGTCTTGCTGAGGAGGGGAGCGGTAGAGCGGCTTGGTGGGCACCCAATAGCCAACCAAGGTCAACCCACCACAGTTTCCATTGATCAGGCTCCTTGCCTCTATTTCTTAATTCTCAACTATGTTTTTTGTACCCCATCGCTTTTGAAACTTTCTTACTACCTCTCCATCCCTATCTTTTTAATTCTTGCATATGTTTCTTGAACCCAGCTGCTTTTTAAATTTTCTTGCTACCTTTCCCTCTCTCTGTCTCCCTGACCTAATTTTGATTTCTTGCCAGTGTTTCTCGTACCCCATTGCTTTTCAAATTTTCTTTCTACATCTCCCTCTGTACCTATTTTTTAATTCTGACTATGATTCTTGTATCCCATCGCTTTCAAAATTTTCTTCCTATGTCTCCCTCTAGCCATCTCCCTGTCTATAGTTCTTAATTCTTCATTCTTCCCCCTCTGTCCTCCACCCTGTCACTTTTCATACTTTCTTTCTACGTCTCCCTGTCCTTATTTGTTAGTTCTTGGCTATGTTTCTGGTACCCTGTTGCTTTTTGAAATTTTCTTTCTATGTCTACCTCTATCTGTCTCCCTGCTTTATTTTTTATTTCTTGCATATGTTTCTTTCCCCCTGTCACTTCAGATTTTTTCCCCGTCCCTTGTCTTGTCTCCACCTCTCTCTCCTGCTCCCTGTCTCTCTTATTTATTCCTTCATCTCTCTGTCCCTGTTTTTTGGCACAATCTCTCCACTCTTCTCTCTCTACACGGTTGTCCTGCTCCCCACCCCTCTCTTGTTCGCAACCTCCCATTTTCTGGCACCTCTTCTCTATGTGCCTCTGTCCTTCCTCCTGCTTTTCTCATCCCTTTTCTCTCTCTGTCCTGCTGTGTTTGGGCACTGAGCCTCGCAGCCAGCTCACTGCCAGGATTTCTCATGTGCGTTAAATGAATAAACTTTTCCTGCCTCCTCTGCCCCTGGATGTGTTTGTAGCCCCTTGGGTGCGGGGCTGGTGGCTGTGGAGAGGTGCAGGGAAGGGGGTGATGTGCTGTGGGGCTTTGGTAAAGGCCCTTGCTCCTGATGGGCTCCAGCTGGGGCTGGGGCAGCCCCAGGTGTGGCCAGTGAGGATGATGATGGGGCTGGCCTTGCTGTGTGAAGGGGCTGCCCAGGCACACCTGCCTTGGGGAGCTGACAAAAGGGATCTGGCTGAGGAAGGAATCCTAAGGGGGGCTTGCAGGCAGGGGCCTCCAGCAAGGAATGGACAGTCCTTTCTGGGACAAAGGATCCCTCCAAGCCATCCTGGACAGAGTGCACCACCAGCAAGCGGTGCTGGCAGCTTGGTGCCTCTGTTGGCTATGTGTGTGGGCTGCCATATATTGAGGAAGCCTTGTGGATGAGGAGCATCAAGGTGTTCACTGCATGCTACTGAGTGGGTGAGGGTCAGGCAGACGGCACTGCAGAGGAGGAAAGAGCAGAGGCGAAGAGAGAAGAGTTGGGGTGGTGAAGGTCTCCTGCCTGCACCAGGACCTGCGGTCAGTCATGCATCCTCTCCTCTGCATCATGGCCCATCTCTGCCACCCTTCTCTAGATGTCTCTGCCCCCCTTCCTCCGTCTCCTTCCCTGCCTGTCCACTGACATGCGTGTCTCCCCAAACCTTGTTCTTCTGCCAACTCTGTCCAGTCCCCTGTTGCCCTTTAAAGTTTTACTGTGTCTCTCTGTCTCCCTCTCCCTGTTCTCTAGTTTTTCCACTGCCTTGTACCCCAATACTTTTTAAAATTCGTTTCAATGTCTCCGTCTATCAGGCTCCCTGGCCCTATTTATAATACCTCCCTCTGTTATCGTACCCCATCACTTTTCAAGCTTTCTTTCTATGCCTCCCTCTATCTGGCTCCCTTTTCCTATTTTTCTTATTTCTTCTTGCTCTTTACTTTATCCTGTCAGTTTCAAAACTTTCTGTCTTTATACATATGTCTCTCTCACTAGCTCCCTGGCCTTATTTTTTACTTCTCACCTGTGTGAATTGCTTTTTTAAATTTTCTTTCTATTTCTACCTGTCTTCCTCCCTGTCCCTATTTTTAAATTCTTTCCTATGTTTTCTGTACCCTGCCGCTTTCTAGTTTCTCTTTCTATGTATCCCTCTATCCGTCTCCTTGTCTTCATTTCTTAATGTTTTCCTCTCTGTTCTGTACCCTATGTTGGAAAAGACTCTTAAGATCATTGAGCCCAACCGTAAACCTAACACTGCCAAGTCCACCACTAAACCATGTCCCCAAGAGCCACATCTACACATCTTCTAAATACCTTTAGGAATGGGGATGATTTTTTTTGTTTCTGTGTTTACTTTTATGTATTTTTCTGTCCTTGTTCTTTACTTTTTTTTTTTTTTCCCTGTCCCTTGTAGATTATAAGCATCAAAACTTCACTTATGTTGTGGGCCTGTAGCAGAGCCTGGAGTCCATGGGAAGATAGGAGACAGGATGTACCCACGGGATGCAGGGCACGGCTCGGTTTAGCAGCTGCAGAGGAGAGGCTGAGGCAGGGGGTTCAGGGGTGCAAATTCCGGGTGGGAGATGTCAGGAAGGAGTGGGGTTCCTCCCTGATGGTTTGGGAGAAGAGATGGGTTTCCTGAAGTTTTAGGGCTGGGGGATGTTTGGGAAAAGGAGGAGGGTTCGTCAGCCTTTCTCAGATGGGTTTTGCCGCCAGGTGTGGGTGCTGATGAGCTCTGTTCTGCACTCCTCTCCCTGTAGCTGATGGCAGGTACAGCGAAGTTGCAAGGGACGTAGCGTGAAGCACCCAGGCCTCCTCATTGCAGGTCTGAATGTCAGATGAGCCTCACCTCATAAAGCATGAGGTACATTAAAATACACCCTCCTGAAGGGTCTCTACTTCTTCCTGTCTTTTACTTTCCTCATCCCCTGACTTAATTTCTGCGTCAATCCCTTCACTGTCCACCTGGACATCACGGCCACTGTTCCTTAGAGGCATGGACACTTATTTCCAGTACCGATTCATGTCGCTTGTCTTCCCTGTAATCTCATGGAGAGGAGGATGTGCGTTATTTGTGCATGTAAAAGTCTCCAGCCACGGCTCTCTTTTATCACAGTCCCGGGCATGCCAGATTTTTCTATTCCTTCAGTTGTGCTGGGCCTGCAGCCGCCATCTTGTGCAGCACCACTTTCCTCAGGTAAAGCAACTGACCCCCACAGTGTTTGTACCCGCCTGGATACCAAATAAATAATGAATTCTTGTCAGAAAACTAATATGTCAAGGGAAAAAGCCAGCTGAGTCCTACTAACATCCACCAGAATAATTTTGGGGCTTCTCCCACCAGCAGCAGCAACTCAGGCTCATACAAGGGAAGCGACAGCAGCCCAGCGATGAGGCAAGTCTTTATTTCAGCATCCCGTGTGGCGCTGAACTCAGTCCATACGCCACCTCACCTGGCCGTGCCTACAGCTGGGTGCCCTTGCCAGGGGCCTGGCTGGCTGCTCTTAGCCACACCACCCATTTTGGGTGAGGGGATGCCTGGCTACTTTAAAGTCAAATGTCTCGTTTGATGTCATGGCACTGCAACCAAGGGCAACTCTAGTAAACTTTGCACTCTAGCCACAAATCAGCCCTTTCCTCAAGGCCTTGGATTTGCCAGAGGGAGTCACTTGTGTGGACACTGAGGAGCTCCCAAAGGAGTCAAGCTTTGTATCGGTCTACGGCGTGTTTGTCTTTTTGCCAGGACTGAAGAACTGTAGGAGTGATGATATGTGAGGGTTTGGTGGTTTTGTTTTCTTTTCAGGCCATCAGGGAGATACTCTTCTTTGGGTGACAATTACAACGTTAAGCCACAAAATCCAGAGCAGCATTTGACTCCTCTGCAGCCGAAAGACATTCTGATACAGCACTTGAAAAGAAAGCTGCAGGAATCTGAGAGCAAACTTAAAGAAAGGTATCTTTCTCTTCAGAAATCCATTAGAAAGGCTTCTTCAGGGGCACGTAGGGGTGGGAATCGGAATGGTTTTCCTCATTTTTTGACCACTTAGAATTTTCATTAAGAAATTTAAGATACGATCAGCCCGATTCAATTGTTTTCAGGTATTTCAGGTTTCATCATGTGCTCAGGGAATATGTATCATGCAGCTGAGTTAGGAATACGATGCTGTCTTTTCCCCCTGTTTTGAACTTTCCTAAGAAAATAGTTTTAAAGGATAACTTCTTACCGGTCCGGTTTAGCATTGAGACCTTTTTTCCATCAAAGCATTTGTACCTGCAAGCAGAGCCATCCCTGTTGTGGCAGACCCTCACGTGGTGGCTTCCACTGAGCAGTCAGCAGAAGCGTGACAACATTTTTATTTTGCTACAGGGAAACAGAAGGCCTCAAAGCTCAGCTGGGACGGATGAAGGACGAGTGGCTTGAACAAGAATGTATTCGTGTGGAGGTGGAGCTGGCCTGCTGGGAAGCAAGAAAGGAAGTTAAAGACCTCAAGAAGATTAATGAAAGCTTGCAAAAGAGATTGGCTGAGAAAATTGAAAAGATTCAGAAATATTGCCTGGACAGAAGCAGTGTAAACAAGCGACTGAAATATTTGCCTGCTGTCACGGTCCACTCCTCGGTGAACGTGTGATGGTTCGTTTCAGCTGTGATCCTGAAGTGCAAAAAGAAATGGCATCAAGCCCAGGGAGTTATGCTTTCAACACAGAATTACTTTACTGGTTCTGCCCGTAAAGTGGCTTGCGATAGAAGGGAAGAATAGTAGGAAAGATGAGGTAAAAAGGAGGGGAAAGAGGATAATAGCTACCACCATGGGTCCACAGGCATCCCTATGGTCCCAAATCCAAAAGGCGTTCCGCTGCTGCTTCTTCGACCGTCATGGTCTCTCGGTGGGGAAGATCTTCAAAAATTCAGTTACTGAGGAACCATCTTTTATGCTAGGTAGCACACCTTGCTCCTCCTTGGTCCCACCTCCACTCCACCTCTGTCCTGTGGAAAGGTGCCAATCTCCACCTGTCTGGAGTAAGGCTTCCACGCATGCCCAGATAGTAGTGTCTGAGGCTTGGAGGCAGGTAACTTCTTACCAGGAGGTGTGTTTTTATATTATAATGACATTATAATGAAGAAAGTTCAACTGAGGTTTTAGATTACTTCATCGGTGCTGGCACAGCCCGTGTGATCCATCTTCTTCAACAGCAGTTCTTTGTTTTGCTGCTTCGGTAAAATAGGCTTGTACCAGGTAATGACACTGTTCATACTTATGTACCACGGTATCGACACAGTTCGTACATTCGTACAATGGTAGCAACACTGCTCGTACCCCACTCCTTTCTCCAAGGTTTCCACATCTGATAACAGCCAGCTCAGTGAGCCACTGCAAACTCATGCCTAGACATTAGTCCAGGTTTTGGGGTCTAGTCGGTGATGACAATGTTGAGACAATACCACTCTTCTGATAGACTCTTACACTGGCTCAGAACAGGGCTGTGTTAGAGGCGCAGGTCCCGAAGTACACCTGTGAGTGGGAGGGGAAGCCATCAGCATTGAGTGCCACGGTGCCAACCAGCCTCATCCCAGAGGACCAAGCTCTGGAGAAGGCAGCAGACAGCGGGCTTAGTGAGAACACAGCTCACGAGACTGATTCCTTTGAAGAGAGTTTGACCACCACAACCTCTGAGCTGAGCGATCCACCTCCCTCCCCTTCTGCTGTGAAGCCAGAGGCACTTGAAAATGTTGCAGATGGAAAACTCATTTCTTCCCAGGAGAAGGAGAAAATCAGCACCGTGATGGTGAAACAGTCCAGCCACACTGACATGATGGTAGCAGATAGCCTCGATGTGGAGCAGCCCGTTCAGAACATCGACAGAACTCAACATGCCTGTCCTCTAAGCCCACTTGCTTTGGGGAAGGAATCGGGAGAAATTTCTGTTGGAAGCCTCGGTGGTTCTGGTGTCATAGTGGACTTAACTCCAAATGATCCAAACTTGGCCATCCTTTTGTCTCCTACAGTGTCTCCATGCAGGAAGGTGGAGCACAGAGTGAAGGAAAACCAGTTTGTGAAAGAACGAGATTTCCCAGAACCTGATGAGGATGAAGCCCTGGGGTATGTCCATACCATCTCTCAGACAGGACGTAAGAGACCACGACACAAGAGCCGTCTCCTCAGCGGTCTTCTGGCTGTAGCTGTTGGCCTGGCTGGTTCGCTGCGCAAACGTGCAAGCTCTTTGCACTGGCTTAAAGGTGGCACGAGACACGCACCGGAACAAACGGCCCGAGAACCACATGTAGGATGCCCATGTAAACAACCGGTGGGGAGTAAACAGATGCCCGAAAATCATGGCATTCTGTCCAAAGGCTCTGGCCATAATTCTGGCTTCCATGCACCCCGACTGTCCTAAAGATCCCTCCTATTTTCCTGGTCAACCTGTGTTTGTGGACCTTCCCACTGTGGGGAATGTACCATTCATACTTGAAAACTCATTGAATAAATACGCCTGGAAGGCAAAAGATGCCCGTGGAAAAGAACACAAAATTAACACGTGATGGATTGTCCCATCCTTTTAATAGTGACAACCTATTTCCGGTTCTCAAATCGAACCGAGGATGTTCTCCTTTTCTCCGGGACTTGTCAGACTGTAACCAAATATGTACGTTGTTGGGAGTCTTGAAACGTGTTACAATAAGGCTAGGCGTAGATACACTTTGAATATTAATGCTGGGTTTACATCTTCATGTTTTAGAAACCAATAGTCATTCTAGCCCTTTGAAATACTATTGTAAGACATGACTTGTAAATTCCCTGAAACAAGTGGCAAGAGACAAAAGACGGGGGAGGCCCTCTGAGCCTCACTGAGGAATGTCTCAAACACTCATGAGGACTTCATGATATGGCTGTAGCAAAGGGGTGGATAATATGGAGTCCGGACAATGTAGGCCTTGTGCTCGAAGAGCTAAGGCTAACACCTTCTTATTTGTTGTGTGACCCAGGAGAGAAAACCTATCTGGACAGCACAGGATGCGTCTGGGTGGGGGAAGTCTTGTGAAGACAAGGCTTTCTGCTCAACTTGTGAAGCTTTTAGTTTCTTTGTTTTCAGGGCCATCATGTCCGATAATGACCTTTGCCTCATTATCCACGAAATGCATATTAAAGTTCACACCCCTGCATATGCTAATGAAGATTACTGAGATCATGCTAAACATATATGACTATAGGACTCGTCTCTCCACCCAAATCATGCTACACGTCACCTGGGGGGAGAGAAACCTGAGCATCGTAACAGCAGGACGGTTAGTACCGATACCATGACTATAAAAGGGGAAAATAAGTGCCCCTGGACACCTCTTTTTTTTTTTCCCTGGAAAGAGACTTTTTTCCCTGGAGATCCACAGAGGAGCGCTCTGATGAACCAGAAAGCCCTGCTGCCTGGACCAACGCTGGAACCAGGAACGGTGATCTCTTTATCTCTCTCCTTTTTTTTTTTTTTTTTTTTTCTTTTTCTCTTTTTTTTTCTTTTTTTTTTTTT
>NW_009648550.1:0-3017 GCF_000708025.1 Charadrius vociferus | reverse complement strand
TGTGTAACTCTTTTTGAATTATTCCAAGCGTTCTTTACCACTTGCCATACTTTGTTTTACCATTTGCCATAATTTGTTATATACCTAACCAATTACGTGGATGTAGTTAAGAGATATATTCATCACTGTGGGAATCTAATAAATGTTTTTCTACGGACCTTGAGAGTTGTCTCGCCTTAGTCCACACTGTTTGGGATTTGCGAAACTGAGTCACTTCCCCCCTCTCTTGTGTATGGGGTGTGACAACTATGGATAAGTATATTGTGTTAACTTGTTGTTTATTAAATTGCTTTCTTGTAAGTTTCCTTTATAATCATAAGTTCAATGAAGTATGATAGAAAAGTCAAGCATGTTGTGAGTGTTCTATTGTAGCAGAGCTACAAAAATCACCCTGTCTCAGCTCAGCTGTCAGGCACAGGCAGAGCTGGAGGAGGCACTGTACCGGGGCACAGGGAACCACCAGGACCCCGAGAACAGAGTTAGACTGAGAAAACCTAATTACAGCTCCAAGGGTAAGTGCTCAGCCAGAGCAAAAGGCTCCAGGCGCTCTGTGGACACGCACGCCACCCGCTCGGATGCACCCACGCTGCATTAACAGATGCGAGTGATACGATGCGCAGCAGAGAGGCAGAGTTTCACCTTTCTCTGACCAGGATCGGCCCAAGTCTGGAGCCCAACGTGGAAATCCTGCTAGCATGGAAGAACAGCCATAAGAGGGAGACAATATGCATCTGGAGCGCCTTTTGTGCTGCAGAGCCCTTCCCTACATACACACCACACTGAGAGTCCATTCCCTCAGCTGATCAAGCCCCTTTCCAGGTGTGCCTGAGAGTCAACTAGACCAGAGCAAGACAAGCCACTAATGGCCATGTGGACTTCACCTGTGTGGAGTGCCAGAGAATTGCAAAGAGACTTCTTGTTTCTCCTGTGTGGACTTCATCATTTCATTTGGGACAATAAAGTTTCTGAGGTGTTTTCTAACACAGAGTCTAACATACAGATGTGGCAGGTTTTGACCCTGTTCCTTGGGCTCACCTGCTTTTGCTTTTCGTCTTTCTCTCTACCTTTCATCTTGGGCCTACACAAAATAGCTACTGCTGATTCTTTTAAAACGAGAGTGTTTCCACACAAGAATGCTGTATGCGCTCAGCCCTCCTGCGTATTTTGCCAGTGGGATCCACTTTTATTTCCCTTCTGCTGCTAGGCAGCTGTGTGGGTTTGCGTGCCCGACGTGCCAGCACAGGGAGCTGGTCAAGGCTCCATCTCTGTGGGTACGGCAGGACGGGGGTGTGCATCGCAGGGAGACGAACATGCCCATCCCAGCCTCCAGGAGCGAGGATGCCGTGTCCGGGTTCAGGCCCGTGCCATCCTCAAAGCTTGCGTCCTGAAGTTGAGCACGGAGGGGCGTCAGCCTGCGAAGGCTTGGTGTGTTGTAACAGTGGGTGCTGTGAGGTCTGGTGGGTGGCAGTGGGGTGGGTGTGGCTGTTGGGGGGTCCCTCACTTGCACCGCCCCGCCCACCTTGGAATGTTTGGGTCTTCTTTCCTTTGAGGGTAGTGGAGCACTGGAACAGGCTGCCCAGAGAGGTGGTGGAGTCTCCCCCTCTGGAGACATTCAAAACCCGCCTGGACGCCACCCTGTGCAACCTGTTGTAGGTGACCCTGCTCTGGCGGGAGGGTTGGACTAGGTGATCTCCAGAGGTTACTTCCAACCCTGACCATTCTATGATTCTGTGAAACCTAATTACAGCTCCAAGGGTAAGCGCTCAGCCAGAGCAAAAGGCTCCAGGCGCTCTGTGGACACGCACGCCACCCGCTCGGATGCACCCACGCTGCATTAACAGATGCGAGTGATACGATGCGCAGCAGAGAGGCAGAGTTTCACCTCTCTCTGACCAGGACCGGCCAAAGTCTGGAGCCCAACGTGGAAATCCTGCTAGCACGGAAGAACAGCCATAAGAGGGAGACAATATGCATCTGGAGCGCGTTTTGTGCTGCAAACCCCTTCCCTCCATACACACAACACTGAGAGTCCATCCCCTCAGCTGATCAAGCCCCTTTCTAGGTGTGCCTGAGACGAAACTAGACCAGAGCAAGACAAGCCACTAATGGCCATTTGGACTTCACCTGTGTGGAGTGCCAGAGAATTGCAAAGAGACTTCTTGTTTCTCCTGTGTGGACTTCATCATTTCATTTGGGACAATAAAGTTTCTGAGGTCTTTTCTAACACAGAGTCTAACATACAGTTGGGGCAGGTTTTGACCCTGTTCCTTGGTCTCATCTGCTTTTGCTTTTCGTCTTTCTCTCTACCTTTCATCTTGGGCCTACACAAAATAGCTACTGCTGATTCCTTTAAAACAAGAGTGTTTCCGCACAAGAATTGTGTATGCGCTGAGCCCTCCTGCGTATTTTGCCGGTGGGATCTGCTTTAATTTCACTTCTGTTGCTACGGAGCTGTGTGGATTTGCCTGCCCGACGCGCCAGCACAGGGAGCTGGTCAAGGCTCCATCTCTGTGGGTACGGCAGGACGGGGGTGTGCATCGCAGGGAGACGAACATGCCCATCCCAGCCTCCAGGAGCGAGGATGCCGTGTCCGGGTTCAGGCCCGTGCCATCCTCAAAGCTTGCGTCCTGAAGTTGAGCATGGAGGGGCGCCAGCCTGCGAAGGCTTGGTGTGTTGTAGCAGTGGGTGCTGTGAGGTCTGGTGGGTGGCAGTGGGGTGGGTGGGGCTGTTGGGGGGTCCGTCACTGGCACCGCCCCGCCCGCCTCGGAATGTTTGGGTCTCCTTGGCAGTTTTTGAAGGGTCCCTCCCAGTTGGGTCAACAGACCCGGCAGAGCCAGTCGATCCCCTTGGAGCTCCTCTGCCCCTGGGTAGTTGGGGTTCCAAAGAGGTGAGATTTGCATCTCCAGGTCTCCTCAGACGACCTCCAGGAGCTGTGGGCTGTGCCTGGGCACTGGCTCTCGTTCTCTGCTCCGCTGACTGGTCCCATAGGAAGTGGAAGAGCTCTAACAGGTGAATCT
>NW_009648549.1:610459-630904 GCF_000708025.1 Charadrius vociferus | reverse complement strand
TATAATAATGTATATAAAAACTAAGAATTTGACCTGCAATTTACATGACTGTATGAAGAAAGGGTCTTCTGTGATACTTTGAAACTATTGCATGAAAATAATTACGTAAATATTATTCTATGATGTAATATAGGAGGAGCATAATAAAAGATTCTAAGGTTTATATGAGAAAGACCACAATTATTAGTAGAGTGTTTTAATTATTTTTTACAATATCTTCTGATAAAAAAAATATTTCCTTCACACCTCTTAAATACTGAAGAGTTTGTCCATAAATCAAAAAAACATATGAAAGCACCAAGAGAGGAAATCACACAGAAACCGGATTATTTAACAAAAAGCTTTATAGTGATTTCTGTGTAATCTAGTGATTTCATTACTTCACAACAATTGAAGCACTTCAAGAGTATGACATTTGCAGTTTTATATTTGTGGTGTAAGTTACTGAGAAGAAAAAAACAGAAAAGACCATTTATAAATCTAATCATATTTAAAGAAAGAAACTTTGTGATTCAATTTCTTAGAGGTAAAGATGGCATCATACATATAAACAGACTTTAGCCCTGATATTGTAAGCTTTTATCAGGAATTACGTATCACTGTTCTTCAGAGAATGTTCATTCTGTAGCTAACATAATGGTCCAGATTTCTTTCTCTAATGTTCCAGTCCATCTGTTAGAGAAGTTACTGTCTCCTATTAAACTGAATGAGATTTGCACAGTAAGTTACCAAATCACAGAAATCACCAGCCAGAAGTTTAGGCCAAGATTTATGTGAAATAGATTGGCTACTTCTTTCCAAAAATAGATAAATAAGGGCAGCAATTGACTGAGTATATTACTGCTTTCATTTACTAAATCAACATTTTTATGTGAATTTAGAGAGTTTGGGTGGATTTTAGATCAGGTTCCTTGCAGTCAAGAGAGCAAAAATTTGGTAGAATAGGCTAGAGACAAAGCCGATTACACACAGGTAATAAACGCAACTCTAAATGTGCCTTAAGTCTTAGTTATCATACCCTCTCGTAGCATTCCAAATGTATGCCAAATTGCGTCGTGCTAATTTTATGACCACTGCAAAGCAAATTTCTTTTACCCATCATTGTTTATGGGTAAAATGCTCAGATGAATTCCACTGATTTTCTGTAATTCTCAATAACACCGTCGTGAAGTGCAGCAGGTGAAAACTTTATAGAAAATATACACCAAGGATTGTCCCAGTCATGTTTCAAAATAGACAAAGAGGAAAAAAAAAATATTTCAGAAGACAGATGTTGAAATAATCTTGCAACACTAGATCCCTGAAGGACTGCCAGACTTTCACAAAGTGGTGGACCCTGTTTATTTCACATTGTTTGGCACAGTGCAGCATAAAAGCCAAAAACTACATAACATCTGTCTATGGAAGAAAGATATGTTATCAAAACAGGATCGAGAACAAATGAGCCCAATAACCACAGATGAGTAGGACCCTCAAAATGCTAAGGAAAGTGCATATGGTGGGGGGAAGAAAGGAGGCCAGGGCAAACTTTTCATAACTCTTTTTCTGGTGGTTTCTTCTACCAAAATACTACCAGAAACATAAGGCTGGAAGGTGAGCAATTTCTTAATATTAGGTTGTTGAAATATAACATATAATTGGGAGTTGTGTCATGGTTAAGCTCCAAAATACTGTGGGTGGGTTTTTTCTTTTAATAAATGTATTTGAGGCTGTAAAAAAATGCATTTACAAACCTGATATATGTATATATACAACTCTTTCTGGAAAGAAGATATAAATGTGTATCATTATATTTTTTTATTATCTCTGTAAAGAGGCCCTCAATGGTTTTTTTCATTTCATTTTTTCATTTCATCAGTCAATCAAAATGGGAGGAGAGAACCTAATGGAACAACCTAGCAGGCAATGCAGGAATGTATTATTTGGGTTGGATACACATTGGCGGTACATAAGTTGGATCTAAAAAAAAAAACAAACCACAAAGGACAAAAACCCACTCAACTAAAATTATTATATCTCTTTAGGGGAGAGAAAGACAACAATTGATGTGGGGAACATCAGTCTCTCAAGTTATTCGTTTCCTAATTTTCGGAATTACAGTAGGTACTGATCAGAAATGGTAGTATATAATTAAACTAGATGGAAGGTAAGCTCATGGATGAGAGAACTGCCTGGATTAACATCACTTGAAAATAATAAAAGCCAAATTTCTCATAAATTAAGTATATTCAAGGCACTGGTTCTTCCCTTTCTCACCTGATTTGCAGTCAAAGAAATCTATGGAAAGATACACTTTTATTCAATAGATTTCATTAAGGCTACAGTTAGATAGATATTTTCCTATTAGAAACTCAGTTTCTTCTTTAAACACAACAAAAATTCTGCTTTGTTAACTGATTCCCACCCCCACCACCCATTCAGTTATGTACCACTATGCAAGCAGTTTTTACACAGATGTAAAATTTTTCCTCATTCTTTTTCAGCAGGTGTTAATATAAGCTGTCTGGGAATACTATTTGTTCTACTACAACGCCTTTGAACTGACAAGTTCAAACCACTTTTAAACTTTAAATTTCAGAAAAATAATGCAAGGCAAAGAAAAGAAATATGTAACTTCACTTTGAACCAATATTATGCAGCAGTTATTTAATTAAGGATAAGAACAGGCATTGAAGTAGAATACCATATCCAGTTTGAAACTTGGCTGTGAATGTGGGTAGACAGACTCCAAGTATGAAGTTCAGAGACACAAGGAGTCTCTAGGCTGAGAACCTCAAGAAAAAATAAGGGTGTTTTACACTGCAATTTTGGGATCTCTAAGGTGTATTAAAAGAAGTTGACTTTTAGAAGACAGACAATTAGACTCTTCTGAAAGAAATCAGGTCCCATTATAGCTTTTCATACAGACTATGGAAATTTAAGACATTCAGAATTAATAATTACATTTGAATTTTTTTATCAGTGTTCTTGATCTGATGAAAAGCCAGACGGTATTGCTAGGTGACTTGGCAAACTTCAGACACTTTGAAAAGAAATATAAGTGTGAAAAAGTTATGCAGGGATTTTAAAAGAAAGACAAACATTTGAAAATGGAAATCTGTGAACAGTTCAATAATTTTGCAAATTGTATAATCTTAAGTACTGTTATAGCTTCTTCGAAAGGCGATATCCTCGTATTGTCCCCCAAACTTGTTTAGAACAAAAGCTCAGTGCTAGAACAGGGATGTCTATGGACTCAATACATGCTCTCTCTGTCATTATGGATTTTTCCCTTTTATGCACCAACATATTCTAGTTTCTTTGATATGAAGATCTCCAAGAGTGGTTCCTCCAGTGACAGCTACTTTTACAATAGTTTGGTATTCCAGCTGATAGCTACTACCTGAATACAAGCTTAAAGGTATAGCAGTGTGCTAGTACACAAATTAGAGAAATGTTCCGATTACCTATAATTTCCATACATGTTATCTAAACAGAACAAATAAATATATACTTCCATTATGAGTAAATATTTCTGGTTTAGAGAAGGTTGACCAGTCTTGTAAGCCTATATTTAGGGAACACATCTGTTGTGAGAGACAGGCTGTTATTGAAACTTACTGCTTAAGTAACAAGTTTCAGAAGTGATGTGTACAAGCATGGTTTAATTGTTTAGGGGGTTTTGTGTGCTTTTCTCTTCAGAGATATTGCCAAAGTATCTGAACTTCAGCTTTGAAAGTTGTAAAAAAGAGTATTATTTTAAAATAATAGCAATAATACAGACAGTTTTCAAACCATGGTACAATGGAAATGCTTACAGATGAAACTTACTTGATCATGTGTGAAGAGAGAAACTCTAGTTTATGGTACTACAATTGAATGATGTTTACACAGCCCAGCCAAATCCAAAAATAATGATGAAGTTGCAGCGGACAAAGCCCATCATTATAACTTGCTTAAAGGTTGTGTGCGGTGTCATCGTTTTGCTAGTATATGAATCCGACATTTTCGGTTTGTGCGGTTTGGTTAGTTAGATGAAACTGACCTTTAGCTCTGGAGCAGCTTTCCCACAACCATGCAAAGTGCTGATGCAGGCTCTCTCCCCTCTCTCTGCAAAGACAAGACATTATAGGAGACAGAACTGTCTTTCATGGTTAATTTATATACTCTAGGGTTTTTGAAATCATTCCTTATAAAGGAATTTTCTGTGAATATTTTTATCATTATCAAAGGCAACTATAATATAAAATTAAGCCAGAGTAGCTTCATGATTTGGTTTTAATGAGGCAAACGTAAATCCAGTAAATACCAATAATCTACTTTAATATACCATGTTGATACACACTTTACATTTTTGTGACAGCCTTATATAGCAGTATAACAGCTCTGTGCACATGCATCACTTGTGTATATAAAATAAATAAAATTTAGAGGGGGATTTTATACATGTGAATACACATACTTGTTTTATTAACGGCTATGCTGTGATGTATTATAGATATCTATCTTCTATTTTTACAGAAAGTGCACTTTCAGGTTCTAAATCTTAAATTAAACTGCCGTAGAATAATAAAAAAAGAAATAAAGTCTACTGAAATAAATTGCCTCTGAAATAGATTTAAAATTTGTAAGAATTATCAGCCTCTTACATCTAGTGGGGAAGGCAAAATATGAAGGAACTATTAAATTCATATCTCAGCGATTACAAAACAGTATTTCTGTATCTGTGGTACATGAGATTGCAGCACTCTGAGTTGTCTATAAAACCAAGGAATCTGTAATGATAACTAAGGCAATTAGCAAACAGATTAAGGACTAGATTGCTTACCAGAGGGTCTAAAAGGTTCACAGTTACTCACACAGGCATATTCCCCTGAGTGCTCCTGTAAGTGAATGTTACCTATTGGAACTAAGCCTGGCAGAAGATGGTCTTCAAGAAATATAACAGATAAACTCAGCATATATCACATGTAGTTATGTTTGAAAGTCCACAGAAAGGTAGGAAGGGAATGGAGGAAATGGAGAAAATCAAGTAGACTGATAATCTCTAGGTAGGCTGGCTAAACCTCAAAGTGGAAACCAACACAAAACAATGACAAAAAAAGAAAAAATGATTTGCTTAACCATTAATGAGTATCAGGTTTACTTAGGAAATAGACATTTTAAAAGAAAAATAGACACAAATAATTTCTATGTGGAAAATCTACTAAAGAGAAGTACGGTCTTTAAGACAAAATTACCAAATTACTAAAGGACTAGAAAAGAAAGCCTCGGGATTCTAATAAGACGTGTAGAAAATTCAACCTCCTAAGAAGACAATATTTAAGTAAGAGATTCTCCAAAGAAGAGTAACTTGCAATAAATTCACATTGAATATCATATCCTCAGCAGAATCTCACGCAGCATGCCGCTCCTCCTCTGGCTATATCACTGGCCCTCTGAGCTCAGCTGGCAGTCTCTTAGTCCAACTAATAGTTAAAGAGGAAGAGAATAGGTGGGCAAATATTAGATCTTCTTTAATCACACATTAATGACATATAATACACCCTTGAAAACTATTTCAATATGCATGCCTTTTTATATGCCTGTCATTTCCGAGACTAACAGCAATTTGAGCTATAAACGCAACTTTCAACACAAAATGGTGGTTGCCTAACTTGATGGATCGGAGCCCAGGGGTCTAATTCATATTATATAGAGACCTTCAGTGACACAGTACTTTTTGGCCCTGTCCAGAAAAGATAACCTGCCAATCCATCTCTCTCACGTGCCTCAACCAATTAACCAAGATGGCAAACAGTACATAATAGAAGCAATTATCACGTCCTTTGAATCTCCACAAATCTTTGCCCTTCAATTCAGGAAATGGTGTTGTTTTGTTTTTTTTTTATAAATATGTAACATGTTTTGCCTGAGACATGCTATGATGAAATAAACTAGCAAAAACGTGGCTTAGAAACAGTCTTGATGCCATAATCCAATTTTTAACAGGTGAAAGCAGTCCTCTGCTTTGCAGTAGAAGGTGATAGCTATTGCTGAGAAAAAAAGCACAGCTCTCCTTCTGATCATAATCCCTGTTATCTTTTACATGATCCTTTCATATAAAGACAATAAAAAGAAAAATCTGAACCACTTTTGAAATCCACACAGTGGAAAGGCAGTAGCATGCCTATTTTGAGGCACATTTAACAAGGAGAATATAAAATCTTCCTGTAAATTGTGCATTGGCAACAGCATTTGCAAGTGCATTTCCTATCCTTCCATAATTATCTTTGCTGGAAGTGCAAGTGTTGCAAATACACAGTTACCATAATTAATTCAACAGTGTCAAATAATATAAATATGCAAACATAATTTATAAATATTATAGTAACAGTTATATCATCATATCTGTTATTGTAATGCTATCCACAAGTATTATAGGTATTTATAAATAAATATAATTTATAATAGTGTAAATATAAATGTATAAACTCAGTATCTTTATATTTTGAAGTGTGAACTTCTATTAACTCACTTTCCTGTCTCTTTCTGTCACATTTTAATTCATCGATATCTTTTATGAATGAAGAATTTGGTTGGCGAAGAGATAATCAGTAACTGATGAAGGCAGCAACTGGGGGTGCAGTGCTGGAAAAGTGCATATATTCAACCATAGAACCATAGAATACCAGGTTGGAAGAGTCCTCAAGAATCATCTGATCCAACCTTTCTTGTCAAAAGTACGTATGTCAGGAATACTCCGGTGTAACGCTATGATGCTACTCCTATTTCAGAAAGTCTAATCGTGAGCCTAAGTGTTTGCAGATTGGATCTAATGTTCATTAAACTCTATGAAGACCTCATTCAGTAGTCATTCAGGTTGTATCTGCACTAAAAATATTAGCAGCTGTGCTCCCACAGCAAAGAGGTAGGGTTCAGCTACATTGCCATCAAGGTGCAAATATTGTTGTTCTTGCAAAAGGAAAGGCCTAAAAGCTAAAGGTCTAATATGACTGGACTTGGAAGTTCCAGTCAGATTCAGAAGAGATGAGCTTTGTGAATGCTTTGGTTAGTCTTCTTAGAAAAAGAAAATAAAAACAAAGCCAAACCCCCGTACCTTAATTTGCTGGGGGAGCAGAAAATAAAAAGAAAAATTACTAATCTCAATTGTTTTTTTCAGTCTGAGCAATTAAAATGGATAATTCAGGGCGGTGAAAAATTCATTTACATAAAATTACCTTGAACAACTCTGTTGTTATCTGGCATATGTGAAACGAAACTCAAAACACTGATCTGTCTAACTTATCGTATACCAAAAGACTGTGTTCTAAATTTAAGCACTTTCAACAGAATCATTGAATAATTGAGTTTGGAGGGGGCCTCTGGAAGTCATTTGGTCAAGCATCCTCCTCAGAGCATTGACAACTTCAAATTTAGATCCAACACTGAAATTAGAGAGGTCAAAGCCTTGTCTGGCCAAGTTGTGAAAATTTTCAAGGGTGGAGAGTCCACAGCTTCACTGGCCAGTCTGTTCCATTGCTCTGCCACAGCCAGTGGAGAGAATTGTCTTATACAACGCCACTCCATACTTGGGCCTGTTGCTCTTTTGTTGTGCACCCCTGAGAAGAGTCTGGCTCTGTCTTCTCCATAACAGCCATCCCTCGAGTGGTGAAAGACTGCAGAGATACCCCGTTAGCCTTTCCTTCCTCACACTAAGCAAAAGCAACATTTCTGTCATGTGCCCCAGAGCCGTTGTGGCAGCTTTTGGTTGGACTCTCCTCAGTCTGTTCATCTCTCTTTAGCAAGGTTGCTAAGGCACAGTCTATCCCACTAGCCAGGCTGCTGCTGAGGAACCAACATTCAGTCTTTCCAGAAGCAGCAACGTTTATAGAAAGTATTTAAATGCGGGAGCACTTTATGTTAAATTTTAAAAAAGAACAAAAGCAACACAACAAAACAAACAAAAAAAAACCCCTATCCCAATCTCATCATCTGGAAGAAAAGAGTTTTTCAGAAAAGGTCCAAGGCTGTTTAGTTTTATGGAATTTGTAAGTAGGCCACCTCTTGTCTTTCCCCCCAGAACAGTGTTACCCAGCTCCAGACTATTTGGGATTAAAAAAGAGTTTTGAAAAGGATACCATTTTTCTAGGCTTTTTCAAACTCTGAAAAACAATTTGACTAAATTGTCAGAGTATTCTGAGCACATTCGTTCAGAAAAGCATATGGTGCAGAAAGCTTAGTGAATGCAAGCGGGCTATACATACATTTGAAGCAAACAGTCTTGTTTGTTTATTTTTTTAATCACAAAATTAGTCATGAGAAATCCCGTATTTGTTCACCACTATTCCTGATAGATAAAGAATACAACCATGCCATTTATGTGTACTAGAAAAAATGTAACCTAAGGAAATGGCCTCTAGTCACTAGTTTGAGGGCAAATTGAGAGTAAAGACTACTTTGAAGCAAAAGGATTAAGTATTGACCCATCCCTGAAAATATGGAAGATATTTCTAAGTGAATATAGGATAAGTAATAATGGTGGTCATGTCGTCAAATTAAAGTTTTAAAGCACTTACTTTGCCATATTGGCTCTATTACCAGTTATATACACCGTTAGGATCAAACAAAGCATCTGTGTACCTTTATTTTCCCTCCCTTGTGACTCCATAGGTTATGGTAGCACCTGTGGGGTAATCTATCTGTATTGCCCATTAGCAAGGAAAATGGACAAAATCAAACAAACTATGACATATGACATACAACGCACATATATTTGATGAAGGGCAGTCTCCATACAATATTTCAGGCTGACAGCTGATGTACACATTTTGTTGCTTATATACGATGGCAATAAATCCCATGAATTGAAATAGATTCGAATTAAAGTTTTCCAATTGTTTTTACAACAAATTGGAGGATCACACTAATGCAAAGCCATCCAGCTATAACATGGATAAATATCTATATTATATCACATATGTTTGTGTGTATTAGTACTGAAGGTAGAAGAAAAATGAGAACAAAGGCCATTGGTCAGCACCTAAATTATATTTTAAGAAATCTGCTTTGTTTTCTTTTACCCCATTCTGTTCTGTTTTTCTGTCAAAATCCTTAATGTTTCCTTTCCAGGAGAGTCTCAAAGAATAAGACAGGTGCCCTGAATATGCAGATGAAAGAACTGGCTTCATAAGCAACAAAAGCCCAGAAACATCTCTTGAATTTCTTGAATTTTCTCTTTCCTTTCTACGCTTCTAAATCCATTTGTAAACACAGCTCTATGTCAAAACTGGAACTGTGCTCTCTTCCGTCTGCTCCTCAGGTTGGAGGCAAAGGGCAAAGCATTTAGCAGCTTGTTCTTTAAAACTGTCTAGCTATCAGGAACTTTCTATCCAATATGATTCCTAATGCTTGTCGTTGTTTAGGATTTACCTTCGGAGTTGTATGGAAGACAAGGTGAAGTCTCGTGAAGATGTAATGTGAAAGACATATATTCTTGTAGCACTTTTTTAATACAGCCTTTATTCTTTCTGTTCTTTTTAAACTTCATGATGTTTGCACAGGCCTACCTCTCAAGGCTGTGCAGGTCCCTCTGGATGCCGTCCCTTCCCTCCAACATGTCTACTGCTCCAAATTTGCTGAGGGTGCACTCAAACCCACTGTCCGTGTTGCCAACAAAGATCTTAAACAGCACTTGTCCCAGTACCAACGCCTGAAGAATGCCACTTATCACTGGTTTCCACTTGGACATCTAGTTATTGACTGCAACTCTTTGAGTGTGGCTATCCAGCCCGTTCCTTATCCACCTAGTGGTCCATCTGTCAAATCCATGTCCCTCCAATTTAGAGACAAGAATTCTGCACGGGACAGTGTCAAATGCTTTGCGTGAGTCAGGGTAGAGGATGTCAGTTACTCTTCCCTTAGCCACCAATGCTGTGACCCCATTGTAGAAGGCCACCAAATTTTTCAGGCACGATTTGCCCTTAATGAAGCCATGTTGGCTGTCACCGGTCACCTCCTTATTTTCTGTGTGCCTTAGCAGAGTTTCCAGGAGGATCTGCTCCATGGTCTTGCTGGGCACAAAGGTGAGACTAACCAGCCTGTAGTTCCCTGCATCTTCCTTTTATTCCTTTTTTAAAAATAGACATTTTTTTTCCCCTTTACCAGTCAGCGGGAACTTCACTGGACTGCCACAGCTTCTCAGATATGATGGATAGTGGCTTAGCTACTTCACCTGTCAGTTCCCCTCAGGATCCCCAGATGAATCTCCAGGTCTCACGGACTTGTGCACCTTCAGGTTCCTTAGATGGTCTTGAACATGGTGGTCTTCTATAGTGGGTGGTTCCTCATTCTCCCAGTCCCTGCCTTTGCCTTCTGCAACTTGGGTGGTGTGGCTAGAGCACTTGCTGGTGAAGACTGAGGCAAAAAAGTTGTTGACTTTTCATGTCAGAAGTGGTCTAACATTGCTGCTGTTTGACTGATAGCCTAAGGATATGTTTAAAGCAAAAGAAGAATTCATAGTAAGCACAGTTAAAATATGGTTAAGTTAGAAGAAATGTTTTTTGAAGCCAGAGAGGGTCAATGGAAAAAAATACAATATATTTAAAAGAAAGAAAGTCAGTTAGGAATATACACACTTGCATGCATAGGTTAGAAATTTCTGTATATCAAATCCATATTTTATTGTCAGAGGCTCATCATCTTAATTTTCTGTATTTTTATTTCATTCTAAACATAATATCTTATGCAGCAAAGGAGAAGAGCTCTACTTAGCCCACACAGTCCACCTTTGGGGTTATTCCAGACAGAGATGCCTGTCAAGTTGCTCCACAATGACTGTCAGCAGGGTCTTCCAAGGCTCTTTCTGGAAAAAGCATGTTTCTTGCAGTGTTTGTAAGCATTAGTGGTATATATATTGATATACTAGCAAGATGTTAGCCTAGACCAAGAATCAGGGTCTTAAATTAAGCTGACCTGACCTGATCTGAAATTGCAGAGAAACGGTAGTTTCTAATGTGGTAAAGAGCTAAGTTTTCGTTACACCTCATGTTACAGTAATTTGACCAATTCAGGAACTATCTTAATCTTTTGATAAAAATTCAAACATACAAATTGACTTAGTACTAAGATATATCGGAATTCTGTAAGAAGACCACGTGAGCTTTATAAAATCCACAGAAAATGACAAGGGTCAATTTAAGAAGAAATTCTGTTGCTAGGAGACAAGAACTGCAAGAAACCCCAATAATGTTTCTTCATTTTAAATAGTAACTGGATTAAGAAATAGTAACCATAGATGAACAAGAAATAACCAGGAAGGTCAAGGAGTGAGTTTGAGTGAATTTATTGAAATTCAATGCAAATGTAAAACATTTTGATCAAACTGTCTTTTATGCTTACTGCAACTGCATATGTAAGTAAACGCAGAGTAAACATCAGATCCATCCCCATGTGCTGAATCTATGTTTTGGTGTATAATTTTTTTCTATGTGTTCATTCATCCTTCTTCCACTATATATCTGACTTTTATAACTCATCTGTATGTGTTGAGTCATAGTATAGTAACAAACTAAACACAGGGGAGCATTTATTGGAAGTTTGTCCATATGAAACCTTTTTGTGGCATGTTGTCTCAGTTTATAAGTGGACTCCAGCATATATAAAGCATTTTGTCTATGCAAAAATGAAGGCTATATAAATCATGACTCCAATAACTTCTTTATTCCTCTATATCCATATCATTATATAATTTCATACTGCCAGGCCTTTTGAGATGTTTTTTACTGTTAGTCAAGAATCCCTTTGTACTGCAAAATATTAAGTTCATTAAGTAAATGATATGCTAGTTTTATCAAACCTCTAGTTCCTGCTGTAGTGGTTTTACCAGCTGTGAACGTCTCCCATATTCTGCTCTACTTTTTTTTTTTTTTTCTTTCGTTTTAAAACACCCTGTAATTTAATATTCCCCACCCATGCCAAACTCATTTCAGGGAGAGCAGTCCTTTCCCCTTCTTCCCCTCTGAACTCCTGTTAATGAAATGCTATTCCAATTGATAAAAAGTTGTCTACTCTTTAGAAGAAGATGAAAAAAAAAAATGGGATTTTCAGAACAAAGTTTAGGACAGGAAGATTATTCCATGGAGAGGGATCATCAGCAACAGCGCTGCAAGCATCCCATGTTTTCCAATAACTTCACACAGCTGGCACAGTCTCATTACTGAGACGTAACACTGAGGCACTCAGACTGATATCAGATGTTTCTTACAATTATACAGCTGAATGAACAGCCCATCAGACCTTAAACCCAACTTAGTAATGGACATGAAATTAATTTGAACTACCAAAAGAGTCTGAGATTACCAGGAAGATGAAATGTAGGTGCACTTGAAGTACAGACCTGCTTCCATAGGAGCCTACTGGTTTATATGACTCTTTCAAACTGTTACTGGTGTAGAAATAATGGTGTCTCTTGCTCACTACCTCGCCTGACATCATACTGCTAACTATGGCTGATTTTCCAGCAGTCTGAAATTTTACCCAGGCTCACAGACACTTTTTAGTTTTGCTTATTACTGTACAAATGTACTTGGCCTTTTCTAATATTATCCTGTTTCACAGTACTTTTACTCTTGTTAGAATAAAATTCTGATGCTTAGAGGTGCTCATAACTCTCTGATGCCATCTCTGTTGGAATCCCTCCTCGCTGTAGAGGACATATAACAGTATGTACTACTATTTAAATTTCACTTTCCAAACCAGGGTAGCATCCAGTATGTGCAGATCAACGGTGTCATCATTATGGAAAGCACAGAAAAGTCCATTTTTCGTCTGTACCTAGTGATGGCATAAAGACACAATTTGCCATTGTTCCAGATTTAGCAAAAAATGAGTCTTGAAACAGGTATTTTTCACGATAAATCTTTAGTTTGTGGGATTAAAGGAGTTAGACAACAGCATGCACATGTGGCATGATCCTAGCTCTTTGATTAGGGGTGGAATTTTTTATAATTGTAAATATTTTGAAAACCAGTATTTATTTTTTTCCAAAATTATTCAGAGCTGTATGAGTTGTGCACTACATCACACAGCTCCAGGTGAAGGGAAGGGAAGATTCAGTCCCAGAACTGATTCATATTAAAAAGTTTGGGATTGAATACTTGGATCAGACAAGACAAAGAAGATTTAAACTTGGGTCTTTGCTTCCCGGAAGAATATTTTGTCAATCAGTGTGTTAGGTATTCAGTAACAGCTGCTGCTGGAGTGTTTTACTTTCCTGTGGGAAAACCTGTAAAAGTCTCTGGCTTGTCCTTGTATTAGAGAGCATTTTGAGGAGGAGAGTGGAGAGGATATATTTGGTGCAGTGGTGAGTTGAGGGAATTTCTTACTTGTATTTCAGCTTGAGAAGGTTCCAAATTTTTCCCTGGATCCAGAGCCTAGAGAAGGAGAGGCGAGAATATGATGGGAGGAGATGAAGGGCAATGGACAGCCACTTACTTGTGCTTCTTCTGCTGTCATCTGTCCAAAGTGCAGTGTCTGCCTTGCTGTGCCAAACCTAGCTGTAAGAGATGCTGTTTAAACACACCCTGGCCTTTCAAGTGGAATCCTCCTTCCCCTCCAACCAGCTGAACAAAAGGATTGATGATTTTTCTGTTTGTTTAAAGCTCCGTTTTACTTGTAAAATGGAGGACGTGGCAAGGTAAACGGTTGCCCCACAACTGCAAACTACACCAGACAATGTCACTAAAGTTCGGAATTTACTCCCTTTTTGAATACCGAGATTTACTTTCTACCTTCATCATAGATACACAGATTCATCATGGCCAAGGCAGTATTATTTCCCCTTAGGCAAGCTCTAGTACAGAGGTTGTGGATACTTCTCACTTCTCTGATCTTGCCACCGATTCCTGCAAAGATGGCTTCCATTAATATGTATGTCCTGTCCAGTGAGAAAATTTGTTTTTTTAGGAAAGATGGTTGTGGTGAATAATCATTATTCATCTGCACAGTAATTCACATCCCTTGTCTCTGAAGTTCAAGCAGAAAATTGAAGGTTGAGCAGCGGAGGTGGTGTTAGCCTGGGGGAGTTTATTGACTTAAAAGATATAGACAGTTCCCATTTAAAGGGGAACTTATCCCCATGAAATCTAATTTTACTAATACATCCGTGGTCCGATCACATGTGTTTGGTCAGTTTGCATTTGTAAGCTGCTTCTGACAACCTTAGGTGAATCCCAAGGTGACAAAACCATAGGCGATACGTGTAAAAACATCAAAGATCCGAAGCAAATGGTTAATAATTTACACAACAGTTTGTTTTGGTTTGTTTTTACCTCTTCAAGTAAGCATTTTGTTCCCCCTGTTGACTGCTTCACCTGACATATTTCCTGCACTGTGAAGTGTGAGAAGGGCTCTTGGTAGTGTGTATACCACGTAGTTAAATAGTAGATTTAAAAAGAAACATAGATGCTTTGGTTTATCAGCAGAAGAGTAGATTAAGAGAACAGTATTTACTGTCTTAGTCATGTGTTATGGTTAAAGTATAAACAGCAATACTGTTTACACTGACAGCAAACAAGCAGAAGAATTTGACTGAAAACTGGCATTTTGAGAAACCCTCCGTTTGTAAAAGTTGATGACATAATGCATTATCTTCTTGCTACGGATTGTGATGGTGTCTGAGGAGCTAAAACCTCCAGAAAGCCATTCATGAGGATGAAACAAAACAAAAAACGATTTGCGAGTAAGATGTTCTAAATCTGTTGTGTATTTTGAGTAAATTTAATCTATAGGATTTTGAAAATGCAATTCCTCCTAATTAATGCAACTGGTGGGTAAGTCAGGATTTGTATTAACATAAATTTAAAGGAGGATGAGATAAAGAAGATAAATCAAATGCTGCTTTATGCACAGCCAGAATAGTCGATGGAACTGAAACACAACACAATTCAAATTGGAAAAAAGATCCATTTTGCAAAACATTTAATTAGTCTGTCAAATTTGCTGCTGTGAGAGAAAGTTAATTACAGAAGCTTAGTGAGATTCGCAAGAAGAGGGCATTTGCATGCATATGGGAAACATTTATGCTAGAGATGATTGAAAGTGGGTAACTTTAAATCTGTGTAAGAAGACAGTGACTAAATGAAAAACAGGAAGAAGTTTTACCTTTCTAGTTCAATTGTTGTCTACTACAGTATTATTAGCACCTTTTTTGTCTAAAAAAATCAACTATAAGTTACTTTTATCATCTGAAGAATTTAAGTAGCTTTCTAAAAAAATCCTACTTAGCTAAACCTGAGTTTCTTCACAGCAAAATTCTGTACATAGCAAGAAGAGCAAAATTTAGGCCTAAATTATCAAATTGAATCTCTTAGAACTACCATATTTCTATAAAACTGGCTAAAAATAATGGGGCTTGCCTTTGAGAAATTAAGTACGTGGAATAAGCTATTATTTTTTTAAGTATTTTCATTTGAACAACTCTTGTCTCAGTAAGTACATATTTAAATAAAACTCCAAATGCAATCAAAATGTCCTTAACTTCTTGAATCTGTCAGTAAGCTATTAAAAAAACAAAACAAAACAAAACAAACCCACAAACAAGCCCAAGCAGATAGCTTTTGCGCATGAGAGTGTACCATCCTCCCTCTTCCCCTCCAATAGGAGAATGGTTGATTTTCTTTGCCTTTCTCTAGTAGAGAGTAAGCTCATCTGTCACTTGCAAAACCTCTGATACCCGGAGTTTTTCCAGCCATTTTATACCTCATCTGTAAGATACTGCTTGAACAAATAAATGCTTGTGTATCATCCTGAAAAGACTGCTTTCTAATGAATATCTAATCCAGCTGCTGTAAGGCATTCTGCTTAGTTATTGAAATCTCGTGAAAAAAACCACAGAGTAAACCAAAACAGCAAGGGCATTTCTGTTATTGTGCTAAAATTCAAAGTATTCAGCTTGTGACGAGCGGTGAACAGATCAGGATGCAAAAAACTGTAGACTACAAGTGTATTTGCAGGTTTTTCTCCAGCACAGATAATTTTTTCAAAACATTCAACTATGTACTAGAGGTAAAGAGGTATTGTCCATGAACTGCAAATTACATTGGTTAATTTCAGAGACATTCTCACCTCATACAGGTAGAGTTATGCCTTCCAGATGCATGACTTAGTATTGCTATTGTACTAATTTCTGGCTATGCTTCCTGAGCAGAAAGAAAATTTGCTTTGAATGAGGAAAAATAAATAAAGGAATTAAGACAATAATGAGAGTAAGGAAAAAATTTGACTTTTTAAAATGTGTTTATGCAGTTAGAACAAAAAACTTGAATAAATTCCTTCCAAAGGCTTTTTTTCCTCTCTAAAAGTGGGATTGATTCATTTCAGCCTTTTCCAAGATCACAATCTTTGCACTAACAAACATTTGGAAAACAGTTTCTGGAAACAGCCCTGTATCTATCAACCCCTCTGGGACGTGATTGAAATGGCCCTGATTTTAATGTAAGTCCACTGAAATGAATAATCTTCTCAGACTTAGATGATGAGTGCACTGGAAACATGCAGTCGTCTTTCAGATAGTAAAGTCCCCTTTCACACTAACAAAGATGCTGACAGGTATTTTATTTAAAACAAGAGTACCCGAGACTGGGCAGGAAGCCCAAACGGCTCATTTTATGTTTTTGCTCCCTTCCTTCTCTCAGAAAAACAAAAGACAGCAGCAATAATTTTATGAGGCTCTACTTTAGAGCCAAATGTGAACATCTCTTCCTTCTGCAATCCCAAGGGCACATATGGCTAAAAGCATATCTGAATATGAAGTTCGATTCTAACTTACACTGGGTTTGTTATGGCAGTGCAGCAGAGCATTGATCTAAGCGACCTGTCTATGCAAAAGTCTAAATTGTAGGCATGTAAACTGCCATCTTTTCTGCTGTTGAACAATACTGTGTTTTGTCCCTTTATGCAGAATGATAAAGGGAAGGTCTGCGTAGTTATGGTGAATAAATAGAGGTCACAGGTCTTCACACAACACAGTTTGGCTGACCTAGTGGGTAGACCTGGAAGACATGCAGCATGACTTTTATATACATGGTTATATTGAAGCATTGGTTTGTACTTGAATGTTCAGTTTTGTGTCACTCCTATGTATTTAATTACTTGGATTTTGTATAGGGTTTGATTTTGGACTTTCAATCAAGGACAGAAGACTTTTGTGTCAGTATGTACAGAAAAAAAATACCAGCTTGGTTCTTTCTCATTTCATTTTTCAAGTGTTTTAAGCCTAAAAGTATACTGTAGATGCTGCAGCATGGAATCTGAAGAACGTAAGATAAAGTAGAAAGCAAGTAAGAAAATAAAATAGAAGGCCTAGAAAAAAGTGACTGAATAGTCCCTTCTGACTGGGGGCTGTTTTTTGAAACATTCCGGGGTTTATTCTTTTGAGCTACTGTTAAATTACTGAAAAAAAATAAAATATTGAAGTCAAAGGAAAGATTATCATCCATAATGGGATACCTCAGATTTGATTCTAGTTATGGTATTCTGCAGGCAAACTGGTCTAGAGATAAAGACCACTATACACTGTGCAAATTAGGTTCTCTCTCCTAAAATTCCTGTCTGACTTTGTCCAAGGACTTCCTTTAACATTTGCAAGGTTTGCAAAAAAACCCTAATTTTTTTAAAAATCTATGCATATACAATATCAGCCCTTCTGATCTAGTAATGAAATAGGTAGCCATACAGATTCAATTTTAATGAAATCTATTTCTTCCTGTACTCCTAGAACGTGTTTGTAAAACATATTCACCATTCAGCTTTCAAAGGCTATTCCATGAGCAGAGAAATGTGTACTTTATTACAGTGCCCTTGACTGTAATCCTAAAGCTAAGTGGGTAAAATTTTTTTTTTTTTTCGAATTTGTCATTTATTTGCTGAAATCAATTGCATATTCTATAACTGAAAAGCCAGTTCAATTTTTATGGGTTTAATGAAAAGCAGCATTTTTTCTGTACGTATTAAAAAAGAATGTGATTTTTGCTCAAATCTGCTTAGACTGGCTGTAGGAAGCAGATTCTCTACTAGGGCAGTATGTTGCCAAAGTAGCCACAGAAATCTGACTTTGATCTAAAGGATATACTGTATAAACTCCTAGTAGCTCTGGAACTTTTCCTTCCTCACACTTACGTGCCAAGCACAGCAATGGGGAAACCACACTGGTAAAGGCATTCTTAGTTTGAGGTGTTTTCTGATGTATAGATCTGGGAAGGAGGAAGGACAATGGAGAATGTTTTCATAAGTATTAAAAGTAAAACCATCCTGAGCTTACTAGCCACTGGGTTCAGATAAAGAGCTCACAGTCCTCCCTCAAGTTCAAAAAAGGGAGATTTATATAGGTGACCCATACAGATCTGTTTAGCATACCAAATTTGTTTAGGATATTTGGGAAATCATATTAATAAAATGAAATTGAATGAATTGATTTGAACTAAACTCTACATGTACTCTGAAATAGTCTACTTTTCCTTCTGAATTTCATCCTGAGTAAGTGTTAAACTTTATCAATGTTTAAAATAAAGTATTTTCTACAAACTCCTCTAGCAAGTCTATAATGGAGAATAAAAAAAGACTGTTTAATGCTGCAGTGATTTTTTACTTTGATTAATGATTGTCTATCCGATCTGAGAAGAACAGATGTAACTTGTGTTACATTCTGCAGACTTTACTGCTTTACTGTGATAACTTTGAAAACTTAACTAAAAAAGGCCATTTCTGTAGGGCAGAGATACTACAAGGTGAAATCAATCTTGCTGCTGATGAAAAGAATTGTATGCCACACAGTCTGCACTTTAAATTATTTAAGAGCGTTAGGGTTTCCTTGCCAGCAGACGTAATTGATTTGAGAGTTGGTTCACTAAAGACTAGCAACATGCTATGTAAAATTTGCGATGTATTCTGTGTTGACAGTTCACCATGCTTCTGGGCTAAAGAAATTGCTTAGAATTGCTTTAATTCATAAAGGTGTTCTAGGCAAAGTCATTGTGACAAGAAGCACTGCAGAAATAAAATGGTCACTAGTTTTCCATGAAGTACTGGAAATAGGGATTCAGTCTACTCAGTAGATTTCGTGCTCCCAACCATCCTTCAAAACACTGGCAAATCATCTCACAGATGTAGCTCCCGGAGCTAGAAAGAAAAGTCAAGCAATCGTCAAATGAAACAGAATGAAGAAACAAATTTGTCTCTGGCTTGTCCCCTCAACCTAGATGACTGGAACACTCAGCATGCAATAAGTTATAACTCCTTTAAATTATTTCCTGCCTGTAAAATAATTTGCCACCTTTTCTTTCTCATACCTCAGTAGGCTAGACAAAAAAAAAACAAACCAAAACCAAGATGTTAGTGCTCGGAAATCTAAAATGGCAAATGAGTTAGTTCTTCAGTCAAAAGAACATACTAAAGCCTAGCTGATCACTCCAGCCATTTGCTAATGAAAAGTTGCCCGTCAGGTACCTGAGCCAAATGAAATTGAAACGGAGCCTGAAGACCACTCCTTTCATTACATCTACAGTATCAATCTCTACACATCTTGTCATCCAAGGCAGCCAACATGTACATTCTGTGACTTCTCAGTAACTCATGTATGAACGATGTATATGCTTCTCGATGCTCTTGCAGCTGCTGGCATGTATGTGGCCTATCAAATCCAGCTGGATATATTTTTACCCAAGAGTAAATAATTTGGATGAAAATAGATGAAATCTAGTTTCATATCTTCTGATAGTATGCTCATCAGTTGAACCATGCTGTTTGAAGACCTCTGATCTCTAAGCAGGAAAAAATCCCTCTACCATTCTTTATAGAGGGGTTTTTCACCAGGTAATCTTCTGTTTGGCATAGGCTGAGCCTATCAGTATTGGCCAACACTATGAAGACAATAAACTATCAGTAAAACACCTATTAATGATTAGTCTGCGATAAATGTCATGAATTTAGGGAAGAAAACAGAACAGTGAGGACATGCAGTGCAGTAGGTCAGGCCTATGCATGGGTTCAAGGCTTAATGAAACATAGTGAAACATGTCATGTCTGAATGGAGACTTCAAATAAATAATTTACTTTCTTGTCCATTCTGTCTCATTAAATCTTCCTTCTTGTCTTTCCCTTGTGACAATTTGATTACTTCCACAATTTATTGTTTTTATCTGTCAGTCTTTATAATTGTCTTTCATTATTTTGACTGTTCAGCCGAAGCAAACCACATTGAGGTTTTTTTCTTTAACAGTCAGCCAAATCACAGGGTTACTGATGTGACCATCAGGTTTCTAGGTTCCAGCTTGTTCTAAGCAAGGTAAATTAACAGTAATTTTAGGATAAAACTGTAGCTTTTTTTAATCTATTGAAGGTAGGAAGTAGCAATTGAAAAATGAAAGTGTGGCTGATAGAACGTGTCCTTTGGTCAGTTAGTGTCATCTTGGCATATTGAGCTCTTAGAGG
>NW_009648549.1:481861-610426 GCF_000708025.1 Charadrius vociferus | reverse complement strand
GTAATGTAAAGTGACTGCATCTGACCTTTTCCTTCTCATACACACAGATATCCACATCCACATGCATAAATACTCCAATTACAACCAGAAATTGGAAAAAATGCTGCCAGAATTAATTAAAACAGTGTTGGCTCCATGTTTACTTTTCTAAATTTTTTAATCACAGACTGATATGCTGAAAGCTTCTTTAGTCATTAATCTCTCATTAATAGAAGTCAACCAAGGATTTTTATTTATGTTATTTATTAATTAACAACAAAAGAATATATGATGTGAATGCCATGTTAGTTTTAAGGAATCTGACTTGGGTATATTTCTTTTCTCCACCTCCATGACTTCAGGAAAAAACTAACTTTAAGGTAACTTCTATTGCGTATTACACCAGGATGAAAATCCTTGCTTTAACCTCTAATCTTCTCATTACTAAAATGACAAAAAGTCAGGTTTGTGCACTTCTACCTCCCTTTGCCCTCCAAATGTTTCTGAAGAATCGATATTAAAAGAGCTACAATGATGCAAGTCTATTTTAAACATCCTTGTTTTCATTTTATTACGATCCTTTATCAGTGACACTGCCCTTCCCTTCCAGAGAAAGAATCAATGAAAAGTAACAATTTCCTAAATTTATGCTTGATTATTTTTAGTCTAGGTCCATTGCTCATTTTGTGACAGAACAAGCAGTTGTACTTGTTAAACTGAGGTGGTGATGGCAAGGGGACAGGCGAGAGGCAGGAAATGGGATCTGCTTACACGGCTCCTGTTATGATACAGTGATCATTTCAGATCACTGAAATGATCTGAATAAAACGCACCATTTAAAACTGCAGAAAAAAAAAAAAAAAAGGAAGTAGGAATTTTGTTTGAATCAGTCTTGTTCAGGATATAATTCATTGACATGCGGGGTGATGATTTTCCTCTTACTGCTGCTGTAGAAGGGAGGGTCCTTGTCAGGACACCGTTCATCCCAGCTATGCACAGGTAACGATTACTTTGTACTGGTTCTCATGCTCATCAGACCTCTATATGAGCTAATTTAGTTAGTTCACTGGAAAATTTACTTAGTGGCATAACTAGGCAGATTTCTGCTTGGTTAGTGAGTTAGTAAAGAAAGATTTGCGAGTGCCAGAGCTGGAGCAAGGCAGAGGTGTGTGTTGCTACGCTTCAGTAATTTGTCTCGGCTCCTGCAGTGAACAGACTGGACACAGTGCAGCAGGAAAGGGGAGACTACATCATCCAAATGCATTGCCTAACTCACACCAGTTTTCCTATTTCCTTGGAAAAGCCGTCTGACTCCTTCCATATAGGGACAGCAATACTGGTATTCTGGAGCCAAAGATTAGTAGGGAGAAGGGAAAGGTCTCTCACAGAATTTAGCAGACTATTTTCTGTTCTGTTCCATCTGGAGGCTGAATAACTTTCTGTAGATTAAGCAAAAGATAACGTTGATATGAGTGCTGCATAGAGAGGAGTCCTGGTAATGATTTCTGTTGTGCTTGCCAAAGAGCACAAGCACAGGATGCCACTGAGAAGTGAAGAAAGAGTGCAATTTTCTTTTTTTTTTTTTTAAAGGAGTAGAAAAATAGTTAAAAGAAACAGAAGGCAATAGATGTATAATCAGCGAAAGGGCGACAGAAACGTAGCGATAGCTGTGAAGCACAACACTAACATTAATTCAGGGAAAGGTGAAACATGGATGCAAAAGCCTACATTCTAAATCACCTCTGAAAAAGGTATTAAGAGAAAGGAGAAAGAAAGAAATGAAAAAAAAAAACCAAACCCAAACATATCCATGTTTATCTTTCCTTTGCTTAATTTGTATATTCCTTGATCCTGGGCTTTAAGTATTACTACACCTCCTTTAATGAATTGTTCTGTATCAAGAAGTGGAACTCCATAATGTTTTTGCGGTGAATATTACAGCCGCATTGTTTCCAATTGTTTTTGTTGGAAAGTAGCAGAATCCCTGGGACAAGGCTTTTTAAATAAACCTTACAGGAGATATTAATTAATTTACTTTTTATTTTTCTGCTTGTGAGGCAATCATTCCTCAGTAGGCAATTTTAGCAGGAAGACCAGCCTCGGAAGCCCTCAGCAGCTCTCCACTCCATGCCAGGCTGCTCTTCCTTCCCCTTCTACACATCACCTACTTCACACATACAAAAAACTGCTCCCAGAACTGTAGCATGAACAAGATCATGAAAATGGTCTGAATAAAAAGCACCACTTAAAATGTGGAGCAAAACCAGAAGTACAAATTACTTTTAAGTCAATGCTGTTCATCGATCAGGTTCATAGCTTGGCCCAGCGTGACGTTGTGCCACGCCTCCATATTGGGGAAACAACAGGCTGCATCACAGCTTATGATGCCGGAGAAGGTTTTAGGCTTCTTTTGGAAGAGCCAAGAGAAATATAAGAAAAAGACTAGACTTTTTCCTAGATAATAGTTCAAATGGAGTTTTATGTTGCAAGACAAATGGGGTTAATGTTTGCAGATTGTTTGAACTTGGATTCCAATATATATGAAATTGAAATATGTATCAGTTTAAAACTGGAAAATGTAGCATTAAATTACTGGGGACATGTTTTTCTTATATGTTGTGTCAGTGCCAGTGGGAGGCAGATGGGTGGGATCTGTGGATCTGCCTTGGGATACTCCTTCCCTAAGATAGGCAAGAGGTGGCATGGAACCTGTGCAGCCCCAGCCCCTTATGGCCCTGGGGAGCTCTGAGGAGGAAATTGCCCTCTCAGTGGATCACGCCCCTCACTGCTGAAAAGTTTTGCATGTTGGTTAACAGATATCTTTCTCTAATGCCTACCCTTTCCCCAGAAAATACCGGTTAGGCCTGTCATCATGAGACTCATACTACCTCGCGCTATTCAGTTTACTATGGTGCATATGTTTTACCCTTTGTTTTTTAAGGCAGGCATTCACTAAGAAAGTCTATGTTAACTGCTAAAATGTTCTGAATGTGTAAAGGTGTTCAGCTTCATAGTGGTTGAGGACAGAAAAGAACATGAGTTTATCTGGACTGCTTTTTTCTTACTCTTGTATGCTTAGGCCATTGAATGTCAGCTTTATCTGAAATCCAATAGTATATGTTTTATTAAAGCATACAGCTCAGGAGGACCTTGTCTAATTACAAAGCTATTGAAAGATGAAGGCTCCAAACCTTTCACTGGTTAGTTACCATTACTGTTATGCATTTTATGGCATAATTTATAAATTACATTTGTTGTGTATGTTACAGAGCTCATTAATACCTATCAATTTTGTCTTTGTGTGTGTGTGTGTAGAGATACTTATACAATAATGTTACCATTATTTTTTGTTAGAAATTATACAGACTAAGGTCCTCCAGTCACTCACTAAACAGACTTTTCTCCCCAGGCCCTCAATTGTTCTTACGGTTGTTATTCAATAGTCACTATTTGTGGGCATCAGAGAGTGGTGTATAGTGTTACATCATCTGTCTTACTGATGCTACAAGACCAAGGTAGAATCACTCTCCCATCCCTCTCATTACTTGGTTTGTATATCCATCCATCTCTAGTCCTTTGTGCAGCATTATTCCACTGGGGACTCTTGTTAGTTACTGCCTAACCCTCATGGCCCTTAAATAATTTCCAGGGTAATTGCTTCCGAGGATAGCATCTATCTCTGTATGAAGCTACATCTTACATAGCTGCCATATCCTCTTAATTATTTCCAATTTACCTTTGTTGTAGACAGCTTTTATTGCTTATTAATCAGATACGTCCAGATCAACATAGGAAGAAAAAGATATCAGATCCACAAAGCTCAACTAAAAATGTGGAGACAGGAAGGAGGTTTTTTAATTTCTCTGTTTAAGGGTTTTTTACAAGATCTGTCAGTCAATTCTTAATTCTTTAACATGGACTTTAATGTTATTTTAATCCATTTAGTGCTGCTATATGGACTGCCAAGTGACATTGAGATTGTATTTTTTCATGACATGTTGGTTTCCAAAAAATTTGAGATATTTCTAAACTTCTTCTATATCATTGATATAGTTCTCAAGGACCAGCCTCACAAACAAGTGAAAGGAGGAGTGGTTAAACAAATAGACAGAAAAGAGTAAGCGTCAACAAGAAGTGGAGGGACAGAGAAGGGAAACATTCTTCATGCTAACTTTGCCACAAAATGCAATATAACAAAAAGATTTCTCCTCAAGTTCATGGCTGGAATTAATCAGATCAAGAAAATTTCAATGTTTACTTTTATAGTAAGAAAATCATCATTCTTGCCCCTTTTGAATAGACATTGTTCTAGTTTTCAGAATTTTATCTAATATTTAATAGAGATAAACAAGTACCTTGGTACTTCTACATCTTTGGATATAAAATTATTTCCATTTGCTGATTAAATATTTGTGTATACCAAACCATATTTTTTTTCTTATACATAGTATTTAACATTCTCTTTGGTTACCAATGACCTGGAAAGTATTAAATCATCCTCAGTGATTAAGAGTACAGAAAAGATATTTTGGTATCTCCTTAAAAAATGTTTTTGTTTCCACCTCGCTGTGGGTCCATACAACATACAATTGTGAGAATAACTCTCCTTTTCAAGTCCTTCTTATTGCCCTGCCAGTGGTGTATTTTTCTGTGCTTTTGACTTTCCTTAGCCTAGTTAGGTATTTCATAGGCAGAAATCAATATAAATAAAATGCTAGGTTCTGCTTCTTTTTCATTTGTTCCGTATTACTTTTTATTTCTGAGTTCTGCTGTGGAATGAAGATGGAATTTTAGTCTTGGCTATTGTATTTTTCTTTGAATTGTGCCTTAATAGGTACCTAATTTGGTCCTTTTAAAAAAAAATCCTAATTTTCAATCTTATTTTTCTTAGTTATTCATTTCTACACTAGTGAGTCTCAATAACATCTCAAGTGTTCTGTAGAAAGAAACACCTATTTCTTTGGATAAATCCCTATCAGAACTTGCTTTCAAACAATTTTGTCTCTGGAATCATCACTTTGCACTGGTGACCTCCAAACTGCTGAAAGAAAGAAATGAAATGTGATCTATAAGGGCAACAGAAAGGAAGAGGAGCTCTTCTGCAGGGATTGATTCAATAGTAACTCCATCAAATTTTCCTTAGAACCATGAAGCTATAAAAGCACACAAATGTATACGATGGGGGAAAAGAAAAAAGACCATGTTTGGTTTGATTTTGGTCAGCTTTCAATTCTCAAATATAATGCCAAAAAGGGAGGACCAGCATCTCAAGCTCAACTGGCCATGTATTTAAAACATAAAGAAAACAGCTATCATAAAAGTTAGCATTTCTTTGTCATTATTTAATGACCAGGACTAAAATTCTTGATATTTTAAAGTTTAATCAGTGTTCAAAGTTCTCTATTTTCTTGGATTAAATTCAGTTCTTTTTGGCTATGTACTGAATTTGCAAAGGAGAAAGTAGGCTTTTTCTTTTAATTTGAGACTTGCACATTGTTTCAATTTACCAGCAATTTCACGTAAAATAAAATCTCCTTTAAAGCCTATTAATATTTCTAATCATTAACCTCTGAAAACCTCAGAATCCCCAAATACCTGAAGGACTGGAGGCTATAAGCAGATTTAAAATTGGCATTGAATTGATTGGCAGTCCCTGAAAGGCAATTGTTCTATCTTTATAAAATCTAAAGTCTATTTTAGCTTTCATTCACTTTACATGCTTTGCTAGCTGGGGGGAAAAAAAAAAAAAAAAACCACAACACTTTACTCTGAAAGTATCTTAAAAAAAAATTAAGATAACACTATCCCAAAATTCCTACAAAATGTCTTCAGATCAAATGATGCACCTTTTTCTACACGAGTTTAAGGTATTGGGAATTCTTTGGTTTGTAAAGGAGAAAAAACCACAATAGCTGTGATGTGTTTGAAATAAAGAAATTAGGAGAGATTCTGCATACGAGAGAGAGACAGATTTTCTGAAATATCTGACCGGATAGCTGGCAGAAATCCCTGAGTCATCACAGTGATCAGCTGAATGCATAAATGTACAGGGATCAGGATAAAGAAGAAACTGCATGTTCCTCCCTGAAACACGGTCATAGCTGTGTATGAGTTAAGGTTTACATATACTAGAATCAGTGATGTTCTTATGGTTATTTGATTCAGGATGGATTTCAAAGGTCAACGGCTCTCATAATTTTTTAATTGATAAATTAAAATGTGAGCTGAGTAGGACAGCAGACTAACAATTGACAAAGACAGAAACATCGAATCCTGAAACAACATAGGTTGAAGGGATTTCTGTAGGTCACCTGGGTCAAGCTCCTTCTCAAGGCAGAGCTAGCTTTGAATTTAGCAGCAAGTATCAAGTCATATCAGGTTGCTCAGAGTCATACCCAGTTAAGCACTGAATATTTCCCAGAACAGAGTTTCCACAACTGTCTTAGGCAACCTGCTGCAGCGTTTCATCTCCCTCTGTGTGAATTTATTTTACCTAATACTGTTTACCTAATATCTAATCAGATTTCACTTTGTTCCACCGTTAGAGTCATATACCTATTTGGACACCCTAGGAATTGGAAACTAACCAGAACCTAGAAAATAAAAAAAAAAATGTTTTGGAGGAAAAGGCTCATGAAGGAGCAAATTGCTCGTAAAATGGAGAGCCAGAATACCTAGTCAGAACCTGCAAAACAGCTGCTATGGTTTTATGATAAGTGGCACAGGATCCACTAAGAATGATCACAGCACCTGGTTCCCATAAGGACAGTGTTATAAAGAGTCCCAGCTTTTATTTTATTCTGACTCCTTCTTGAGTGTGAGCTGAGGAACAGTGAGGATGCTTGAGGGAAGAAGCTGGGTCTTCTGCATTTAATATTTGGGAGAGCAATGCTTTTGTATGTGTTGTCCACAGGGGGAATATCCTAGAAAATTTTGTTCATGTGGTGCTTTGGGGATCCTGGAAAATTGCAGCGCTGGGTAAACCCTTTTCTGCTTTTAGCATGTGCGAATGTATGCAGACATCACACATTTTCTAAACACATCTCCATCCATAATGAAGAATGCTTCTGTGAGGTAGGGAAGTGTCACCCTGCCCATTGGCCAACATTGGCAGTGTTGGCAGACCGACGCCTCCTCTGATCAGGCAAGGATTTCTCCATACCTGGGTGCAGAAGCCTTGTCTTATTATACTTGGTTAAAGATAGAAAAAATAAAGCACTGAGGGTGAGATTCATCTCATCTTTAACCAAAAGCATTCAAAGATAATGTAATTTTTTTTTTTCTGTTTCCTGAGGTCAGTGGATAGAAATTCCAATAAGGAAGCCATTTCATTTACCTTTTTATTCTGACTAAAAAGGAGCCTTGGTAATTAGATTAAACTGAATGTGTAATTTTTAGATGAACTTTCTCATAGAGATTAAAGGTCAGACACATGATGGTATTTAAACTTTCAGCTTCTTTTTTTAGGCAACTATCTCACATTGATTTTACTGACAGCTAGCTGCCTGAGTAATTTCTGAGATTTGGATCTAATTACAGCATAAAGATCACATGTGAAGTCTGTGGCAGGCCTTACTGAAGTAAATCTCTCAAAAAACATTGCATACTCTCTTGGATAAGATCAATATTTTTCATGTCTGCTTCATTACTGAGATATAATTCATGGGAGAATCCATTTAATGCTTGCACATTATGAAAACATTTATAAATAAATTTTTAAGATATAAATGATAAATTCTAAAACTTAAAGTATTTAAAGTTCCTATCCATCTTTCAGTCATATTAAGAGAAAGCTATGAACAAATTAATAAAAGGTAATAAGTAGATGCAAGGAACTAATGTGTTACATTAGTTACTAACTCAGGAAAGCACTTAGACACATAGTTGCAGTTAACTTGCCACAATTTTAATCAGATTTATCCATGTTCTTATTAAATCCATTTTACCAAATTAAGACTGCAGTTATATAATTGTTAATGAATACATCAAAATATTGCCTGTACTTTATGCAAGAACGTTTCAAATTTTCCTGCCCATTTTTAAAATTATTTATTTAGAATATTAGTTTAAACTCACATTTTGTGAATAAAATAAAATCACCTATGCAAATTTACCAAGTTATTTTGAACTTAAAGACAAGCCTGCTTTAGGAAGTGCTATGCCCTACTGCTTTGTCCTGTTATATTTTAGAAAAGCTGAGAAGCTGCTTCTAATGAATGTGAATGCAGAAAGGTTAAAAAATACATTATTGACTTTATATCTTTATGATAACAACTATTTTTCTATAGACTGGGTAGTATGGCGATCCTTGTTTAAAAAAAGTTAAAGCTTTGTTGTTTCTTAAATATATTAATATAAAATGTGGTAAAAGGGTAATATTCTTTAAACTCAGCAGACATTCCCATGACATATTGTGTCCAAACTAGTAAAATAGCCAAAGTTAAATCATAACATATGTATGTTATTTAATAGTGATAAATCTGACCCCCTTTTTACCTTTTCCAATATCAAACAATTGAAGCTTTGTAAAAAGTAACCATCAAGCTTTGGTGATTTTTCTCTGCTAAAGGGATTCCTGGAGCATTTTCTGTTTGGAAGTGGTTTGATTTGTCTGTATCTTTATACAAGGAAATTAGTGGCTCATGCTAGAAATACATTTATTAGGTATGTTGTAGCAGCAGATGAAGTGAATACTTTCCTTTCTGGTAACCAATGCTAGTTGTCATGAGTTGAAGAAATCAATGCCGAGAGATGCTCAGTCTCTCCCTTTTCTGGCACAGGTCTCCCCAGATGAGACTGCTGAAGACTTATCCATTCTTTTGAAACCAACTTCCTAGGCCAATTGGTCTTCAAATAGGAAGCAAAATCCTGTAGGACAAAGATCAGAGGAGGCCTCTGTGAAGGGATGAATAACCTCTTGAAACAGTAAAATACATCTCAAATGCTGAAGGCAAGCAAAAATGCCCGAGGACCATCAGCCATAACGTTTCCAGGGCCTGGAAGAAAACAGTAAGTTCTATAATGGATTTGAAAGTTTGCTGACTCAGGTGTTAACCTAATTTTTGCACAGTTCAGGAAGAGAAACTTCAATTTAGATGAGCAGAGAAAAATCAAATCAGTTTGTTTACTTTCAATCTAAAAACAAATCTCTTTGATTTCATTCCTGTGAAATTTAAATTCTGCCTTTCACCACACTAATAAGATTACCATATTTGCATGTTTTATTCATCATAAAAGCTTTTTTTAATTTATATGGCTTTATTTACTTTCTGAATTAATTGCATGGTCGTTGTTTAAAGTGTACATAGCTGATATTACCATCTTTATTATTGCTTGACACTTATAGTGCAGCAGAGCCACAAAACCTGCAGAAATGATTGATGTCTCTTGTGCTTAGGGTATGAATACACACAGGGAGGAGGGAAAGTAGAAGTCTGTACACTAAGACAATACTTGTACTTTGATGTCCCCAGTCCTGAAGGACTAAAGGCAAAGTCAGATTCTGGACTTGGACAGGAAGAGGCATAGAAATCACCGGAGGGGTATTTCTGTTACTATATACCGGTGATATTAAGCTGTTGCCTCTTAAATGCCCTTCCTAAGCTGTTCATAAGAGGTAAGTCACATTGTCCAATAACAACCTTTTCTGTGGAACACAGCTTCAAATTATTTTCTTTTTAGCTGAGAGTATTTTAGTATCAGGTGGTTTTAAATAAGAAGAATTTAATCTTAGTTTGTACCATGATTTCTGTAACAGCATAATTATAGGAAATATATTTTCAGAAAACTTTTAGAATATTCTCTTTTCTGACATGATTATCCAAAAGGTTTAATATACAGTGGCTCCAAAAAGAAAAGAAAGAAAAAAAAAATATAGTTGCTATGCATAGGAATACAATAGGAAAGTTAGAACAATGCTGTATCTATTCTGAAGTCCGATAACTGAAAAATGAATTGTCAACCCACATGCGAGTTAACTGATTACTGCTAGTCTGCTGAACTTTAATAAAATGGATATTAGGCCTGTAAGGGATATCCAACTCTAATAAAGGGCAAATAATGTAAGATCATTTAAAAGTGTTTATGCTTCAGCTGCCTTAGTCAATGTGGGAAGGCGGAAGTCTCGGAAATCCTACCCACTTAACCCAACTAAGTTTCTATAACTTGGTAATTAGGATTGGTGGTTTTTTTTTCCCTTTTACTCATGGAAAAAAAAAAACCATTCTTTAAAAAGCTAACCCCTTTAACATAAACTTATATACAAAGAGCTAAAAGGTATCTCTTAATATCATAAAACTCGGCATAATGCAGCATTTAAAGTGAAATAGGTTTTGTCTCCTAGAAAAACCTTAAAAATCTGATTAGCCCTCATTAAAATTAATTAAATAATATTAAATACGATTAATTCAATTAAACTTGATTCAATACAGCTCCCTTTATCTTCACTGTATTTTGGATCAGCTTCTGAGCAAGTTACAAGACTAATCTAATTTATACTAACTTAGTGCATGAAATCCTGGCTCTGCTAAAATCGGTGGTAAAACTCCCATGGACTACATTCAGGTCAGAATATTACTGAAATCATCTGCATCAAAGCAGTGCTCAGCACACCTGTGGTGGAGGGGAAGCTCAAAAGCATCTTTCCAGTGGTAACCTAAGTCCTGATACCACTCGGGGGCTCAAACTGCTTGAGTAAGTTTTAATTGTTGTCCTTGCTGCTAAAACAAGAAAATAAGGACTAAGTAGTGCTGGAGTTGTCCTGCAGAAAGAAAAGCGTAAGTCTAAAGGCTTTTGGGGGTTTCTTGGTACTGTATTGCAAGTATTAAGTGAATAATATATTGCCATATCTTACATTGAGCAGCAATACATGTTGAACAAGGTGGTTGAGTCACCATCCCTGGATGTGTTTAAGAGACGTTTAGATGTGGTGTTGCGGGATATGGTGTAGGGGAGAACTTTGTAGAGTAGGGTAGATGATTGGTCTCGATGATCCCAAGGGTCTTTTCCAACCTAGACAATTCTATGATTTTATGATTCTATGAACAACCTATGTAATGAATTTTCATTCCGTCATTCAGTCAGTTCTGTGAAGTGTGTTGCAAAGTAGTATGTTACTGTGGTTTAATTTTGTTTCTAATACTGTTTATCATCTGCTCATTTTATTATGTGGTATTTTGTAAAGTGAAGTTCTCATGATTTGTCATTGACTCTATTATATCAGATACTGTTAACTTCGTGTAATGTTCTTGTCTCCCTCTCCTTTTTGAAGCAATTTCATAAGGGAGTAAGGGTTTGTGTGTGAGAGAGAATTGGGGTGGAGGAGAATTAAGAATTAGAGTAAGTGCCTTCACTAAGTTGAAATCTTCAGTATTGGCTCAAAAACTCCCTAATCCACTTGTGTGCACTGATGGCCCTGCTGGGAGGCCAGAGTAGGCAAGCCCGTCCCTCAAGTTAGCCATAGACCTGTGCTGTGACCTTCTCAGCTGGTAAGTAGGGAGTATTGAAGGGTAAAGATGCCACCATGGTGAAGAAGGAGAAAGTATATTAGGGAATAAAGGCTGCAACTGAAGATGCTGTTGGGTTGAAATTCCCAACATTAAGAAAAGGACAGCTGGGTGTGCTAGACTGAAGTTGCATGCAGAAATGTAATATTCATGTTAGTGGATCCTCAGATTTACTAGTGCTGCTGCTCGTGGGACTGCTTAATACATGAAAAGTACCTATTGGTATAAAAGCTGAGTTGGGATAAAAGGCTTACAAAGAGCTGATATTTATCACTGTTAGCCAGAAAAATCTACAAATAAAAAAATTGATAGTGTAACTAGTCAAAGTGGAAAAAGTCCTGCCTTTTTTTTTCTATCTGAGTAACTTAACTTAAGCCACTTATTTTGAAAATATTTTCATTACTGTTGTTTTCTTCTTTTACATCAAACTGGTGTAAAATTTTCATATATTTGAAATATCTTTTAATAGGATCAAACCAAAATTCTTTACTTTCTCATTTTCTCTTGTTACTTGCTTAATTCAGCATAAACTTGTAAGTGATTTTTATTGACTATAAACCACGTTTTGACAAGCATAATATTCAACCCCCAAACTGTTTAGTCCTGTCGAGTTCCACTGTCAAGCCTTTCTAGCATTATAAGGATTTATATTTTCTTAAGATGTACTAATTCATACCATGTTGAACAATTACGCAACCTTAAACCCAAGACTTAATGACCTTCTTTCCCTCCTTTGGCTGGTTTTCTTCAGACATTTCTGGGGCAGAGCGGTGTATGTCACTTAAGTACTTATTGCCAGATGTCTAATTCTCATGCCTGGATTCTTCAGAAATTGGTACTGTTTAAAGTCTGTTACAGCTGGAACTGATTAGATTCATAAAGGGGATCTGATGTGTTAGGGAAGTTCTCTTTACTCTCAGAAATTGAATTGCACCTTAGACAAGCACTGCTGAATCCCACGTGAATGAATTGGAATTTTCCAGTCTGTTAGTAGGAAAACAAACCAATTCTATGATGCTTCCTCATTTGAAACACTTTTTGAAATTGCTTCTGTGGAAGGCAAGAATTAAGATTCCTGATAGATTCTGCAGATAAGTATGCCACAGATTTGCACCAGTGCAGAAGTGCTGATTTTGCTGTATTAAATGCCTACTTTGGTAATTAATTCCAAGTGTGGTGTACCTGAGTAGCAAAACTCCCTGGTGTAGTTTATTCAACATTTTTCCCCTTCCAGCCAAATAGCTAGTTTGCAGATTTACGGTTTTGCAAGCATAACAGCATGTAAATTGAATCTTTTTCAGTGGGACTTCATTTAATTTCTCATGATTGATTGAGAGGGGTAAGCCAGCCAAGAGGGTAGTGTAAATCTGACCTCTTACTGACTTTCCTTTCACTACAAACAGAAGATTTTTATCTCATCTTCTCAGACCTAATTTAATGGTTTCTATTTGTGGCTGAATGTTAATCTTGGGTCAAGCTCTTCAGGTAGCTTCATCTTGTGTAGAAGACTTCTGAAGATGATCTTATTTAAGTGGAACCACAAAAAACTGTCTAGTGATTACTAGGAAATTCTTAACAGTCGCTGCATTGGGGTATGCATGCCAGTAACCCACAGCTGAGAGTGGAAACTCATGACTGTGGCAATTAGATAATGATACTGGGGTGGAGAAAAACACCCATGATACAGAGGTCCTGGAATCTTAGGCTGAGATAAGGTCTTCTGAGCATCGTAAAAAAAAATAAATAAATAAAATTCTAGGAGCTTATCAACTACATAATTATAGATAAAATCTCTTCAACTGTATTAGAAGAGTTTCAGCTTTTCTTTAGGTGAAAAAACTTTATTGAAGTAACTGTTATTGTATTGACACTCCATCAAAACTGTGACAATTTCTTAAACAAAACAAACTGGAAGTGGTGGGTATAATTACAGGGGGGGAATCTGATTTTGCTGCCGTTAGGTATACAATGTGTTGTACCAAGACAAATACCTTATTTTTAAAATTAAGACTTTAATCTGTTTCTGTGTTTAGGCATTTCTGTGGTAAGGACTTGAGAGGACCAGGAGTAGATTGAGGGTCAGGAGGCTTTCTGGATCTGGATGAATGTTAAAAAATTTTAAACACTGGATGTGCCAGAGAGACCAGTCTTTCCAAATAAAATTACATTAAATTTATAAAATTTATGAAAACTATCTGCAAATGGTGATTAGAAGAATAGGCTTGAAAAGGTCCATTAATGTCCTTGTGGATGTCCTCTGAACTCAGTGTGCCTTGAATCAGACTTAAACGTTATCCCTAAACCATCTTCTGAGACAAAACTTTGCTTGTTTTCCACTGTGGTTTTGCCAGAGAAATCTGTATAGACCCCAAAGGCAACAGTAAAACAACAGGAGGCCTCGCCTGCTTCTGGTCAGAGCTTTCAGGACAAAAGCGATGATGGAGTCCTGGTGGTGGTGGGCACAGGTGGGTGAACCCCTGCGTTTCCCCACCCTCACCAGGTCCTGGTCCTCTGCCACACTAGTGCTTAAAGGACCTTATCGCTTCCCTCAGACTCCCTCCCAAGCCTAAACCCTGCGTCCGCAGTGTCCTAAATCAGGGCACTGCAGGCTGAGGTTCTGCAAAGTACAGGCCTTGTCTGTAAAATGGTTCATACATATGGATTGAGTGGCAATTCTGCTGAATCTTCTGAAGAGTTTTAAGGCATAAATACAAGAAAGATTCCTTCCCTTTAATTGTCTCTGTTGAACATTTTAATAATTTAAGGAAGAATCTCAGTGGGACTGGTGAATCAGACTCTTGTGAGTTTGAGGCTGTTTTTTTTTTCTTGTAGATATGAAATGTGATTTGTGCATAGCAGGTTCTGAAATGGTAATTTCCTAAAATTAAATGAAATTATTATATTCTTTCAACTCACTCTCTGTTTAAACTGAGACTAGTAAATTCCAGCAGTCTTGATACCTTTTTAAGTGTGCCTCAAAAATGACAAGACTCTCAAATTTGAAAATCAATAGCTTCAGTGCTTCCCAAATACAAACATGTAAAAGCTATCCTTCCTGACAAGTGTTTGGATTTTGGTCTGATGAATTGCATTTCAGCAACATTAAAAAATAAAAAAATAATTAAAAAATAATCCAATACTTGTATTCTCCTACAGATGAACTTAACAATATAAAATTTTCATGTCTCACTTTTTTTCTTCTCAAGAAAAAAAAGAACAAATGCTGAACAGATGGCGTTACACTCTATATTGCTAGCCTATCAGAATTGTACACTAGAGTATGGAAGTATATCAGAGTATTTATTTTCCTAATTAAGTATGTAAACAAAACTCACTTGAAAGTAGTTTTGAATTACAGGGGGTTTTAAGTAACTTATTCCATTGTTTCTGCTTCCTTATACCTTTATTAACGTCTAAAATAGCTTAGTGTATTTTATACATTAGAAGCAGGAAAACTCTACTGGAATATCAAAGTAGCAATGATCTTGGCCAGCTACACAGACCATTGCAGGTGCTGTTGTAGGCGTTGACTCTGTAGGTCAGCAGGTGAGTTTTAAGCATTAATCTTCTCATAATGTGTACATGACAGCAAGGGTAGCATTTAAAGGCCACTCATATCTGTCTTCAAAAGTGAATTGGAGAGTCAACCACTTCTGTCTCGGGGAATTCAAATAACACCAGCCCCCTAGGCACAAAAGCCTTTTTTAAAGGTAGAAAGTAACAGACATAACTAGGTCTCATTTGCAAGGAGCTGGACGATTTCACTCTCAGCATAATTTATTTGACTCTGCTTAAATTCAAAATGCTGCCTGAGCCAATACTTTAGGTACAGTAACTAGCAAAATGGACTCTGCACACGGGTTTTTCTAGTCATTGTTGATGCAATATAAATAGTAATGATGATCCTAAGTAAAAATACAATTAGTGAACTATATAATGCCTTTCTGTTGGTATGTGCAATATATTAGAGTGCTGCAGAACAAGTAGGAAGGGCTGTGTGCATAAATTTGTCTTGTTTACCTTCACACATTAAAGCTTCTATTCGAGCTACTGCAGAGGCCAAAGAAATAGAGCAAATAAAGAAGTTGTATAATCTTGTGAACAGTTTTAAAACGAACAAAACCCCCAACAATCTTGAGCCACAAAATCCTGCAGTATATATCCAAGCTTAACTTTTCCCCAGATACACGATTTTTGAGTGAGATACCTAATCGCCTTTCTCCACCCCAGTCAAACTGTAAAGAAAAATGTACTTAAGACCTACTGAGTAGGAAATACAGAGCGTGAATCTTGGCTGATCTTTCTTTATCACCCTTATTAACAAAAGTGAATGAAACTGAGAAATTATTCTAGCTAATTATTTATAAGAGGCATCTCAAGAAATCACTTATTTCAGTATTAATAAAATGGCAATGAATAAATGCAGTGGTAATTGTAGGTTGTTGTGGTTTTTTTTTTTTAAAGGAGCACTTACTGAAGTTTAATCAGTAATGTGCCAAGAAATATAACTCTTACCCCATTAGTCAAGACTTTAAGTGAATATTTTTCCTACTACTGTGCTTATATATGTGTGTGGCATAGTGATCACTCTGCGTATTATGAACACTACTGTATTCATGCTACAATGCTGCCCTAGAGTTGACTTTCCCAGTTTATCTCAATATAAAGAGTTAAAGAAATTATGTAAAACATCACACAAGGTCTGGTGTCCACAGGTGGCATTAAAGTCCTGGAATGATCCCTAGATTTATATAGTATTAGCTAACATGGTTTTCAGACCATCTGGGTCAGAGACTGGCCTTTCTTAAAGCTTTCCTATTTCCCTCTGAAAAAGGTGATGTACAAACAAGGCTTTTACAAATCACTGATCTATAGAAGCAGCCCATGCTTGTCCCTGCCCCAGCATAACCCAGGGCAGCTCTCACCTGATTTGAGGGACTAGCGCCAGCTCTAACTGAGGAATAAAAACCTCAGTTTGGGCAAAATTCATTCAGCCTAGTACCCTCTACCCAGCAGTGATGAAAACCAGGCTTAAGTATGATTGAGGTAATCATATAATGACATTTTTGCTCAGATGCCCTTCCTGAATGAAGCAAACTGTGGTTCACGGGCATCCTCAACCAGACAGCATATGTTTCTAACCAGCTGGCAAGTTAGGACAGATTTTTATTTTTTCCTCATGACTTTGCAAATATACAAAAGGGGGAGTGTGTATACTAGCACAATTTAATGTCTTTATGTGTTTGTGTATACATAGAAAAAAAGTAACCCATCTAAACTTTTAGCATTAGCTTTTACTTCTAAAAACCAGATTTCCTGTGATCACTCCCCAGAGGTATAACCAGTTTAACCAGTGCAGAATATGGGCAGCTGCATAAGTATGTTGGAGAGGAAATTCATCTGAACCAGGCATGTTTCTTGCTGGAAATTTACTGCAAAACCTCAGCCCCTTTCTAACACCTCTGTGCCTGGAGCTTATATTTATACAGAGAAAGTTATGCTAAATAAACTTGCTAGATTGAGAAACAGCCTCTGGAAATCCTAAAGTCAAGAGCACGTATTAGAGTACATGTACAACTTTTCAACATGCCTAAGATTTTTCTTCTGTGTTTTTTTTTTTTTTTTTCTAGTGGCTATGAGTTATTTAACTTCATTAAAAATATGAGTAATATTATTTTCAAATACAGCTTTCACTTTGATCAAAGAATCGGGTACTAATTTTGTCATAGCAATTAAGTCTCTCCTACGTGTGGGAGATCCTCTGGAGACCCCTCCCTTTGGAACCAAATAGAGAAAGGGACAGGACAGAAGTTCTTAACTTAGAGCCAACAGGACAGGTTACTATAATCTGGTATGTGTCACTGAATGATAATGTGATCCCTATGATTTATAGTCCTGGGAAAATTTAAGAAATCTTGTTACTGTATTTTTTTTTTTATCTTTTTTTTCTGGGAGGGGAGGGAAGAGAAGAGGGGGAACATTTCTGGTAGTTGTCTGTTGTTTTGTTGTTGTTTTTTTTTTTTTCCTCAAGAACTTTTTTCCTGAAAATAATTTTATTAATGAACAGCAAGAAAATAATTTTATAATAGTTATCTGAAGCCTAGTGTCTTTAGGCTGTTGTATGCCACCTGAGAGTCTGTTTCCATCAGTTTCAGTAAGTTTCAAATTTCAATATTTTGAGATTATCACCACACTCTGTGCTGAGACATTTAGATGAGATATAACTTAAAAGAGCATAGTATAAACTCTAAACATGTGTTAGAGCTGCATCCAAGCAAAACTGTAGTTTGAACTACAGTTACAATAGTTGAAATACAGCAAATACTATCTTGGGAATGTGAGGGATGAGGTATGACCGTAAAGAAACCCTAAACTCTCCCCTGACTAGCAGATTATACAATAGTAAAAAATCTTTGGATATTTACTTCAGCCACTGTCTATTTCAAAGTCTAAATGTATGGCCAATATTATACTTTTTTTTAATGTTGTTTGATATGAAGAACCCCCCCCGAGCCTAAATCTCACTTATTAAATTTTTAGCAGCTTGTTATGGGCTGAATACCAAAAGAATTAGACATCGTTTGATTTAAATCAGTGTTTGGAGGCTAAAATTTGAGACTGAGAATTCTTTGTTTAATTTGCAAACAAATATACAGTTTTAGTTTAAGATTTGAAATGTCATGATCTCATTGCTTTCTAATAAGGTCAGGAGTTGATTAAACATGCATGATCTTCAAGAAATTAGAAAACTGTGGTCACACTCCAACAAAATAAAAGACATTTTCCCACTTGGGAATTTAGGCATTTCATTTCTAAGAAGCTTTAATATTAAAACTTCATTGTATAAACATAAGCTATTTTCCATGTTAATCAGAACATTTGTCTTGCTAATGACTAAAATGATATCCTAATTAGAGTTGAATAATCCACTGAGGTATGAGCAGACTTGAACTTATGACTCTTTTTCTAATCAAAACTCTTTTAATTTTGTTCTTATAAAAGACTTGCTTCCTTTATATTATCCTGACTGTAAAAGGAAGCAAAAAAGTTATGGGAAAATACTATTTTTCTTAACGTTTTCTGATTTGGGATCTAATCTCATGTGGTATGGAAATGCCAAAGATGCATCTCAAGTTGATCTCTGCAGTGATAAGGTACTGAGCTATCTTTCTGATTCACTGAAATGCACTTTCAGTGTTCAGCTTCTTAAATTATTATTAAATCTCCATTTAGGTTGGAAAGTGGCTCTGTGCTACAAATATTTGACTTATTATGTGATGACTTGGGGAAAAGATGATTTCATGAAAGAGGGAACTATGGCCCTTCACATCCTCCTAGGAGGCAGAAGGGGCTCTGAGAAGGCTTCCCTTCTCTCTGCCTCTCCATGCTCTGTCACCTTAATCAGGTGCATCTGGCAGAGCTTATTTTTGTAACCTGTGTTGCTCGTATGAAAGCATCTGATGAGTTAGGGTGGGAAGAAGATAGGGGGATAAATACAGTACAAAGCAAATTTTAATAATGCTGAGGAGCTTGTCAAACAACCCTTGGGGTTGCTTAGTCTTACAAGCCTGGCCTTGACCTGCCTCCCTTCCCACTAATCCAAAAGAAGTGAGAAACCACAATAGCACCTCTGTTTTGTTGTATTCCCATTCTTCAGCATCCCACATCTTCCTGTTCTTCAAGGCCTGCTGTTGAGAATCTGGCCCTTAAATTGTCACACAGCTTATCAGCGTTTCTTTGGTGGAAATGTTAATATGAGCTGTTCCTGCTCTTAGTTTCTGCACTGCCTTCACAGCTGTCTTGTATTCATGGGGTGCCATTTCATGACTGGGATGAGGTTTTGGTATGTTAATCTAAAACACTTTGCTATAGCATCATGATGACTGGTCAGGACAAACATGGTAAATTTTTAGCAATATTTTAATTAATAAGGCAGTACACAGTGAAAATTCCTTGAAGAAAAAAAAAAAAAAGACCTGATACAAGCTTTGGGAATAATTTGCCCTGAAGAAAACAAAACAAAAGACTCTGAAAACACCGAGTACAAAGTGTTCTAAAGAGATTAATTTTCATAATGTAGATATACTTTTAGCAAAAGATTCTTGCCTTGCAAAGGCAAAGAAAAAGATAGGGTTACCAGTCTCACCGTAAGGTGTTTTACACTACCTCAAGAATTATGTAAGGTTATCTGATTGAAAAACAGAACTTAAACCTCCTGCCTTCCTTTAGTGGGTAGGTAGTCAGCCAAAAAATAAATAATATTTTAGTCAGTTACAACCTTGTTACCAGATCAGTTACCAGAATCTACTGTGTCTTAGATTATGAGGTTTATGAGGCTGTACTGAAGTTAAGAACTTCTCAACAACCAGGCTGTATTGCAAGTCAGGACTAGAGTCCAGTTCCCAGTTGATCCTTCGTGAAGACCACATGGCACACATTAGAAACTACCATTACATTGACTAGAACTTTATTATCCAACACAATGAACTTTTCTTCTAAAGATGTAATTGTCATTCCTCATTAGACTTGTAGAAGTCTATATAATGATGTATTTTTAGATGTGCACATTTGTTTAAAAAACAAAAAATCACGTATCCATGACACTCAGATCATTTGGCAGCACTGTAATTGCAGTGCAGTCTTTTTTTTTTCTTTTATTTTTTTTTTCTCTCTGCTTAAGCACCTTCACAAGTGATACTGATTCTGCAGGTAGAATTCTTCTGTTAGTGGCAAGGTTTCTAAATTGGAGTCATCAAAACAGGAAAAAGCAATTATACTGTCATAGTTCCACTTTTCAGCTGAGAACCCAGTCCACTAAATAGGCCTACTCTTACACAGCTAAGTACCATGGACTTTCAAAGGACTATGATAACACTTTGTCATATCCATAATACTAAAATTATTTCTTCTGATACTGTAATCTTCAGTGGAAAACTGCAGCTCTTTAACAGTACACAGAAACATTACACAACAATTTTTGCACAGGAAATGAAAAGCAAAGTTTTATCAAGATAAAACTCCAGGGAAAACATAGATAGGCAGAAGAAAATTATCACTTGTGATTTGAATTTGGCAAGGACAGGAGGATAACTCTACCCTTGTGAAGAGTGCCATGGGATCTTTAATGATCAATCACAAAGGGACCAGAGTCAACTGTATTGCCCAATTACTGTACAGATAGACTCATTAATGGAAGATTACAGCAATCAAATATACTTCTCTCTTTAATTTTACTGATGTATCTAGTCTCCTACCATGAGTTCCTGTGGTCACAAATCAAAAGTTTTACTGGGGGGGAAAAAAAGTATTCTTTTTGTTCTCTTTCATAAATTAAGTTTTGTGAATATTAATTCTGTGCCTCTGGCAGCAGTGCAAGAGGAAGCACACATTCTTTTTTTGGAGTTTATCACTCAATAGTGATTGTTTTCCCATAGAGCCAAAAAAATCAATCGCTGCACAAAATGCCCATGCAGACAGAAGAATGCATTGTGTCTTGCTAGTTAATATGTCTATCTGATGGAAAAAAAATCAATACATTTTTCTTAAAAAGGGTTACTGCAAGAGGAGAAAGCAGTTTATCTCTGTCTGATTGATGAAACTGCATCAAAGTCAGTTATCCACCATTAAGTTCCATATGTATCCTAGTCACCCTTCCGACTGCTGGAGTTCAGTGTTCGGGCAGCACTTCCATTATAATATAAGCCAAAGTTGAGAGCATTTGGAAAACTCGCAGAATTGAAAAGTTTTATTATAATAAATATTTGAAAGGGGAGCATGGGAGATTTAAATAAATATAAAAATAAAAAATCAAAGGGCTCTAAGGGCCAGAAAAGACGACACATCCTTGGCAGGCTGAGGTTACCGCATATCTCAGGAGATGATATATTCATTTTTCCGACAGCCTGCAGTCCCAGGGATGTTATTCTTTTGAATCTCATATTCACCATTGCTCCAGGGAGACTTGGTATCCTCCATTCATTTTTTTACTGGAGAAAACTACTTACAAACCAAAAAAATGGAGGTTAAAGAAAGTTACTTATACTACTGAACTGCCATTGCCTTAGCTTTAAGCTTCCTGCACAAATACACTGTAAGACTTGGTATATCGTTTTTATTGTGGAAAATATAAAAATAGAAGAGTTGACAAAGATGATGAGTCTTTTTCTGAAGGGAAAGTAAGGCTGGTTGGTTGGTTATATCAGAGGTTGGCTACTCACTGAAAGAAACCATCCATCGTGAAACAACATCCTGTAACAGCTAGCTGTATTCCCTCTTCAGGAAAACAGAAAGGAGTTATTCCTTCAGCTTAACCTGAATTCCAAGTAAGGTAAGGGAGTTACTACCCATCCTTATTGACCACTAGCAATAATCCATCGCTGGTAGGCTTCTCAGGTCAATTCTCTCCAAAGATTATTTTCTTGGTGTTTCCTACCCTTCTGACCTCCTCTAACTATGTTTTTATCAGAGCAGCAAAATCAGCTTCTCTGCTGGCTGTCCCTATTCTCTCTGAACAAGATAGTCACACATGTGAAGCCTGATTTTTTTTTTTTTAATTATTATTATTAATTTTTCTAGGTTACAGGTGTCATTTTTTCTGGTTTTTTTTAGTCTGCTACATCTTACTGTTACTTCCCTTTCTTTCCCATTAATGTGTAAATATTTCTCCTAGCTGATGACTTCTTACAGCAAGCACTGCTTGTAGGTAAGTGATATTTGCTGTTATGTCTAGCCCCATCTCCTGAAAAGGTATGCAAATAGGAACAGGTTGAACTAGGTCCAGCTTCGTCTTTTTAGTGTTAACGTTATCTGCGACTAGCCAATTTGCCAAGTAAAAATGGGAACTGAAAAAGGTCCGTGAGAATTGTTTTTATACAAATTCAGACAACATTACAATAGTCCCTTTACAGATCTACACGGTGAAGTTTGTACCCAACAAGTATGTTAGCAAAGCTGTTATGTGTGAAACTAAAGAGAAAGAATGGCAGAGCTGTTTAGAGGAGTTTCCTCTCTGCCAGCTGTCTGGTGCACTAAGAGTTTTGTGGTCTGACTGTCAACATCAAATATTTTTTACCACAAAATAAAAATAAAAAGAGAAAGCTAAACAGGGAGATAGACTGTGGTTGGTGAGGGGTAGCGCACCATTCGCTGTTACTTGGGAAGTATCGCTGAGCTTTTAAAAGTTGATCTAAGTCAATTATAATTAATAGAAACGCCCCCAGTAATTTTCCCATGCTTGCGTCAGTCCTCTGTAAGTTATAATTTGTTCCATAGGTTGAACTGACATACAACCAGACCTAGACAAAATCCATTTGCTTTCAAACTCAGTATAAGGAAAAATAATAAATCTATGATTGGAAAATTTCCTGGAACTGTCAGCTTCCTTCCCTCCTTGATGTTTCTTTGAGAGTTCAATAGCATTCCCCTTCTCCCAGAAGATTTTGTCCTAATCCTTTTCCTGCTTTTATGCTCCTGACATAGTCTCCCATGAAAATCTGGAGTCTAAGTAGGACTAATGTTATTTAAGAAACCACTCTATATTGATTAGGACTGCTAATCTCCAGTTCAGTGTCCCTTGATATCACAGACCTTCAGATCAACCTTTGAATAAGCAAAACTGAAGGCTTTTTGTACAGGAGCTAGTCTAAATTACACAAATTTAGGGGGAGCAAATTGTCAGCTTGTGTAATTTGTCATAATTCATCTGATGTCAATTAGATATTACACTTGTTAAAGACCTACTCCCACATTTCGCTATTGATCTGCTATGCAGCAATGCATCTGAAAGTATGTCTTTTCTCCTTAATCTGACTAACTCTTTTTTATTTTTTTTATTTTTTTTTCCCCCCTCTCTTTCCTGGGCTCTATCCTAATGCTTATAACTTCCTCAGTCAGACACAAAAAATGCCTAGATGCACTGTTTTCCTTCCTTCATGCTGTGTAGCTTTTGGTATTTTTGAGCAAAATTACTATGTAGAATAATGGGAGATAGAGTATTATATAAGAAAGTGCTTTTTAAAAATAAGTCCTTGTACTGTACAAAGTAGGGCTATATGAGAAATAGCTAATGGTAATGATTATAGGAATCATAGACACAAAGGAGGAGGAGAGAAAAGCAAGGAAAGCAAAAATTAGCTCACAGATTTGAAAGCCTCCCTAGTCTGGTATGAGCCACCCAAATGTAAAATTACATCAGAAATGATCATTGCAAACATTGTTTTTAATTAGTAACAGACACATTAATTGTGGTGATGTATCTGTTTATCCCTCAACCAAATAGGTAAATCATAAATTCCATTCATCTTTCTCATCTTAACTGCTCTTTTTTTCTGAGTGCATGAATAAGCTACCTCCTAATTTATTATAGTTATGTTAATAAATAGCTATTAGACTACAGTGAAGCTATTTGTTAGCCAGAGCTGATATATTATTTAGAGATTGTAATAACCCTGAGCATTCTCATTATTATCAATCTCAATAGACACAGATCTGCAGAGATGAATGTAGTTTCTACAGAACCTGAAAGCCTGTAAATGTTTGAGCTGCCAGCTACAGCCTGAGCTGTTGTATATCCACAGCCCTCCAGTGAGGCCAATCTCTTTACCCACTCAACTGAAAGTTAGGGCCTACGTTTTTGAGTAAGAAAGGATAACTTCTCGTTGCACTCCAATAAAACTGTTCAATAGAAAAAAAACAAACTATAAAAAAAACTGTTTTCAGAGGGACTGAAACATTTTCAGCAAGACCTAGGCTGTTAAAGGATGTGGTTCCATGAACTGATGCTGTTCTCTTCTGCTGTTTAACTTGATTGAACCTAAAATTTGGAATCTTGAAGCAGCTGCTGTCTATACCCAGAGGTTTCTAAATCACACCAGCATTGCACAGTGAGCTCCACTTCAGAGACAGCAGGCAACCATCTGGCACTTTCTCTGAGTAGAACAGGCTGTTCTTACTGCCCACCAAAAGCCTGGCAAACTATATATCCTGTGAAGCAGGTGGTCTCACCCCTTTTAGGCTGACACATCAGAGCATGCTTTTTCTTATCATGAACACCACTACTACAAGAAATTATGTTCCACACACAGCAGACTGACGCCATGTAGGCATAGCCATACTCTTGGTAATATCCAACCGGGCATACTTGGTCTAAAGCTGAAAGATAATTATGATGATCCTTGTCATGGGCATAGCTAAAGAGTTGCGTCCATTTCTCTTTAGATACTAAGTAACTTTGGTCTTTAGTTGTGGTTCAAATCTGTCGGGTTCAGTCATATATAGATAGCGCTGGTAAGTCAAGGCATCCGACTGTGCTAAGTAGCTAGTATTTGCCAAACACCATGCTTCCTAGCATACTGGTCTCCCATCTCCTAGTTCAATAATTCTTATTCAACAGGGTAACAGTTTGAGATGGAACTCTTTCACTCCTCTTACTGAAGTTCTATTATGAGAGGATTAGTGAGAGAAGCAGAACAACCGAGCAGATTCTTTTACCAAATGGCCACAGGACAGATAAGGCAGTGGATTTCAGTCCTTGCTCCAGTTTACTTTATCTAAGTATAAAGCAACTTTTCTTGGGTTCAGTTTGTTTTCCCCTTTCCTGCTCCATGTATTTTAAACATGGTTTAAGAAAAAAATAAAAATCACATTTTGCTGAAAGAGTCAAGAAAAGATGATTTGGGAGATGATGATTCATGCTCAGGAAAGCCATCTGACGGGCTTTCACCAGTGACAGGCGATGATTCCAGCACCTCCTCCACAACACATTCAGAAAATTAGTAGGAGTAGGGGGGCTAATGCTCTACAGTTTAAGACATAGGATAGGTATGAGACAGAATATATTTTATCTAAAAGTGGGATGAGTGGAGGTGTGCAATTGGAGGGAGGAAAGGTCAAGAAATGTGAGATGGAAAACTTGATTGAAGGATGCAATGTGTAGGAGGTAAATGAGCGAGGAGTGGGGCGGGGGTTGGGGAGAGGAAGTGAGAAGTAATCTTCATGCACTGAAATACATGCACACGACAATCGGAGGTCATCTTATATTCAGGGTCATTCTATTTTTAGGGAATTCAGTATTTAATAGAAAATGCAATTTGAGGCACAAATTCTCATTCACCCTTTTGAAATCTTCATTCTCTGTAGATATTGACTTCCTCTCACAATAACTGCCAGGCTTCTGTTCCTGCACAGGGAACGTGTATGAGGATTTCATCTGTCAGGTGATATATTTGGGGATAGGATAAGGTCAGAGTAGGAAGAAAACTGGTGGATTTCACATACTGAATAGGAAATGCAAATAAAGATTTAGAAACAATAAAATAACTTCAGAAGTTATTGCAGGCACGCTTTGTAATGTGTATAGGCACATTACCGTTACATTACCATATTAGAGCAAGAAGGTTTAGTGTGGCTTTTGCAATAGCAAGTATTTCCTGACATGATCAAAAGAATTAAAAAAATTAACAGTGATTCTTAAAGATTTGATGAATTTCTCAGACCTATACTCTTACTGGTGAAATACTTTTAGCCTAAAAAGCAGAGCCTTAGAGTAGGAAATCTTAATTCCTGCACTGCTATTGCATTGCTGTGCTTCTTGTTTATTTCTTTCCCAGCTTCTCCTGTTTGCTGTCCTTCCTCCCTTCCTCCTCATACATTTATTTTGACTACTCTGTGATTTAGATATGCGTTTAATATGGTATGTACTTACATAATCTCCAGCATATTAAGATCCGTGTCTACATAAGGCCTCTAACATTCATTCTTAATAATTCCATGTAACAAAAAACCTGCAGATATTGTGCCGTGAAGGTTGCAACAGCGTGTCACAGATCAGAGAGCAGTAACTCTTTGCTACAAATGATTCTCTACCAGGATCAATTATATATCTGCATAGCTTATGTGGCTATTCAGCAACTGATTAATGTGAACTGGGCCTCCTCCAAAACACCTTATTATTGATCTGGAGCAAACGTGCAGAAGGATACCCTACCGTTTAACAAACTGAAGCCACGCTGGTTGGTACAAGTTTCACTGTGCTAACCTTCTTCCTTGGCTGATTTTAATCTTCTGGCTCCATCACACAGTTAATTGCCTCTCATTTATCCATATTAGTGGAAGATCATATGAAATCCATGTAAATTAGGCTGCGAGAGCCTAATTCAGTACATTTACTGAAAACTTGTGGACAGATTTTAGTCAACAAGACAGGCTCATAGCCAGTGGCCTGGTTTTGATCAAGACCTGCTTGGTGTGTTATGTGCCCCACGTTACAGATTCAAGGGTGCTGCTCTGCAGCAGCTGTGCTGGTAGGTGGTGGCACTAGGAAAATTTCCCTAGGATATTTGAGGGTTGACTGTAGCTTGCATTTACCTACTTCTTCCTCTTGTGAATGTGGCTTTCTTGAAAAGCAATCTTTTTCAGAGGCTAAACCTGTTATCCTTGCTTGGAAAGCCCCTTGGAATAGGAAAAAGGACATCATTCTCTGTGGCAGGTTTTACCTCTGAACCTCCTTCTATGTATTACACATAGTGGACTTCTGGTATTGGGGGGATCTGTGTGCTAACTGCAACTGAAAAAAATAGACAGAGCATTTGGAGGACGTCTTTACTTTCTAAGCAGGATACCAGGCCATTTGGACTAAATTTACAAGTGTAAAGCTGTAAACAAGGTCAGAATTCAATTTCTCTGTTTCTTTGGGCTTTTTTTTTGGGGGGGGGAGGGGGAAGTCTTGGTTTTTGTTTGATTTTGTTGCGTTGGGTAGGGGTTTTTTTGTGGTGTGTGGGGTGTTTTTTTGTTTGTTTTGTTCGGTTTTGTTTTGTTTTTTTCCTAAATAGAACTGATTGCTGCTTTTTGCCTTGTAATTTTCTTACTCTGTGTTTGTGCAGCCTACTGATGACGCATTAGTCCTGGGGTTTGAAATGATTTAATTTTTTTTCCCCCCTTCTACTATAAACAGATTAAATATTTATACAGAGATAGTGAGGAATCAGTCCCTTTGATCTTAGGTCCTCCTTTTTTTTTTGAGATGAACTTTACATGTTATGAAGCTATTTCATTTTTGCAAAGAAAGCGTAGTGAAATATTACAGAAAAGGTTAGCATTTTACTCTTGTTTTACAAAGCATGGCAGTATAGAATCAGTAGCCCTTTGCCTTGTAGCAGGTAGAATGATGCTGTGCTTATTCTGTGGTTGCCCAAAACTGCCCATTCGTTTCTGTTTTTTAGGACTGACTAGTTCCACTTAATTCCCTCATTTTGGAAGAGAAATTCAGAATATGAATCCCTCTTAAAAACTCAGTGTTGCGTAGTAAATAAAACTATGTATTCAGTTCTTGGATTGACTTGCTCTTTTGCTCATGGCCTCTCTGAACACTGATTGGAAACTGGTACCTTGTAGAAGAACCTCTTCATGGTGTATGAATACTGTGGGACTTCAGCATCACCCCCAGGGTGAGAACAATGAATTTTTTTGATGACCAGTTGGCCCGGAGGCCCATGGCACTTCTCGTAGTCCCTGTTCCTTGGGCCCTTCTAAAAGGGTGAATTAAATCAGTTTCCAGGAATTTCCAGCTCATGCGTGCTGCTATGTCTCTGTTTGGAGGTGGGCAGGGCAACAGGTATGGACATGCTTTGCCATGGATCCTGTGCCCAGCGTGCCTCAGCAGCAGGCAGGGGTTGGGAAAGTTTAATCCATTGACAAAAAGGAGCAGGCTAATGGGACATGAGTCCTATTTTGAGTCCTGTATTTGTTCTGAGAGAGTCATTACATGTTCCACTAACTCCTCGCCTGTGGTTTTTTCATCTCGTTGTTCTCTAGGGCACCTCTGTACGAAAGCACAAATTCAGGTACATTGGACGAGAACACCTTTCTTTTCTGGGTGAATGAGTTGAGTTCTCAGGAATGCTTTGTTTTTATTACTTATAATGGGAATGTTATATCTTTCTAGGTAAGGAATGTACCAGCTTTTCCATCATCTTGGTTTGAAAAAGTAAAACTGCTTTAAAAAAGAGTTGATCTGGGTTGATTTTAAGGCTCTGAGAAAGCTGGTAATCTGAGGTATTGACTATAGGTGCCCAGGGGCTGTCAGGGAGCGCTGATCCGAGCCGTTCACAGCGGGTTCCAGCCGGCTCCAGCTGACCCACCGCAGGGCACGGCTGAGCCCCGCAGCCACCATGGCGGCGCCATGGGGAAAGCCTCTGTCAGAAAGGGCAAAATGCTGCCCAGCAGCCGGGGCTGAGGGGAACAGTGTGAGAGACAGCCCTGGGAGCACCGAGGTGGGAGGAGGAGGAGGAGGAGGTGCTGCAGGCCTCTGAGCAGGTGTCCCCCTGCAGCCCCTGGGGAGACCATGGAGGAGCAGGCATTTCATTGCAGCCTGTAGAATCGACCATGGTGGTGCAGATATCCACACTGCAGCCCATAGAGGACCCCATGGTGGAGCAGATGGACATGTCCTGAAGGAAGATGCAGCCCATGGAGAGCCAGCACAGGAGCAGGTTTATCCCGAAGGACTGCAGCCCGGGGAAGGGCCTGGACTGGAGCAGGGGAAAAGTGTGAGGAGGAAGGAGCAGCAGAGAGGAGCTGCCATGGGTTGACCACAACCCCCAAGTCAAGTCTGTCTCAATCCACAGGCTTTTTCATTTTATTTTTCTCCCCCTGTCCTTTTGAGGAGCAGGGGTGAGAGAGCAGCTGGGTGGGCATTTGGCAGCCAGGGAAGGTGAACCCACCACAAGAGAGATGTCTTGGAAACCTCTTTATACATCGTAGTTGGATGATAATGCAGCTCTGTTTTGCTATTCTGTTGATTACTGTGGTTCAATGCAATTAATGGTATCAATATGGCCAAATTACACAGGAATTATTTGCATACAGAGAATTGATTGTTTGGGTTGGAAAAGGCAGGGGGGGGGTCAGCCTCACACCGAGATGACATAATTTAAGACATACTTGAAAATGTTAATACATAAGTTCGTTCAGAGGCAATGAGTCACTCCACAAACTGTTCCTTTTCAGGCTCGTTTTGCTGAGGAAATGTTGCCTGTCTATAGTTTATCTCTCTCTCTTCCTCTTTCAGTCAATATATGCTTTCTACTGATGCAGAAAAACAGGACATAAAGTACCTAACAAAATAGGAAAACTATGAAACTGTCATTGTATAGATTCATGGTATAGGACAAAGTTCTAATTATACCAGGAAAACTCTAAACAATTACCTCTAAACAACAACAACAAAAAAAATTGAAAACCCCCAAACCTAGGGATTTCCTGTTTCACAACATAAAGTTTATGAGAACATTCAGTAATTTGCATGTGCCTACAAAAATCTGTACTGACTTATGATTATATTTAAAAGCATATACGCTAATAAGTATAGCAAAAGAGTCTGATCTTCTGTGACTTTTACCAGTAAGAGGCTAGTCTCATACAGAGTACTTTATCAAATTCTATATGATCTAATGGTAGTAAACAGTACAAAGACATGAAGGTAATCAAACAAAACAGTGACCTCTTACATGTCCAAAACCCATTAAGACAACACTATAAAAGATAGAGGAAGTATCAGGGAAGCAATCTAGTTGCTCTGATACTCTGATATCAGACAGATGTTTTAGGGCTTGGTGGCTGGTTTTTATGTATTCTTTTTTTGTGTGACTACACTCTTAAAGCTAGCAGAACCTCAAGCTGAGGCAAAGTTACAATGTGAGAAGAATGTAATATACTACTAAGGCACGCCAAAAATGAATTGCTGGATTTGTTTCTAAAAAACACATGGTTAGTTGTATATAGTCAGTATAGCTGTTACTGTTACACTAAATCTATGCATAATTCTGTTAGCTTCAGTTTAGTTACAAGATTGAACTGACACATAAAGTATAGTGCAGATAACTGTAAAGTGGTGCACGTGGGGAAAGATGATCCTAGCTTCACGCATAAAATGATGAGCTCTGAGCTGACTGTTGCCTCTCAAGAGAAAGGTTTTGGGGCTATGATAGAAAATTTCCACAAAAACATAATCTCAGATCTTGTAATCCAAAACCACAAATCTAATGAAAGAAATATTAGAAAAGAATTAGAGGAAAGGTAGAAAATATAATTATTTTTCCCTTAATTTACGGTTTGCTTCCATTTTGAATACTGGGGAAGTGGGGGGTGAGTCTGGTTTCAACATCTCAAAAAAGATATAGCAGAATCATACCATACTTTGGGCTGGAAAGGACCTCCAGAGGTCTCTAGTCCAATTCCGCTCAAAGCAAGTCTAAGGGACCTGAGTTTGCTCAGGGACTTGCCCAGTCTAGTCCTGACTGCCTCCAAGGATGGAAATTCAAAAAAATTTTCTGGGCAATTCAATCTAGTTAAAATTGGTTTGAGCAGGGAGTGTTGACTAATTAGGCCCCTTTCAACCCAATTATTCTGTGCCTCTAGAAGGTCCAGTGAAGGACAGGAAAGATGAGCAATTTCACATGAGAAATACTTGGATAGGCTGTAACTCTTCAGCCCAGCAAAGGGATATGATACTTGTCTACAAAGTCATTACTGGCATGGAGAAGGTGTGTGGTGCTTGTTGCTCACGTTTTCTCCCAATGTAGCAATCGGTGGTGACCAGATTCAAAAGGAAAAAGAGAAGATGGTTCCCCATGGAATGAGCAACAGATTTGTGGATGGTCTTGACAAAAGGAAGTCATTCATTTATGTGGGCTTGGGGAGGATTGAACAAATGCCTGGAAGAAAAATAGTTTAGACATACAGCAATAAGCTCAGTGGAAGAGTAGATGTGATCAGAAGCTGAGAAAGTATTCGTCGAGGACCAATCATTGTTTATACTTGCCGGTTCTTTTTGTTCCCTAGACATCTCCTTATGGCCACTCTGTTTGTATTGTTGTTATTGGGGTTTTAGTAAGTATTTTATTGATGGGAATAGAAAATCAATCAGCCCTAAGCTTGCAGCTTGCATATTGCTAAGGGAATGTGTTATACATATAGTATGTGTACGTGAATGAAGAGCTTCTCTTAGTTGTGTTGGGACAGAGTCGTACAGCATTTTTATTAGCTACAATATAGCCTCAGTTGTGCCAGCATATCTATTGAGTGGTGCTTCTTTTGAATGTGAGGCAGGGAAGTTTCTCAACTTAAAAAGAGAGGGGGGGGGAAAAACCTTAGCCTCTTCCTTGTCCCAGAAAATAATTAAAAATAAAATAAATAAATAAATAAAAGCCTTATATTAAGTGTCTAGCATCAGATGAAGAACGTGGCAGCAAAAGTGCATTTTGCTGAGATTTGGAATAATAAAGAATGGTGGAAGGCAGAAGCTCCATTGGCTGGCAATTCTGCTCAAGGCACCGTCTTTTAAAATGTGACTATGAATTCACAGGATGGGCCTGTGTGGGGGCTACATTTGGCTTCTTTAGAATGTAAGATAACAGGTTAGAGGAATTGTTCACCTGGCACTATAATTTGTAATATGGAGCTTCTAAGAGAAAATGATAGATTAAATATTTGATGAGTAAAATAATCAGGAATGGTTACTGGCACACTGTAGAACAAAGCAGTGCTCAAATAGAGTACCAATATGTTCTCTAATTGTATTCTGTAATATATCTCACTTGTTCCACATTCTATTTTACCAAAATGCTCCTTCCATCTTAAAAAAAAAAAAAAAAAAAAAAAAAAAAGTGAAGAGGGACTATGAGGTATGGGCTTATTGCACCAATTGTATAATAGATAAATAATGTAAAATAGGGGTTTTTTTTGTCTTTAGGGGTACAGAGGGGGAGAAGGGAAGTTGTGTTGTTTGCTTTTTGCTTGCATGTAAGGTAGTAGAACCAATATCCTGTATCTATAGATATGTAGGAAATAATTTTATTGATTTTTAATGAAAGCAGAGTCAGACCCGGCATTGGCATTTGGCAGCAAAACTTCATACTGTAAAAACATAGTTTCCAGATTTTCCTCCTGGATTTTTTCTTAGCTATAGTTTATTGTAGTTGTCAACCTGTACTGAGATTCTGCATGATGCATTAAATCAGTTGTAGGGTTGGTAGTTTTTTAATCTCCATGTCTTTTCATGACATGAAATTTTGTAATACAGTGTTTAAAGCTCCAGTAGCTTAGAGGTGTTGTATTAGCATCAAAACGCACATGATTAACCCTGAGCGATTTAATTTTTACATGGACTTAAAAGAATACCTTAGAAATATCAAGGAGAAATAAGATTTATGACTTTTCAGGAACTCCAGTTAATCATACTGGTTATCATTAGTGTTGAACACAGTAACTCTTTATTATTATTATTTTAAATGCAGCATTTAAAGAACTCAATGCAGCAAAATTGCTTAATGAAGTGTAAGATAAATGAAGGGTTAAAGGAATTCTGCAGGATTCAGACCCAGCCACATCTTGGCAGACTAGACTATTATGTATATTTTGATGCATGTTTTAAAGTGGATATCCTCAGATTTTTTGAGAATACACTAATTCTATTCTTCTTATGTCAGGCACAAGCTACTTTTTGGACTGTGTCTCCCTCCAGAGGCACTTTTATAAGAATGTGTGCCCATTTCTTGATTTTTATGAAGCCGAATGAAAACAGGAAAATCATCTCTAGTTTACAGTGTAAGAGGTAATTATTTATCCACCATACTATTTTTTTTTTTAATGCTGAGGACTTTTTGAGCATGTTAACTTCCTTCTGGGAAAAAAAAAAAAAAAAGATTAAAAAAAAGAAAACTATAAAGTTGGGAAAAGACAGCCTGCAACTAAAAGGATAGAAGAAAATATTGTTTGTGGTAAGGATTCATCATCTCACTTTCTGTTATCTATGACGTACTCATTTATAAAACTTTATACAAAACTAATATAAAGTGTAGTACTCTTTATGCTGACAGGAATCCTTCCTTTTCTTCCGTTCCTGACACTGTGGTCCCAAACACAGCAAAGACGACAAGCACCATAGATCCACTGGTCATGAGTGAGAAATTAGTGAATGATGGGGAGTCCAGGATCCACCATAGGCAACTGACTTGGGTCCTGGAAAATGCTAAGCAGCTCACCTTCAGACTGAGGAGGGCAAATCCAGTGGTCACAGTTACTGTCACGCCACCTTGTTGGGACAGCGGAGTTATTCTTGGATGTCAAGAATACTGCAGAAATGTGCAGGTTGCAATATTGAAGTTTAGCCATATGTTATTAAAATCAAGGTCAAAGAGAGGACAAAAGTTGTTCTTCCATGCAAATCCCTTTCAATTAAGTATTGCAGTGATTCTTACTGTCACTCTTCCAGACATGTATCTCTGTCTACTGAATATAAATACAATGTATTACACTTTTACGGTTCCTTATTCTAATGAAGAAGGGTAGAAACCCAAGTTCTGTAGTAATCTGAGGGAGTGGGAAAAGGAAACAAGGAGAAAAGGAAGAAACTAGGGGTTATACGCCAATATGCAGCCTGAAGATCTATAACTAATCCTGATATCATCCCTAGGGATTTTAAAGCATCTGTACAAAATGCTTCCTCTAACTCCCTGAAGCTTATTTATTACTTTTTACACATCTCATTAAATGGCCATATTCTGACTATTCCTGCCCTTCATAGAGAACCCACTTTGCTAGGTTTGTTTGTTCACTACCTAATCAAGCATCCCACATTTAAAAGAAGATATTTTCTTCTTATATCAACATAGAATGATTTACATTGGAAGGGACCTTAAAGATCATCTAGTTCCAACCCCCCTGCCATGGGCAGGGACACCTTCCACCAGACCAGGTTACCCAAAGCCTCAGTCAATCTTCCCTTGAACACTTCCAGGGATGGGGCATCCACAACTTCTCTGAGCAGCCTGTTCCAGTACCTCACTACCCTCACAGTAAAGAATTTCTTACTAATATCTAATCTAATCTACCATCCTTCAGTTTAAAAACATTACTCCTTGTCCTATCGCTATGCTCCCTGATAAAGAGCCCCTCCCCATCTTTCCTCTTGGCCCCCTTCAGATACTGGAAGGCTACTATACGGTCTCTGTGCAGCCTTCTCTTCTCCAGGCTGAACAACCCCAACTCTCTCAGCCTGTCTTCAGAGAAGAGGTGCTTCACCCCTCTGATCATCTTCTTGGTGGTCCTCTGGACCCGCTCCAACAGGTTATGTAGGGGGGTTCCAGAGCTGGACATAGTACTGCAGGTGGAGCCTCCTGAGAGTGGAGTAGAGGGTCAGAATTGCCTTCCTTGACCTGCTGGCCGCACTTCTTTTGATGCAGCCCAGGATACAGTTGGCCTTCTGGGCTGTGAGGGTACATTGCTGGCTCATGTTGAGCTTCTCATCAGCCAACACCCCCAAGACTGCCTCCGCAGGGCTGCTCTCAGTCTATTCTCATCCCAGACTGTATCCCTGTGCCTGGGATTACCCCAACCCACATGCAGGACCTTGCACTTGGCCTTGTTAAACTTCATGAGGTTTGCATGGGCCCACCTCTCAAGCCTGTCCAGGTCCCTCTGGGTGCCATCCCTTCCCTCCAGCGTACCAACCGCAGTGCACAGCTTGGTGTCGCCAGCAAACTTGCTGAGGGTGCACTCAATCCCACTGTCCATGTTGCTGACAAGGATGTAGAACAATGTCAGTCCCAGTACCGACCCCTGAGGAATGCCACTCATCACTGCTCGCCACTTGGACACTGACCTATTGACCACAACTTTTTGAGTGTGGCCATCCAGCCAATTCCTTATGCCCTGAGTGGTCCATCCATCAAATCCATGTCTCTCCAATTTAAAGAGAAGAATGTCATGTGGGATGGTTTATAATTTCTTTTTCCTGTGTTTCTGTGATAACATAATCTAAAATAATAAAACTAATTCCATTACTTCAATTTTTTCAGACTGAAGAGGAAAAAACAACGTCAACAAAACAAAACAAAAAAACAGCCCAAAATAATCAAAACAAAACAAACACCTCACCACCAAATGTCTTTTGACTGAAGAACCAATCTTTGTTTCACCCAGTGTAATCAGCTGGCCTCCAAATCCACTTCAAGGATTGTTTTCCTGCTCTGTGTCTAGGTTAGGGCTTAGCCAGAGAAAGATCCTGGAAATTCCTGATTTAGTTTAAAGGAAAATCAGGCTCAGTATGGGATGTGTTTCATTATGTTTTATATGACAGCTAGAAGCTGTGTGTGAACATACACTACTTGAGGTTGCAATGCTTAAGACCTGAGCTCTCTCTGTGGCACAGACTCACTGTTTGTCACCTTGTGCAATTTGCATAATCTCTCTGTCTCTTCAGTACTTGATTTTTCAATAGTCACAGCCTGGCAAGAGAGTGTTAAAGGACATCCACTGGGTCTGAAAGACCTATTTGATCTGTGAAATAGGTGCATAAATGTCTGCAGCCTACTTTGAGGAAGGAAAATGATGGACTGCTCAACAGGGAAAGGCAAGTCTCGCCTCCAATGCACACCTCTGTCCCCAGAGCAAAGGCACAACACAACAAGAGAGATTGCAAAGAAAGGAGTAGAATTGGCAGTCCTGTGAAATATAAATAGTCTAGTGAGCTCTTGCAGCTAAATGGCATGGTTTCAAGGATGAAAGGAAGAAGACGATGATAGGATATGCCTAAGTGACTAAGTTGTAAATGAACACTAATTTGGGTTTGAATATGTTGCTGCTTCCAGGACCCATGATGACTGTTTTCTGCTACTGAGAATTCATCCTGTCTAGTACTATCGCACATCCTGTCTAGTGTTATTGTACTTTAATTACATGTCTTAGAAATGCGAGTAGGTGCATCAGTTTTATATTTATTTACATGTTCACTTTCTAAAAGTCCACCTCTGATTATGAAAACAACAGTAGAGATTTTTGAATGCATATCTTAGATTCAGCAATTTAGATACATTTGTTTCCTTCAGTAAATGGTCAGAAAATCATAGTTTTCATCTAAAATTATATGTAACAGTTTAGGGCAACATGCTCCTATGCATACACTGCTTGGGCATAGAAGGACTCACCAGTTGCATCATGGGTATGTCTTGTTAAATATTTGCTGTCACCATTGGTGTCAGTAAACTGAAGTTTTAAAGCAAGTCTTTCTTATTCTAAATATTCCTTCAGCTCCTGGCTTGGTGACCTTCTTTTTGTCTTGTTTTCCCTGTTTCTCGCTCTCCTCTCTACAGCAATGTATCACTGCAGCAAACAGCTCATCACAGCTGTCACTCTAAGAACTTTTTGGAATTGCGAAGTTTTGATGTCTCAGCAAATCAGACAGTACTTTCAATTTAGTACGTGGCAGATTGCTTTTTAGAAGGGACTGGAAGACTTTGTAATGGAATATGGAACCTTTCAGCTGCTTAAATCTATTTCAGGTTGATAGTGACAGAAAATTCATTACCACCTCTATTGTGAATAAGTGCAGATATTTGGAGAAAAGCAGGTCTCTGTTTTGCTTTCCCCGCCACACTCAGAAGTTTGAACAGGTATCACTAAATGCAGTTATTTTAACATTAACCAACACTTATCTAAATTTAAAGATGTTAACTAATGATGACGTTCTTTCCTCCCTTTTAGTTCAGGTAGGGATTCCTAAATGTCTGGGAATTGACCAACTTAAGTTCTGAGTTGTACCTAAGAAGCACAGATAATTTTCCCTTTCATAACTGACAGGGCTGAAGTCACGTTGTAGCTTGGGTTCGGGGTGCAAGTGAAAAATATGATGCTCGTGTTTGTGCAGGTCCTTGCAAGAGCCCCTGTCCATCACTACTCTGAGCACTCAAGGTCATTGCATTATGCCGAGTCCTCTGTTCCATCCAGTTCCTTGTATAACTGAGTTGATGTTTTAGTACTTTTCCTGCATTTATTTCATTCAATTTTGGCACTTTCATTTTCATCATTTCCTCAAATTTTGAGCAACTTTTAATCAGCTGTGTTCAGTAGTCAAGCACAGAGTTGTTCTTCCTTGATTTTAACCAAGGATAATGTAGGTTTGTCATCCAGCTTTGTGTCTCTAATGTTTAAGGTGCTCTGAGTTTCGAGACTACACATGGTATCCTCAAACTTAGCTGATGGAGAAGAAAAATGAACAATACAAATTAGAACTGATTTAACTTTATTTCCCAGTCAGGTCTCCCTGAACATGCTAACATATCTAACTAGTCTTTTCCCAGTAGAGGATACTCAGGTCCAAGAGAGACAAATGAGTTCTGGATTGGCTTACCTGATTCATTTTTCAAAAAGGCTTTGCTGATCATGACATTGTGTTGAGCCATTTTTCAGTCCTAAATGAAGATAACTCTGGAAGTTTGTATGAGGCTGATCCAATTTCTGCTTTATGTGCTACTGATTTTGTATTTATTTCTGCAAACATAAGAATGAGGAGTAGTAGTATGAACTCTGCTGTTAGTGTTTAAGAATACCTACTGTTGTTTTGTTGGATCTCCTTTTCTTACAATTTTACAAATAGTAATTTTTTTAAAATACATGTATTTATTTACTTAATAGACCCACACATCTTTGCAGAAGTCATTGGGGTTGCATGAAGTCAAGAATCTGTCTTTATGTACAGTGAATCATCAAAAATGTGTTTGTCATACACATTTTAAAAGACTGCATAAAAACATTTGCATAATACAATCATAATAGAGCTACTGCACTGTGATCCATCACGTCAGCTCTCAAACACTCTCAGCAGGGTTTATGCTCTTTTTCCCTAAAAAAAGAGAAAATTAATTTACTAAACTGATCTTATCTCCCTACTCAGTGCTAAAATGTACAATGTTCATATTTTTTTCAAAATCTATGAAATGAAAAGTATGCTTATACTTCTTAAATTTTATTAGTTTTCTTCTTACAAAGTGTTCCATTTTGTACATCTGCTGAGACCATCTCTTCAAATCTTAATTTGTATAGAACACAGGGAGCTTCATGGACTTGATTGATTTCCCCCATGTTCACAGGAAGAATGAAAACTCATAGAAAGAGATCACTAGGTTTTCCAATGGGAAAATTACTATTACATGTTGCCATTTAAATTCGGTGCTTTGCCTGGACTCTACAACTGTTTATGATAACAAAGTTAATAACAAGACATCAAGAAATCACTTTGTCTGGAGTCTTTTACGTTTTTATTTTTTTTTAAATCAGTAACTGACATTCACTCTTACTCTTAAATCCAAATGAAATGTGCTTTTTTTGCTTTACAAAAATCCCTCTGTTCTGTGTGGAAAGGCCAAAGCAAATGTTGCCATAGGTAAACTGTCCTGTGTTGTGCATCTCTCTTGATGGTTTCACTAAAGTGTGAACACCAAGTCCTATTGGCTCTTTGTTGCAGTGTAAATTCTTACCCCGTTCCCTGCCTGTCCCTCCCCATCACATATTAGTATGTTGAGCTCATTTCACTAGTTGTTGACAATCAGGATCTGCTGGTATGAATTTCATCGCATTTCAAATTAAACGACATGCAATTTCAAGTGTCCAATACTTATAGACTCTGGGTGAAGCTTCGAAGGCAATTTCACTACAAAATTAGAAGACAAAAACCTTGAGTGTGATTTTCCTGCAACCCCTGGAAAATATGAGACTAATTCTTGTGTCTCTCAGTGTTTGGCTTAAGAATGATGGATATGTCTGTGGTCCTTCTTCCTAGTCTGAGTAATATAACCCTTTAGCTATTACTGTGCACTTTAAGCAGATACACTCTGAGAAGCAGCAGTGAGGAAAACAGTTTAACCCTACCTTATCACAGATTGAAAAAATATCATCACCAAACTCTCCTGGGAGATTACAAAAATTGCCTATATCCCTTGGAGGAAGTGAGCTTAATGAATGAATCTTTAAATGTTATCATCTCTAACACTTACTACATGATGCAGGGAGCTGAGGAGTTTGGGCAAAGGACTAGTCAGTATACCAATGATGTCTAGCCCTGAAACAGCTGTGAAGGGAAAGCTGTTGAGCAAGACTTACAAAATGGTTTCAATCAGTTACCCCTCATTAGTGTTGTGACAGCCTTCTGCTATAGTACATTTAACACCCAAATTCTGTAGTTTTTGTATGATGGTAATCTATTAATTGATAATTTAACTCATCAGTTTTATAAATGTGGTTTATCCATGAGTGTAATTTAAAGATGTGATGAAATACATTACTGGAGTTCTTAATACCCATGGCAGTTGCAAGTCTGTCAATCACAAACCTGAAATGTTTAAACTGTTTAAAGATGCACTGGACTTCAATTTTTTTCAGTTACATTTATTAAAATACCCAAATTGTATGTAAGATCTAAGAGAGCTTAAGGGATCTTTTGATCATTTAATCTGACATCATGTATATCATAGCCCTTTAAAGTACGCTTATGCAAGCCAAGTGACTCTTTTTAGTGCAACGCATTTAAGTCTTTGAGGCCGAGATGACACTAGATGTCACATCTGACAACAGCAAGGGGTTATTAGTCTGACTGACCCAGCAGTCAGCTCCTTCCCCATGCCTCTGATAACAGAAGTATCTTCTTTTTATCCTCTTACTTTCTCTCATTCTACTTCACCTTTCAAATTTGTACCATTACATCAAAAGGTAAAATTCCTGCCGGATCCAAATCTCATGATCAATGAAGACTAAATGCACTGACTTGCCGTACAGGTATTTTATATGCAGCTGGCATCCAAAGTCTCCTGGTTTAGTGGCAAGTGTTTTTTGGTTGGGTTTTTTTTTTTTTGTTTAACTGAAACCGTTTCTGATCAACCACAAGGAAAACAGTATAACCAACTAACTGAAGACCTGAAATATGAGATTTTAAACATTATCTTATAGCACAGCAAGAAATGTTGTGAATTACTGAAGATAATACAAACAATGTGAGATAAAAATAGACCCAAAGGTTTCACAAGTCATAACCACAACCTTTCAATTTCAGTCTTTTAGAAAAACCTTAAGTCTTTTCTTAAAGATGGTACCAGTCTACTCTTTCCTTGACTTTACCTTCTCATTGCAATTCCAACTTGTAGCTAAGCTCTGAAACATTTATCAGTTTTCCTTAAAACTTGATGAACAGGCTGGACTCTGCAGGATTTTCTGAGCTCCCTTCAGCATATGTCTTTTTCTCCTTTTTTTTTTTTTTTTTTTTTTTTTAAACTTTAGACTTGAGAAGTCGTTACAATACTGTTGTAGCCAAGTTCTATATGTGTTCCTTTTGCTCTGAATCAACGTGTTATGCCAAAGGCATTGAAGAAACCGTAGCTATAACAGAAAGATCTGTTGTGTTCAGAAGATTTGGTAGGCAAGGTTACCTTCCATTAAATTATGTTGAGTAACATCATTTACACTTTAGCTTTCAGTTTCATACGGATGAGTGTCCTGAATTACATTGCTGTATTTTAAAGCACAGCTGAATATCAGGCTAATTGCTGTAAAAACTTTCAATTTTAAAATTTTGGTACTGATTGGAAATACTCTAAATCTTTGGAAATTCCTGATGTAATGAAATTCAGTTTTTGCGGTTTGCTCAGTTCTCCTCACTCTTGGAAAGAAGCAGTCTGGAATTTGAAATATGTAAGGTTTGAAATGTTAATTTAAGTAACTGCTACCTCATACATATTATTTTAATAGGAAGGCATATGACTGCATATTTTTATGTAGGAAAATGAGCTTTCTGTGTATATTTAGGTATGTGTAATGTGTACCTCATTGTATACATTGATAAAGTCATGTGTAATATAACTACCTGTAATAACTTTTTATATAACCCACACAAACAGGAATTTATTGTCTCATGTTAAAAACACTTTTTGTCTATTTGTCTATTTCCCATACAGATGTCATAGTGAATGTGAAGTAAATCACTCTCCTTATGTTTCTGCTCTCTGTAAAGTACAGAGTTCATTTTTTTTTCTCAACATCTATCAGTCTCATCTCTATGAATTGCAAAGAGAAAAAACACTGTTTCTTACAAAAAAAGGTGTGTGTGGGGTGGAAGCCCTAGCAGGAAGGGGTGCTAATCTTGACCAAGAATCCTAGGCACATCTCATAAAAATACTTGGTCCTGCACATAAAGTACAGGACAAAAGGGGCGGTGAAGGGCAGTGTATGTGAGTGTCTGTTCACTCTTCAACTTACAGAGAAATTAAAATCGAGACCAGTGTTCTGTCTTGTGTTGTCTCTTTTTTTTTTTAATGATCAGTTGAATGAGGGCAGGTTACTGATTGACCTACATCTCTCTTCATGGATAGTTGTCTTGTAATATAGCACAGAGTGCTTAAGTTAGCGTAATCTTTCAAAATGCACCAGAATTCCACTGAAAAATTATTGATACTTCCATTCCAAAGGTCCTTTGATCTTTAAAGACTATGAGAAGTAGGTAGGTTTTAAGTAAATTAGGAACAAAATGAGCCTTGGTAAGAAAGCAAGTTTAGTCATCGTCTTTTAGATGACGACATTCTACCAGCAAAAAAACCACAATGTTCAATATTTTGCTCCTATTGGTTTTAAATATTAAAAAAAAAAAAAAATGAGATGACTAGGATACTTCTACTTCACAGGAAGAATGAAATAACTTCCCTGTTTGTCAGTAGCTACACATGTTAGAGAACAGCTTTGCTTGTGTAAGTCTATCCTTGTAAAGATGGCTGAATTTATCTTTGTACTTCCACAATCCTACTGGCATTTCCTGTTCAAATAGTCACCGATTACCCAGTCAATAAGTACTGGCCAGGTTTTCAAGCTGAACAAAAGCCCCATCTGCCAGGAGGGGATGAGGCCACTTGGCAAGCACCCTCCTAAAAGGAAGAGTTGGTAGCCTCTTGTACCACGTCTTTTGCTGATCTAACACAACTATTTTAGCTACTGCAATATTCTTCAGTATTGTCTTCTGCTGTTAGGGGGAAATTGTGTGGAGGGATTAAAAGGGAGTTGGCATTGTGGCTGGGGCATTAGCCAAGGATGGGAGGTGAGAGAAGGGTCTCCAGAGGCCTGCGAGAGGACAGACATTCTTCCTGAGTGCTCCCAGTAGCTGTCATTGGGACTAGTTCTCATGTAGACCTCTGGCTCTGGGATGTTTCCGCTACCTCAACATCATAGGTAGTAGAATCATGAAAATGTAGGTCTTTCATCTCTAAGAAACACCTCCACTGAATTACAGTAGAGTTATTTTCCAAAGTTCATTTCCAACTAACGCTTACTTGAATGGCCTGATTCTAATACAAATTAATTTCCGTGTAAGACTTTACAACCAAACTGCATGACACATGATTTCATCTTCTGTTTGAGAAGTAAATGCCTTGCTTTGGCTTTAGAAAGAGAGAATGCTGAGAAAGATATTTCCTCAAATAATTATCTACTGATGCAAATGGAGAAATTGCTACTAAGGTGAACAACATTAGCAGCCACTTTCCAGAAGAAGAAGAAAATGTTATTTCCCCTCCCTTTGCATTTTAAAATGCTGATGCAGCAGCAGGTGTCTAACCGCTTCAAAAGCATGAAATTCAAGCATTTAAATGCTGTCTGAATGCTGTATTGGTTTGTCCCACTCATCTGACTATACCCAGGCTCCTGCAATTTTTCCTTCTCAAAGTTGATTTGCAAATAGGATTCAGAGGACTCCATTAGCTCTAGAATAATATACAGAATAACACACCAAACACTGTGTCAAGGGTGAGAATGGGCACTCGCATAGACTTGAAACTTCATTTTTCTTATTTTGTTTTCTTTCTGCTACAACAAAGATATGGATCACTACTCTCTTCTCTGTGTGATGGCCCCAGAATACTCTCTGCCATGTAGTTAACATCATATCCACCTTGGGAAATCACTGGAGCATACAGCTTGCCCACGGGAATCAGGCAGGTGGCCTCTTATTAGTGTATTGCATGGGTTTGCAGTTTTTCTAAGCCTTGGTTACTGAAGCATCAGTCTTGCAAATGCTACTCTCATATTTATCACTTTAATTATTAGGCTAGTTCTACTGAAAATTAATAGAATCAAATGATGTGGCTAAACATATTCATTTACACCGACTTCCGTTGGGTTATAAATGATCGGCACAATAAGGACTTCCAGTATGTTTGGGTTTTTTTCAGATGAACTTCAGTGATATTTTAATGTTATTTCAGCTGACTGAACTCTAACTTATGCGATTAAATAAACAAATCTCTACCATTTGCAAACAAACCACAAAGAGGTCACAGCTTTTGCACAGCTGTTTGTCTTTGGTTGTTTGGTGAATTGTTTGCACAAGTATTTGTAGATCTTTACATGAGCTAATTCTATAATCATTAGCTATGGCTTTCAAAACAGCCCAGATATGCCATGTTGCGTAGGATCCATGTCCTGATAGGATCTTTAAACCCTTACAAATCAAGATGTCTTTACACAGAAAAAAAAAAAAACAAAACATGTTAAAGAACAATTTTTTTTGTCCAATACACCTCTACCCCGACTTTACTCTTTCAAAATTTAATACCTTTGCAAGAATGATACCTACAGAAGTTCAATGTCCCAGGTTAACCTGAAAACTTTCATATGGAAGGAGAATGACATTTTTATTCTACCACTGAAACTATACAGAAATCTCGTAACTTAGTCCCATGTCTTTTTTTTTTTTTTTGTTCCCCCTCTGCAAATGTAAAAGCCAAATGAAATTGAAATGTCTTAGTTCCTCTCATAAGGCTGCCAGAAGTGATGCTTATTGCAAGGAATAATAAACTTTAAACCTGGGCTTCACACAGTTGTGCTACCTCCGTACTCAGTGGGCATAACTCGGGGCTGAAGGTCATTACTCCTTTTCAATACAACCAGAACCACATAATTAAAGATAATTTTGATAGCATTAATTCGTATCTAACAATGAGACCTCAGATGACTCTGTATTCTGAAGTAGACTCCACTGCTACCTAGATTTTCTGTAACACAGACTTCACTTAAGCTGGGGTATATTTCTGCCTTTTTATTAAGCTTATGTTTGCTCATCAATGTGTGTAAAAATCTTATAACTTGATCCCACCTCTTAATTTTCCCCTAAATGGATAAAGACAAATGCAAGGAGTGGGGGTGGTGGGGGAAAGGGGACACACATGCAAAACCAAAAAAAACACTCTTGCTGCAGCATTGATTTAGTCTTCTCAGGAAAAATATACATAGAACACTTATTTAGTGTGCCCCATTGTTCTTTTTGCCTCCAGTTTTTGCTTGTTTCTGGGGTGACAAAAAAAGAAAAGAGAAATAATGAAGTAAAGAAATTTGATTTTTTTTATCCTCCAAGGTGTAGGGTTATTTGTGAGGGAAAACATTAAAATTGCAGAACACAGCAATCAGTTTTGTAGGCAAATATCTAACAGCTTCTGCCCACGCAAACAGATCCAGTAAGAAAGCAGAAAGTGTGTTTCCTGCAGTGTTGATTTTGCAGTACATCTCACCTACCCGAAGTGTTTAGGAGTAGTGGCACACGTATATGAATACCATACATCTTAGTGCATGGCATTCATTGCAGAATAGAAATGGAAAGAAGAAAAAGTCCTTTGAAAGAAAAACAAATAGGATGGGAAAAAATCCTGGAGGTGGTGGGTTTTTTTCTTTCACAGATGTGTCAGTTTTTCATTTTATTTCATCTCAATTTAAATAGAAGAAGACAGAGACTAAAAAACAATTGAAATTTTCCTTTACCTGGTATTAGCCAGTAGGCAACTCTGGTTATTGCTAAATAAGAGAGGTAAATTATCATTTTTTTAAATTTTAAAATTGAAATATGTATGCATAGAAAGAGGAAAATTCATGTGTATATATACGCACACTACTTATGTGTCTGTAATTTACCTATGTGCTAACAGCACAAGATGGAAGCCTATGAAGGCTGAGCTTTGCAGTATTTACTATTATCAGTACACCGCTAACTGAAATAAATTATATTTCTTCAAATATGTTTATGAATACATTTGATTATAAAGGGAAAGTACAAAATCTGTGGAGTGTAGCCACTTTGTACTCCAAAAGCTGTTCAGAAGTTGACTGATAATTCATAAATCATCCCTATTCAATTGCTGTCTAGACTGGAAATAAAGCATATATCTGTATTAGCAGATGTGACTCTCTTCTAATCCCATTTGGGGAGTAAGATTTGATTACTCACCATCATTATTCTCAATTTTTATCCTATCACTCGATTTCTGTGGAGGGGAAACTCTGGTTTTCTTCCGGACAAACATACTTTGGCAGGTGCCTATTTGGTATGAGTGCGGGACCTGAACTCCACACAACATTTCAGTGCATCCCAGCAGGTAATGCTGCTGATGCAGCCTGAGATGACCAGATGACCAGAACTGATGAATCTGACCTACAGAAAGAAGTAATTAGTTTCATTATTTTAGATGTTCAGTCTGATGCTGATAGTATTTTCTTCACTTTTCTGGATACCTAAGCTCAAAATTTATGTTCCAAAGCTCTAGTTGATATAATAACAGGGTGTGTACAAATGATGTAGTTCATATATACAAAATAGTACCTAAACATTTTGTCTTTGGCTTTAAAACAAGCATTTGTCTCATGTTCTCTTTCTCTCTCTTTCTTTCTCTTTTTTTTTAATTCTGAAGAAGCTTTGTCATCAGCCAACTAACCTAAACAAATCCAAATAAACCCTGTATAGCTTTTCTTGCAACCATAATAAATGACTTGTTTCAATTACTTTTTTCCTTTTTAGAAAAAAACAGCATGAATGATGACAAATAATCTCAAATAATAATAATAATAAAAAAAAATTTAAAGCACTCATGATTTATTGCTATATTTTCTGGTCTTGAAACAGATGTTAAAATGAAGTCTGTTCAATGATGCACAAAGGTCTTTGGCTGCAAGTATGAATAATACCCTCAAGCAGTGATATCACAGTACCCTACTAGGTATTTTCCAAAACAAGGAAGAAAACCGTCCTTGTTCTCATCTCCCAGCAATTTGAACAGGATTTAATTTGGTTATTTGTTACCACACTTATGCTAAGAATAAATTAGAAAATAAGTGTTAGACAGATCATTGTTGGTTTTGGAAATACAATGTAAATTTATAAAACTGTATTTCAGAGCAGTCATTATAGAACTCACATTCACCACAAGATAAGAGCATACACAAGGCAGTTAGTGTGGCACAGACAAGGTGCAGGAGTTTGTTATTCTATAACATAGATCCTTCCCTTTGCACCTTCTCAATAAGTAAATCAAAGACTGTTTGGAATTTAAACTGCAGTTATGGGGGAAAAAAGCTATCTTGCCTTGAGACAAATGTAAATGTTGTTTTCTTGCATTTCCTGTGCAGGCAGATCCTCTTTGTTCTTTTCAAACCAGTGAGTGTTTGTATTGTTTGAGAAGATTTTTTCTGATGTGTAGCAAACCGGCACGCTACGTGATTCCATTCCCGTCAAAAGTCATGGGGCATCACAGAAACAAACTTAAATTTTGCTCTGAAAAAAGACATCAGAACAAAACACATAATGCCTTTCATGTGATGTGATCATTCAGCTCTATGAACTGTATAATCGTCCTTCCAGATATAAGATTTCCCTCTTCAAAACAGAACAACTATTAATTTTTTTCTCATTATTTTTGCAAGACTTCTTTCTGACTATCAGATGAATGTAAACCGGTGTCAGGTATTTGAGTCTGAATCTTCACCTAGAAAGGATACCTGGAAGGGAAGAACTTGCCATTATCAACCTGTTAGTTTGATATTAATTCTGTAAATTTGAACACTGTTGACCATTTCCCTATTGATCAATTCAGGAAAAATGTCAATAATTGATATTGGCTAGAAGTGCTTCAGGGTTCTTATAAATGAAGAATTAAACACCCTTTGTTCCTGCTTTTCATTTAAAAGAAAATAAAACTCAACAGCCAAATAATTTTGTAGTTTTGGGAAAAGAAATAAAAGTGATTTTTATTGCTGACCAGCATTCCTCCCACACTCAAAAGTGAGGGCTTTTAAATATGTCTGTGTGCATGAAAAATAATTATACAGATTTTTACCTTCCGTTCTCTCTCCTTTTGCACCCTCTTCCTCAGAAGAGTCTGTGTTTTCCTTAGGGGGAGGGATGGGATTATTATAAGGGGCAGGCAGAGGGAAGAATATTGTAGTATCTGAGCAAGCTCTAACTACATATATTAACTCTTTATAACCCCATTTACTCTCTAGCTGGATCAATATATAGAAATAGGAAAGAAGCTGAATTAAATGCATAATATCTATCCTCAGCTTCAGTTCAAGGAGATGTATCGATGGAGAACACGCCTTTAAGCTATATTTCCTTTCCCAAAGTCTGCCCACAAATTCAAAGCCTCATTTCTTCTAGTGTGAAATCAAGAAAACTGTCATTCCAGATTGTAATGATACTACCAGTGGGTATTTTGGGAAAAAAAAAAAACACCTTTGCTTGTTGTTTTCTTTTTTTGTTTGCTTGTTTAGTTCTTAAACTGAATATTCTCCCTCTATAGAAGCAGTTAGTTTCCCGTACAAGAACACACTGTGAGAAACCACAATACAGGCTCTCCTACTTATTCTTAACAGATAGTCATGAGGCTTGTTGAGCTGAAAAGAAGTTATGAGCTGTGAAAAGGAATAGAACTAGCAAGTGCTGATGTTTGTGCAATTTTCATGAAGTTTATAGGACTTGTTTTATATGAGTGATGTTTCACTGGTAGACATCTGATAATGGTTTGTTAACCAGTTGGAAAGATGAGGTTTGGATTTTCGGTAGCCAATAACTTCAGTTTTCTTATGCAAGCTTTCAAAGTGATGTAACATGGGGATGGAATAATACACTAGTCTTCAGAAGTAAATTGCTTTTGGTATTGTACTAACAAACAAAAGTGGAAGGGCAGGTCAAATATCACTAGTTTTGCTCCAGAGAAAATTTACCTGTAACTAAGAAATAGTTGTTGAGGTGAGCATTAGGTGCTAGGCTGTGAAGGGTGTATGTCTCCAACCTAGTTGCCTAGATTGTTATTTTCATGTTTTCACAAGTCAGATTTGGTGTAGTTTTGGGGATAGGATTTTACAAAGGTAAAACAATGCATCAGCCAGGGGCAATAGAAAACCTAGATGAATACAAAAACTAGACTTTGAAGGATTAAATTGAAGAACAGTTTTACACATATTCAACTTACCCAAAAAGCATGTTTTCTGTGACATATGCTAACTTGCTCGTAACAGTTTCATAACCCAACCACATGTCCTTTCCATGTGCTCCCCTGATAGAAGCTCTCTGGGGGGATATAAGTGCTAACAGTTAGATCCTGTGTTTGTGAAACAGGACACACAAAACTCAAAGTAGACACCTAACTCAGCCTAGGCTGAGTGAATTAATTTTAATTTTAAAGAAGGCATTTTGCATTATTCATTCATCAACTCTATTATTTGTTTGGTGGTTGTTATTTCTAATAGACAAGTATACTCTTTCCATTTTTAACTACAGAAATGTTTCCTTTGCAGGCCTTCCTGTCTTGCAAAACAATGAGTCTCAGTAGTTTTTCCAGCTAAACACTGGAAATAAATGTTTGGCAAGTACTGGAAATATCTCTCAAACTGGGGGGTTTTGTTTGTTTGGTTGGGTTTTTTTAATGGAAGAAACTTCTAAATTACAACCACTGTATAAGTACACTAGGACAGCTATTCTTACAAAAAGAATATTGGCAATTAAATTCTACTTAAACTATGCATATAACTCAGGCTGATGAGCTAGGTATCTGTAGCTCTGGGAGGAGAAGTACTCTCAGCTAAACGCAGGTTTGAGGCAACATCAGAATTCATCAGGGGCACAGCAGGAGGAAAGACAAATATCTATAATAGTGTTGTCAAGAAAGAATTACAGAACTTCCTTGGAGCTGATAAGGCCAACATAGCAAGATCCCAGCTTTAGTAAGTAGAGTGTGAATATTTGAGTGTGTTTCAGTTTGTGATGGCTTTGTTAACTTTTGAAATATATGAAGTGGTAAACGTTTTTGGATGTGTGCAATAACTCTAACCATTATATGGTGGCAATCACTGATGTAGCTCATTAAATGGTAACACTTTTCTATCTTTCGTCCCAAATGGTTTAACTTTTTTCTTCTTTTCTGCACTTTCCACAACTCTAGCCTTTCTGAACAGCAAATTTACAAGTTCTGTCTCTTGAGGAGTGAATGATTTGAGGACGCTGTTTTTTCTCCCAGTGATGTGCTTGACATATGTAAAGTTACTTTTGTCCTCTTCTTTGAAATATGAAGGGGAAGGGATTTAGATTTCATTATTATGTACATTAGCTCCTTTGTTACTATTAGAGTGGCACAAGGTCTTGGCACAGGGATTTGATTATTTATTTATTTTCCTGCTGTGTGCTGTGTTTGAATTGGTGTTGTGTATTGCCTGTTGTTTTTGTTTTCTCCTGCTTGGGGACAAGCAGATTTTTTCTTTTCCTGTTTTTATATTAACTGTATTAACTGAGGAGTAGTGCAATTTCATAGGTCTCTTTTTGGGTGTTCCTCTCCATTGCTGTAGCTGGTAGATAATTGCAGGCCAGGAGACAGTCAGTGGGATAATAATGGGCATACATGAAACCTGGTAAACAATGTAATTGTTCATCTGACAGCAATGCAGTCTGGAGGGAGAGAAAATTAACTACCATGAAAGCAGCTGTTATATTCAAGAAAATAAATAAAAATAAAAAAAGACCGTAGGAATATCAAGAGACAAACAAACAGTTGCTTTTATCTATTAAAGTCTGTCTTTGCTTGCAAAGGGTCTTTGCCTTTGAGTACTATCCTTAGAAATCTATCTTCTATTTGTCTTTCAATTCTCACAAGTTCAGTGGATGGTATTCCAAAAAACACAGTTTTTGAGACAGTGATAAAAAAGACATTTTATCTTTTCTGCCAACTTCTTGTTACTGTCCTTCCATTTCTGAAGTAACTCGTGGACTTTCAGAGCAGAAGAATACAACTGTGTCTTAAGCTTCCCAGCTTTCATTGGTCTACGAGGTAAGTAAAGGGCACACTCTGAAATTTGAACTTGCCTTGTAATTAACCAGACTAAAGAAAAGGACTCAATCAAGAGTTTGACAATAATATAGATAAATGGAATATTCCATCTTATGCCTAATGCACAGAACTCTGTATGAGAGATTATTCATGCATCAGTCCATAAACCAAGTTTTTACCATAAAGTTAGGAAGAAACCTGTCACATTGCACAACTCCTGATTATTTTTCCACTAAAATATTGGATACTGGCCATGTTCAGAAATATACATTAGTAGATGTAGCTCTTTGACTTTCAAGTTCCTATGTTCGCTTCTGAATCGTAGAATGGTTTAGGTTGGAAGGGACCTTAAAGATCATCAATTCCCACCCCCCCTGCCATAGGCAGGGACATCTTCCACCAGACCAGGTTACCCAAAGCCCCAGTCAATCTGCCCTTGAACACTTCCAGGGACGGAGCTTCCACAACTTCTCTGGGCAACCTTTTCCAGTGCCTCACTACCCTCACAGTAAAGAATTTCTTACTAATATCTAATCTAGTCTACCATCTTTCAGTTTAAAAACATTACTCCTTGTCCTATCGCTATGCTCCCTGATAAAGAGCCCCTCCCCATCTTTCCTCTTGGCCCCCTTCAGATACTGGAAGGCTACTATACGGTCTCTGTGCAGCCTTCTCTTCTCCAGGCTGAACAACCCCAACTCTCTCAGCCTGTCTTCAGAGAAGAGGTGCTCCACCCCTCTGATCATCTTCTTGGTGGTCCTCTGGACCCGCTCCAACAGGTTATGTTGGGGGGTTCCAGAGCTGGACATAGTATTGCAGGTGGAGCCTCCTGAGAGTGGAGTAGAGGGTCAGAATTGCCTTCCTTGACCTGCTGGCCGCACTTCTTTTGATGCAGCCCAGGATACAGTTGGCCTTCTGGGCTGTGAGGGTACATTGCTGGCTCATGTTGAGCTTCTCATCAGCCAACACCCCCAAGACTGCCTCCGCAGGGCTGCTCTCAGTCTATTCTCATCCCAGACTGTATCCCTGTGCCTGGGATTACCCCAACCCACATGCAGGACCTTGCACTTGGCCTTGTTAAACTTCATGAGGTTTGCATGGGCCCACCTCTCAAGCCTGTCCAGGTCCCTCTGGGTGCCATTCCTTCCCTCCAGCATATCAACCACAGCACACAGCTTGGTATCATTGGTAGACTTGCTGAGGGTGCACTCAATCCCGCTGTCGATGTTGCCAACAAAGATCTTAAACAGCACTTGTCCCAGTACCAACCCCTGAGAATACCACTCATCACTGGTTGCCGCTTGGACACTGAGCCATTGACCACAACAATTTGAGTGTGGCAATCAAGCCAATCCATTATCTGCTGAGTGGTCTGTCAGTCAAATCCACGTCTCTCCAATTTAGAGACAAGGATGTTGTGCAGTATTGTCAAGTGCTTTGCATCAGTCCAGGTAGATGATGTCAGTTGCTCTTCCCTTATCCACCAACACTGTAATGCCACTGTAGAAGGCCACCAAATTTTTCATGCATGATATGCATGAAAAAAAATGAAGCCATGTTTGCTGTCACCGGTCACCTCCTTATTTTCCATGTGCCTTAGCAGAGTTTCCAGGAGGATCTGCTCCATGGTCTTGCTGGGCACAAAGGTGAGACTAACCAGCCTGTAGTTCCCTGCATCTTCCCTTTATTCCTTTTTTAAAAATAGACATTATTTTTCCCCTTTGCCAGTCAGTGAGAACTTCACCGGACTGCCATGATTTCTCAAATACGATGGATAGTGGCTTAGCAACTTCCTCCATCAGTTCCCTCAGGACCCTTGGATGAATCTCACCAGGTCCCATGCACTTGTGCACCTCAGGTTCCTTTAGATGGTCTTGAACCTGGTCTTCTTCTACAGTGGGTGGTTCCTCATTCTCCTGGTCCCTGCCTTTGCCTTCTGCAACTTGGGTGGTGTGGCTAGAGCACTTGCTGGTGAAGACTGAAGCAAAAAAGTTGTTGAGTACCTCAGCCTTGTCCGTGTCCCAGGTGACCAGGTCTCCCATTTCCTTCCTGAGTGGGCCCACATTTTCCCTAGTCTTCCTTTTTTCTCTATAGAAGCTTTTCTTTTTGCCCTTGATATCACTGTGCAGATTTAACTCCATTAGTGCTTTAACTTTCCTAACCTGATCCCTGGCTGCTTGGTGAATTTCTCTGTATTCCTCGCAGGCTACCTGTTCTTGCTTCCACCCTCTGTAGTCTTCCTTTTTCTGTTTGAGATTGTCCAGGAGCTCCTTGTTCATCCACGCAACTAGGATCAGATGTGCCAAGGTTTTGTAGTGTATCCCTGTCTGCGTCAGCAACCACTGTGTTAGCATTCCAGCTGCTCTGCAGTGTTAAATCTCTACTACTGTGGCTGTGAACATCCATTGAGTACCATCAATGGGTGAGCCCAATCATTTATGAAGCCGACAATGAACTAAAGTCTGTGTCAAAATATATGTCTCTCTAGCTGTTTTGTTTTACAGGCATGCCAAAGCAATATAGGCATATGAAATAAATCAATATATAAACTATTATGGTGATTTTTTTCCTTCAGTCTTGAAATGCAGCCATATTCTGGTAAAATACCATCATGCATACCAATATCATACCGTAGTTCAGGAAGGAGAATAAAAGAGGCCATATCACAGTGGGAACAGAACATATAGCTTGCAGTTTACATAGTCTCCAGGGACAATAAATACCAAAAGCTTTGCTTCTGCCTTTCTAAACAGCTGCAATGCTTCTGTATTCCTAGGCTGAATAGCATCATCTTCTGTGACTATAACTGCTGTATCCATTAAAAACTGCAAAAAGCTGTATTTGTTTGAAGATGGTATGCTTCAAACTAGATCTTTGTTCAAAGTGCCGTTCTTTAAAACAAAATACTTTATCTGTTCAAAACTCTCATTCGAATCTCACATACTGTCTATTGTTCTCTGAGAATATAAGAAAGTTCCATAATATCCAAGACTTGTCTGTAGGAAAGGAGTAAAACAGCAACTGTTTACTGCATTAAGATTAATTTAGTACATTAACATGTTATTATCCTTTGATTCCTACAAATGCAATCAGAAAGCGTTTTCATCCACACTGGATTACAAAGTAACCTTTTATGACAAAGCTATTTGTTGATTTATATTAGTTTAGCAAAAAAACCAAATAAACCCAGCCTATAAATTAGGGACTAGAATTGGCTCTTTGCTGCCTAAACAGGTGAGGAACTAGCTTTGAAGGAAGCGTTAACTAGCCTTGAAGAAGAATTTTGTTTACTGTGGAAAATTAGTCTGTGCTGAAACATTATGAGAGACAACTACAGGTTGTATCAGATACGTTCCTTTGCAAGCCCAGGTAAAAAGAGGGAAAGCATATTTTTGGGGCACAGCTGAGGTCATAGATAATATTCCTTTGTTCTCTGAGCAGTACTGTAACTGAGAAAATTTTTCTAATCTGCCAAAATATTACTAGAGAAACTACTGGCCTGCAGTTGGAAATCTCATCCAGAGACATTATCCAAAATGGGCCATGCTGGATACCTATGTAACTGCATACTGTAATGGTACATCTTCTGGGATAAAATTCTATCCCTTCTTTTCTGTGTTATACCAGCTCAACTGCAATGTAGCCTTAATATAGTTATAAGGCTTCCAGGTCAAACCTATCCAGCTGGGAGCATAATCAGACTTGCTTAAATTTGACTTTACCCCACAATATATTTATAGGGAATATTATAATAAAAATTAAGCTCTGACAAATGTGAACTGTTGTTGCCGTGCCTGTAAGAGAGTTTTGGTGTTTTTTATATGTACCATTCTAATTTGAAATGATGCTACAGATCATTGCAATATTCAAAAATACCTTTGCAGAAGTAACAAGCTTAGTCCAAGAGAGCCCAAAGGCAAAGGTGCGTGACAAAACCACTTCAAAACAGCAGCAGAAGCCATCATTACCGAACTTCCATCAAGAGTTCAGCATATCTGGCTTACTACTGTGTTAGGAGATCTTTCTCTTGTAACAAAATATGGCATTGGAGAAAGGATAAGAAAATGAAGAGTGTGTTCTACATTTCTTCTAAAAAGTCCCAAAGTGAAAATACGTTTCAAAGGTGGACTTCATGTTCTGGTTCCCAGCTGGTTACGGACATACACAACTGGTGGGTAGGGGGCACATAAATGTGTAGCACACTCCCGCAGCCCATCAGGCTGTAGTGGATTTGGACAGTTGGCGGTGGTTAGGAAGCTGGCTGTTCCAGCTCCTTGTGGTGTTTGTGCTGCTCCTGCTTAGTTCTTGCTTATTTCTTAGTTATTCTTCCTCCTGAGAATTGGAGAAATCAACACCTCCATTACAGTGCAAAAGAACTAGACAGCCTCTGCATTTTATACAAAAGCTGATGTCACAATTTCCCTGGTAATTTCAGGACACTTTATTTCCCACTGGCAGGCTAAACAATGGCCAAGAAATAATTCAAAATCAATTTAAGTAGGAACAATACAGTCTCTAGACACACAGAGAGACTGAGTGTGGTATGTTGTTGAACTGAACTATTGCTATGGAAATAAATCCTAGAAAAGAGCATTATATCTGTATACAATGATCTATTAAAATCCATTTCTACATTCATGGTGATTTTCAGATCTGATCCAATTCTTAAGTCATAAACATATGTTCTTAGCAGGGAAAGAATATTCTAGAATGCTTTTCATCTGCAGACAAAGAAATACAGGAGAAACACTTGAGAAGGTAGAATGGTTGTATACTTTTTTCTCTTTGCATGTTGAAGTCAGATCAATAGATTATGAGTTCGTTTTTGATTACAGATTAAACATAACCCTTTTGGGAGGCTGCTGATGGTCTTGAATCTTTAAGGTTTTGTGAGTTTTGGTTTTGTTTTGCTTCTTTTTAAAAGGCAAGCACAAAATCAAACCTCACACTGGAAAATTCTACAATACCGTTAATCTATATCAAAGACCTACTTTTGAAGAAAATAGTGTATGTTTGGGTAACACTTTTGAGAACCGAGGTTTTTATGATTGCCATGGTTTAACATCTAAACATGACTTGGAACACATGAAGACCGTTTGATACATATTTCTACTGAGAGCTACTCTTGGGACAAGCTTGGCCCTAAGTTTTCATTTTTAAGGAGAAAACCAAAGCTTATCTCACATGGTGCAAGAAGCAACATACATTGACATGTAGCACAGCTCAATTAAAAGGCTGTTTAAAATCTATTTTTGTAGTAAAGACTCAAAAACTTCCCTGGTAACTGTAAAGAGCTTGCTGCTAAAATGGCTCTTGGCTTTCTTAAAATATTTCACTTGGATGCTTAAACTGATACAGAGTAAAGGATGGAAGGTAATGGTGCAGTTATATGTTTATTGATCTTTCAGGTTGGAAACAGGGAGGATTCTGATCCTATCTGATTCTTTTGTTGATTCCATGGGACCGGCCCCACCTTATGGTGGTACTGAGAGGAGTCATGTCTGCAAACCCTAAAAAGACACAGAAACACATAACAGTGGTTTTCAGCCCACATGGTGCAAAGACTGAACAGGAAGGACTTGAGTTAAGACAATGTCACAGCAAAGCATAAAATTAGTTAATACAAATATAATTATAAACCTAGAATGATAAAACAAATAATATCTCATTAGAGATATAGATGTTTATTTATGAACTACTGTTAATATTTTTAATACAATACTGGATTCGGTATGATTTTTTCCTACCTTTCTCCATGTCTTTTCTCATTCCTTTCCTCCAGTATGTTCCTCACCTTTTCTCTCTTTCAGGTGACTTATACAGCATGTACAAAGTGAGCAATCCCTTGAATAAGAACTGTGTGCACACCTCCCACCAGTCTTACACCTTTGTGATTTTTCTATATGTAAAAGCTACTTTGTAATTACAGGGTTATATTTTAACCCTGCTGTTGCTGTCAAAACTGCTCCATCAGTTTAAATCTGCTGAAACTGATTTTCAATTCTTGCCATCAGTATGGCAAGATTTATTAAAATAACTCAGGAAATTTCTAAATTTGCACTTACGATTGTGGTTCATTTATTAGATTTTTATTTGTTCTACTGAATTTCACATGGATTTCTTTGGTGAGACGATACTACACATCAGGCTGCTTAGTGAGGACATATCCTAAATGGTTCCTCCCAGCAAAAGATAGTTTAATTTATTTCTGAACTAATAAATAATTTGCAAAGTTAAGAGGGTGGTAAGAGGGGAATGGAAACCTGTTGGCGTACACAGCTGAATTCACCTAATTTTCCATCATGTTCTTAGAACGACTAGAAATTACCTTCTTTATATGCTTCACACATGAACCTTTGTCCTTATTGAATTGTTCTGTATGCTAACATGAGTGAAGTTATGATTATAATGAAACACATATGGTGCGTGTCAGGAACAGAAGGGACCTGACAAAAGATAAACTCAGACTTTATATAGGATTTTAAATAGAATGGATCAGTTTTAAATTGTTTCTCGTTATGTTACCATGCAGTTCTTGCTCAGACAAAACTGCGCATAACTCAGTGGGACTTAAACCTTAGTAAAGATGAAAATAAAGGGCAGTAAGAAATAAAGTAGAATATATGCCATTCAATCACAAAAGCTTTTTTTTTTATGGAAAAATCCAGAAGCACAATGCTCAAGAAACCATTTCTGCAATACATTTTTAGAAGGTAATTTTTTTTCTATGCAATTTAAACTTTTCTTACCTCTTCTGCTCCTTTGATTATTGCTGCAACAAATGTTTGACTTAAAGAATCTGATTTCACGTATCTTTCTTGAAGAAACATTGGTAATACCTTCTGCTTTATGTGGCTCAATTTAAAACTGATCTCATTATCTTTTATTTGGTTGGTTTTGTTTTTTGTTTTCGTTTTGTAACCTGTAAGTGTCATTTAGAGTATGGCTTCACATTACAGCCCTCAACACTTTGAGCCACACCTGGTACTTCTCTGGCTCCCTAATGAACTCAGCCAGGGAGTTAAACAATTAAAAAATACATTTTACAAGACAGAAATGAAAAGTGCACTTTGCACCTGTTCTCTGCATCATGTCATTTTGGGGCCAGTTCTGGTGAAATGGAAATGGCAGAAATACCAGGCCAAAAATGGATCTTTTCAATGGCAACTCGCCATTAGATCATTTTAGCTTTAACTGCAAAATGTCAAGGCTGGGCTTATAGTCTTTGTTAGTTGTCTTCATACAACTTATGGTGAAAAGGATATCTCAACACTTGAATGAAAGTAAAGTAAAAGGTTGTGGCCTGGGGTAAGGAAGACAAATACCACAGTCTTTGACAAGTTTCAAAATACAAAGAGGTATTTTTTTAAATATGCTCAAGGAATAGTTGGCGTCAGTATGAATATCAGCAGCAGAGCTAATGTTATGTTCATACATCTCTATGTTCATTAGTAAGAACATACGAAAATTAGTAATTGAGCCTCCATTGTAAGTTGCTTGAAGAAATACTATCCTTTAAAGAGAATTGAGTACTTTCACCTTTCTGATAACAAAGTTTTCATTAACTGCATTCTATTGGTCTGAAAGCATCATAATTTGTCAAAACACAGTATGATAGAAAAAACAATTACAGATTCACTTAGATCGTTTATCAGCTTAAAAATTGTCTACATTTTATTTTTAACCTGAGGTTTTGTGTTAATGAAATAAGAACAGAAATTACTTCCTGAATACTCTGACAATCAATTACTTTCTCCTTTCTGTTTTTCTAGTAATAGCAAGTCAAAACATATCTAACCGTAAATTGTTCCAGAAAACAGTATATAAAGCAGTTTGATAAAGCAAGCTGCAGAAAAGAGATACATACTCTAATAAACTGTTTAGATTATATTCTTGATGCAAACACGAGAGTGTTTTCCAAAATAAATGAGGCTTGGATGCTATCGCTTTGTTCTTACAGATATATTTGATCTATATTCAGACATATTTTCCTTTTTAATTTGCAGTTTGTTATCTACTTCCTACAATCTTTCCTCCTTCTCATTAGAGTAAAAAATACATACAGAATAAAACATATCTTATGACATGTAATATGGGAGCCAAATAAGATTACACATTCCTATATGTTTTCTTTTAGTGCTTTCCTCCCACTCTAATGAATATTCACCTTAGTCCACCTTTACATTCAGACAGACTATAGTATGGCCAAGCTTACAGACTGAGTTTGATGACTTCATTTGTATTCACCTGCCAGTTCCACATAGATGAACCTCATTTTTATTTGTCTAAACATGAAGTAATTCAATCTTCCCAACAAGTTCTGCTTAAAAGGCCAGTTCTACACACACACACACGCGCGCACACACACACACAGAATTGCATTGTTTGGGGGTAGGGTCCCCAAAAATTAGCCCATTAGAGCACATCAGTGTGCTTAATTGTATTCTCCCAGATAGCCCCAGCCACAGCAGCATTGTCTGCTATGCACAGAAATGGAGCCATCTCTTAAAACAGTAGCAGTGATATTTCCAAGAGCACTCCGTAACCTGCATAGAAACCAGCTCTTCTCATCCCTTTAACACCTCAGTGCACCTAGATCTCCTGCACAGAAACATTTCCCTCTCTTGACCTACATGCAGGGATTGCTGGAGGACTGTATTATTTGTTTAGAATCAATGGCTTAGCACCTCAGAAGTCCTTCAAAGCACTCAGTCCCTGATGTAGTAGTAGAGAAAATAACACTTTGGAGGATCTTGTAGGAGGTGCTCATCAGTTTCCCAAAGTATCAGACTTGATATATATCCAACTGCAAGCAAAGAGAGCACATGTAACAAGATTTTGAAATCCTCTCCTTTCCTAATTATGTTAAAGTTACCCTTGGTCTCAGCCATCTGATGCATAGGATCTACATGAAATTCTGACTTTTACCTTCAGTAACAATTTTTGTTGCTTGGTAGATCTTCTAACACAGCAATTATGCTACTGTTTCAGGATAATGTCTTCTTTCATTAAGCAACGTAACATTCATATCTATTCAGAATTAAGATGTCTGAATTGGAATTTTTCCTCTTCTTAAGTGCATGTGTATCGGAAGCAAAAGGAATTGTTCAAATACTTATGAATTAGTTTTATTTTAATGAAGCTTAAACAGTTCTTACTTAAGATTATCCAGATAATTAGATATCATACAGCAGTCTGTACTAATTGCAAGAAGAGCCTGGAAATGAAAAATTTAAAAGGGGGAAATACACTGCATGCAATATTTTTTTATTAAAATAAACATGAACACTCATGTGCACAGTATATAAATGTTTGTGCCCACATGAGAAGAAAGTCATTAGCTGAGAATGACTTTTACATCATGTATGATATGACTCATAGTTTCAGAGCTACTCTCTTTCAACTGTGCCCATAACAAGATAGGGCTAATGTCTTTTCTTTGAAAGTGCGCAGAAAGAGACGGGCACATCAAAAGGACTGTAAATCCCAAGTGTCAGAGACAACTTCTCTATGATCAGTAAAATGCAGGTCATAAAATCTTATCTCTGTGCCTTTTCTTTCCCCCTGGAATCTTCTTGGAGAAATCTGAGATCTTCCGCAATGCCCTGGTGGCTCTCCCAAGTTGTAGTTTTGTAGTATTGAGAAAGACAGATAAATTTCTTAGCAGCGCCAGTTACAAATAGACAGGTTGTTAATAAAATAGAAAATCAATAGCATGTCCAGAACCAGGACATATACTTGCTGAGATATGTGGCACCTTCTGCTTGGGACTGTCTTCCTGACCTTTTCTCAAAAGGTACCAAAGATCCTTGATTATGAATATTTCTTGTTTTCTCTTATATATACCTCTCTCTATATCTATCTTTCTGTGTGTGTTTGTGTGTGTGTGTATATATGTGTGTGCATATTACTTAAGCATTTCATCAGTCTACTGTATTATTTAAACATCACTAAGGAACATGTTCTTCACTCTGAGAGACACGGTAGGATACCCTCGAGGGACTGTCTGTTTGCCACTGATATACAAATAAAATGGAAAAGCTTCTATAAAGAAGCAGTTACAAATAAGTGAGGTGGTACTTGTGATATGTTCTTTGTTTATTACATAAAATGCAGCATAAGAAAAACTGATTTATAAAACATATGACTGCCTACAGTTTTGTTTTATATCCAGCAAATGTTGCATAATAGTGATATACTCACATTTCCTTGTCAGTGTAACTCATTCCATTTTGTTTGTAGGAGTTAGAAGCTAAACGGATTGTAACAGAGCTACTTCATCATGGCTGATGATTTTACCTTTTAGGAACTGAGCGAAGATTGATGATCCAGAGCTGCATTTCAGTATATTTGTAAGTGTGATCCTCAGTGGAAACCTTAGTATTCCTCACCATGACCTTAAGTTGTACTGTGCACTGCTGACAATAACAACTGTTATGGTTCCTTTTTCCCTCCTGTGTGATTTGTTCTAGAGAATGTGCGAGGAAAAACGCATTGCAGGAGAGTGACAGGAAGGATGAAAATGTTTCTGCTATGAGTTACTCTCAAATGACCTCTCTCTCTAGCCCATATCAGACAAACACCTACTCTGAGGTGAAACAAGAAGGTTTTTCTTTAGCTAAGAATCTGTAAGATTGGCAGTGGCTACAATGTCACTGCTACAGTCTACATGGGCTCTGAACATGCTGTAGGACAACTGAAGGGTCTCAACCAATTTTCTGTATGCAGAAGAGAGAAAGTCCTAAGGAGAGAACTGTACAGTGTCATCCACATTTCTGATTTTGACCTAAACTGTAGTAACCCAATGTTCTAACAGGATGAACATCCATCTCCCCCATTTACCCCTGTTAAAGTATCACATCTGAAAGCTCTGAAAATCTAGTTGCATCAAAGGTGTGGAAGAAGTAGAAAAAAAATTGTTTTACTTTAATATCAGATTTCACAAAGTCCTTGTTCCATAATGCAAACATATGGTTGCACCTTGAGAAGACATACTTGAACTAGCCTCAAACAAACTGATGTAGATAACAATTAAGCCTGCAAGTTACAAGTGAATTTTCCCCCCCTCTGTGGTCTTTACCCACTACTTACTTATTACAAACTTGTCCCCAAAATCACTCTCTGTGCAAGTTCCAAAAAAAAAATTCTTCCCCATTAAGTTTTTGAAGCTATTTTCTCTCCAATGCTGACATATTTTAATAGTTATGTCAATAATCAAACATTTATTTCTGATACATCCCTTAATATTTTTTTGTTTCTACATACAGGAGCTTTTAGCTTAAACTAAGAAATTCAAAGCCAGATCTCTAATTCTTCTCATTTCTATTAAAAAGCCTTTTGGGGAAACAAAGAGTCACTGCATATATTTTGAATGCAATATAAAGATGAATAAAATCGTATGAGAGAGTCCCATCTAGCTGCCTGTTTGAAATAGATTCACATAAAATGATTGAAATAAATCTATTTTTTTCCATACAGTGAATACTTAAAAACAGTATTACACATGGAATTCCTCCTGAAGGAAGTGGATGGAAGTTCTGCTCTTACAAGAAGGAATTGTTCTGATGAGAAAGATAAAATCTCATCTGGCTTCATTTGGTTTGTCTTTTTGACAGCTGTCTTTAAAAAACCTTTTCCAATGTCTGAGGAGAAAGGTACACAGTTTTTTCAACAGCTGATGCTCTTTCTTCTCCCCAGTAAGAGCCTATGTCTTTTCCTACAAACATGTGGACCTGTGTAGGTTGGGAGTTAGAATGACAAAAAAAATAAACGTAAAGCTGAGTGAATACAAGTTACTATACAGGTTTTGTCTGGCAAGTATGCTACCTGTCTCTGTTCACAAGTCTATCTAGTATTTTTATTATATGTGTTATATTAAGTATTGTATATATTTAGTAGTATCTATCTAGTTTTTTACATTTTGTGATTGTACTTGTTATTTGTTCAATGAATTTTGAATACATTTAATGTAACTGTTGCCAGCAGCTGCTTGCTCTTCTGAGAGTCATTGCTGGACTTGGTATGTGTAGACCCTTGCTCTAGAAAGAAGAGGGTAACTTGGCTCGCGGTCCTGAAGTCAAATACTTAAGGTAATTTCCTAACTTGTGCCTCAACCTCAGTCAGCAAGGAATGCAGTGGTGGCAACAGTAAGTGCTGCAGCTGGGCACTAGATTGAGGTGGACAGGTTCCCTGGAGCCAGGGAAACCCAAGGAATAACAGAGAGCCCCACCAGGAGCCAGGAGGTCTCACAAGTGAGGCTGACGTACCTGGGCATTGCCGGGAGCAACTGTGGGGGATTTAAAAGGCCCTAGGGAGGGCTAGTGACCAGGGTGGGCAAAGAAGCATGGCACATCAGCCAGGCATGGTAGTTTGTGTGGAAGGGTGTGCAAGAAGGGTATTGAAAGTTCTGCCAGGTTGACCAGGGAGCGATGGTATCCACCCGGCAGAAAACCAAGTCTTCTCTAAGCTCTGCACCCACCACGACTGATGCAGCTTCTCAGACTGAGCTGAAGTGGGAACATGCAGCTACCCATATGTCAGGCTGCAGGGTGCGCCCTGCTCTTACACCCGTACAGGACAGCAGCAGTGAGCACACCTGTGGGTATTGAGCCCAGGTAGAGAAACTCCTCCACTTAGTAACAGAGCTCCTGGAGGAGGTGAGTAGGTTGAGGAGCATCAGGGAGAGAAAGAGAGAGATTCACTATGGGAATCACATCCTACCTTCCCTGACAAAAGCCCAACAGGAAGACAACGTACGTAATATGGAGGATTCCCTACCTTCTTGCCACCTGACTGAACATAGTCACCAGAAGGATAGGGGGCAACGGCAGCAAGTTCCTTCCTGGTGCAGCAGGTGCACATCAGCAACAACCCCACCTTCCTAGGTGCCCTTGCATAAGAGGTACGAGGCTCTGCAAGTAGAACCTAACAGTAATGAGGATGATGGTTCATATAGCTTGGAAGTGTCATTGGGGTTAAGTTGGCCTACACCCTGCATCAAAACTACTCCCACAAAGAAAAAATGATGGGTCATTGTCATTGGTGACTCCCACCTGAAGGGAGCAGAAGGCCTGATATGCAGACCAGACCCACTCCTTAGGGAAGTCTGCTGCCTCCCTGGGGCCCGGGTTAAAAATGTGGCAAGAAAACTTCCCAGCCTGGTATGGCCATCGAATTATTATCCATTATTGATTTTTCAGGTAGGCAGCAATGAAGTTGTAGCAAGAAACCTGGGGCAATCAAGAGAGACTTCAGGGCCTTGGGATGACTGGTTAAGGGATCAGGAGCTCAAGTAGTGTTCTCCTCTATCCCTCCAGTTGCATGGAATGATAAGAGAAGAAAAAGGAAGACCTAACAGATCAATACCTGTCTCTGGGCCTGGTGTCACCAGCAGGACTTTGGATTTTTTGATCATGAGTTAGTTCACACAACACCAGGCCTGCAAGTGACAGATGGGATACACCTGTCTCAAAGCAGGGAAAAGATTTTTGCAGAGAAGTTGGCAGGGGTCATCAAAAAGGCTTTAAACTAGATTTGAAGGGGGAAAGGCATAAAACCAGGCTTGCTGGAGACAAGCCTGGGGGCAGTACATCAACATCTGTGGGATGGTGTGCTTGCAAGGTCTTTCGATATGCCATCCCAGTGGAGGTTGGGGATGCAGTGCCATGTGATAGCAAAGACATGAGGGGCATTGATGGGCTAGAAATCATGGGAGTGCCTGGGAATGGTCAGGTAGGAATTACGGCTTCTCCACGCCAAAAAGTGACAGGATCAGTAGCGCAACTGAAGCGCATCTGCACCAATGCACGCAGCATGGGCAATAGGAAGAGCTGGAAGCCATTGTGCAGCAAGAGAACTATGATATAGGCACCATCGCAGAAACATGGTGGGAGGATACTCGTAACTGGAGTGCTGCACTGGATGGCTATAAACTCTTCAAAAGAGATAAGCCAGGTAGGAGAGGCTGTGGAGTGTCATGACTAACAAACAACCCTTCAGAATTGTCTTCTCATCTCTGTTGAGAACAGTCTTTTAGTCTGGAGATATTTTAGGATAGGAATGTCCATTATCTTGAGTTTTTGAGAACTCCTTTGTGCATTTAATAAACAGTAATAAGAATTACTGTTAACAAAGATCCCTGGCATAAATGTTCTCAGAAAAAGTCAACAATAGCAGTCACATCTACCAGAGAAATCAATCTGTGGAATTTATTCATAATAACATCCATTGCTGAATTATTTCCCACTGTGTGTATTTCTAGTTGGCAATGTCTTGTCTAGCAATGGCTGCAGCGGTGGGCAGGTTATTATCTGTTAAATACTGAACTTCAAATTACTTGCTTGGAGCCCTCCCAAGAGTGCAAGGTCGTGCCTCATGTAGCTCATTTCTATCACTTTTTGTGGATACTTTCATAATCAGCACATCCCTTGTGTAATTAATCACAGATTGTTTTCAGTATTTTCTTGTTTCTTTCTCTTGCTCCCTCTTCCTTCTTCCTATGTTATCCCTACCTTATTTTCTGTACCTAACTGGATATTGTTCTTTCCCTGGAATTGAAAAGAAAAAAAAAAGAAAGAGAAAAACAAAAAAATCAGCATATGAAAGTCAAGATACATTGTTTGTCTTTTTATTACCTTATGGATTACCCTGAATATCATTATGCAAAGATAATATTTGTATTTCTATAAGGAAGAAAGAGCAAATTGGCATTTTAATTCTACCGAATATCACAAATTTTTGACATTTTCAAGTTTATGGTGGTCATTTTTTTCATCAGTTATGAGGAAGAAAGCCCTTCTATAGCTACTAATGCTTTTTAAAATGTTTTTCCTGCACAAACTGTCATCTTGAAGAGGTATTTCAGGTTAAAGAACATTTATAATTGCAGAATATTCCTGGATCTCTTTTTTTTCTTAAATATGCTGCAAACCAGATGTGACTGGAGCTAAGTAGGTAGGTGTATATTTCAAAAAGGATCCTGGTATTAAAAAACGCAATTCCTGTGATCTGTGCTGCTTGGAGTTAGTAAAATTCTCCAACAGATTCATTTTATTAAGCAGCTTTGTTTAACACTTATTCTACTTAAAAACCTGATAAATCTGTGAGCTTAGTATTTACTTTATATGATAGTGAATTTTTAACAATATCTTTTAAGTACATACTAAATATACAGTGTCATGGATAATTGGTTGCAGAAATCATTATCTAAAGCACTCTTAATGGAACAAATATATGAGTGAGAGTATGCCCATAGCAGGCTTTTACACAGCTAGCCTTTACAGCAAACTATTAGTATCACCCACCTTCTGCTCAACCTCTAGAAGTCAGAAAAATACACTAGGTGTTTCCAATTCAGTGGTGCAATTTCCCCTGCGATTGCTGAGCTCGCTGTGGCTCAAAGGAGTGGTTTCATTTCATCCCTGTCCCCCAGGTCACCCTCCTCCTCCTCCTCGTGCCAGCTCTGGCATGCATCTGCTTTTCATCAGGAGCTGATTTGATTTGATTCGTTTGCCTGGAAGTATACTATTAGCTTTTTTCTTCCAGCTTAGCCACTTTATTGCGATATTAGACATACACCCCAGCTGATGCAAGGAAAGTGGTGAGAGCATGTGGTCAGGGATGGGGAAAGAGAGAAGGATGGAAGAGATGAATAAGGTGAAGTGGGACCTGCTCTTCTGGCTGCGAAAAGACAGTAGATCAGCCCAGCTGTAGTGCCTAACTGCACTGTGAGAGAGCGGCCCTGTGTCCTGCGGCGCTGGTTCACTGCTGGTATAACTGTACTGAAGGAAACACGTAAAGCTAACATAGCGCTGAAATAACAATATTACGTCTTATAAGGCAGAGACACTGTGAAACCGACTGACTTAATTTTTACCTCATCTACTATGGTTGCAGTCTCAAATAGATCGAGTCTGTGTTTGTACGCCTGTAAAACACAGTCATTTCTTTTACATCACATGCTATTAGGATTGGACTTATTTCTTACTAAAGAATCCACCAAAAAGGAATCACAATTTTGGAAATTAATCTATCACTGTATTTGTATTGCTAAAGTTAATTTGACAATACTTTTCCAAATTTGGGTCAGATGTCACCCTTAGTCTCTGACAGGAACGTATATGCTATTTTGAGTAGCGGCTCTGTAGATCTGGTTGCCTTGTTCTGCTTCCACCTTGCAAGTAGACACAGCTTTATTTCAGCAAAAGGCTCTAGATTTTGGGATCTCCTCTGACAGCAGGGATGATGTGCCTTTTCCAAACAGGCACATCCTCTCTTCTAGGGCTGATGCCACTTCAGCTCTTTCACTGTGCTTCTTTCTACTGTGGGCCTGTCTTCCCACATTTTCACTTTTTAATTATATACAGCAGCATTTCTGGAAGGAAAATCTGTGTGAGGAGAAGTAATTTTTTTGCTAGTAGTCGTAATGGGTTTTGTTCTACAAACATTCTTGAAAATGAACTACCAAAACATATTCAGCAACTAATTGAAAAGTAAGAAAACATCATTGTTACTTTTTACAAGTTTGTTCTCAAATTATATTTTTCTTACAAGGCCAGGTCTAAACTTTACTATGGCAAAACTTCCGTTGTCTGCAGTAAGTGTTGTGGATTTTTTTTTATTTTATTTTTTAGTTTTTAACTTCAGCAGTTGACTTTGTGTTTTCAAAATTTCCAGGTATTATTTGGACCTGATTTTCCTCTCACTGCTGAAAGACAGGAATTTTAGGAGTCTTGCTTTTGACTTACAGTGGGGCAACTGAGGAGAGAATTCAAATGAAATCGTTCAGCGAAATTTACTACTCATGGCAAATCAGGGGTTTCTAGTAAGAGAGATTCTTCTGAAGTGTCTGTTATATCTGTGCCTTTGGCAGAAAGCTTGAGCTAGAAAATTTTCAGATTGTACAAGATAGTTGCATAGTTTCTGAAGTGCCAATTTCTACAGCATCTTACCCTTTTTTAAACTTTCAGGAGAAGTTTTGACAAGTGATTAAACTGATGCAGACTTCAGAACACTAGAAGCCTGGGATGTAAAATAATTAAAACTGAAGGTTTGAAAAGAATGATAAATTTCGGCATTTTTTCACTTCCTAGCTTAAAGGTAGACATGTCATAAAATACTTAAAATGTCATAAAATACAGGCAGCTTTTTTCAGTGATGTTTGGAGTGGTTTGGATTAAAATGGACAACTTATAACTCTTTATCTGAAACATCAAAATAAATCCCAAAGTTTTTCTTTCTGAAGGTGTGCTGTTTTAATGTTAACCTTTTCATGGGATTGTGTGTGTCTTGGATTTCTGCTATCCTGTTTAATAATACATCAGGATCAGCACACATCCTCGCACAGATTTCTGAGTCTCTACATCTTATTGCAGATGCAGAAACAATGGAAAAACAAATGAGAGACTTCCTGTATTTCCTTCCCAAATGAACCAAAAAATAACGGAAGTATCAAGAGATATTTTGTCCTGTTACGCTTTTCTGTTTTGGTCCTAGACCAAAGTTCAGATTAATTTCTGAACCTCTTAATGTTTGTTTCAAATGACAGGGTTTGTTAATCCACAGCCATTTTACAGGCCCTGGCAGGGAGAGTGGCCTCTCTGTTCTCAGTGGTTTCTTTCTTTCCTTCTGTCTTCTCCCACCTTCTAGCCACAGTGGTCAGGTGTGGACTGGAGCAGAGAATGAAAAGCTGGGCAGAAAACTGGCTAGATTGTCAGGCGTAGAAGCACGAAGTCCAACTAAGTGGCTGGTTAAACAGGGAGGTACCACTCATTGCTAATGACCTGGATGATGGGACAGACTGTGGTTCATATCAAATTTGAGGAAGCATCCAGTATGCTGAAGAGCAGAGGTGCCATGACAGGCGAGCCACCAATGTGGCCAGGGGGTTTGGAGCACAGGAGATATGAGGAAAGCCTGATAGATCTGGTCAGTCTGTAGAAGAGAAGACATAAGGGAGGTCATATTTCTCTCTCCAGCTAACTAATCTGGGGAGAGTGCAGAGACGACAGAGCCAGAGAGAGATGTACAGGGATGGAATGAAGACAAGTGGTGATACATGAAATTACAACTTGATGTAAGAATTTATTTATTTATTTATTTACTGACTTACTTACCTGAGGGGTGGTTAACATTGGAACGGGTTGCCTGAGGAGGTTATGGGTTCTCTATCCATGGAGACATTAAAAATAGCATTGGACACAGCCTTAACCAACCTTCTTTAGATGATACTGTATAGAACAGGGGATTGGAGTAATAACCTCCAGAGGTCACTTCCAGACTGCAGGTTTCTGTGATTCTTAGGGGGCCATCATGAATACTTGTGGGGTACTGCTCTTTGTCTGCAAATCTGTCAGTTGTATGTGGTTCCAGGTTAATTTTAAGTCCACTTCTACTGATGATAGTATCACGGCAGAGACCTGTGATCTTTTAGTATCAGTATCTGTCTAGTAATGCAAAATCTTTTCTTTTGGATGCAGGCTACACCACTGGCCAAGTCTTTCCTTTACCTCTGGATTAGAATAATGCAAAATGAAGTTCTCCCTTTGAAATGAAGATTGGTAGAAGGTACACAACTCACTTGGTGTACCTTCCACCTGAAATCAGCATTTCACAATCTGCAGTACCTGTTGGCCATGAGTTTCTCAGTGGAGCCCATCTGTCATGATCTACAAGGCTTTAAAATGCCTGGGCTTTGCACCTCCTGGAAGTATTGTTCATCCTGTGTCCCGTATGGTCATATTACTGTCCAGATTTGAATATCTGAACTGGATTTTGCTCAGTAGAAAGGAAATATGGATAATCAACAAAGAAAAGAAAAGGCAGACATCTATGTTTTGGGGATTTTGTCTGCATAAACGTAAAGGAACAGCTCTGTGAGAGAAAAGTATCATTACCATTTCACTAGAGGAGAGACAAGGGTGTGCTGTCTGAGTGGTTGGTGGACATTCAGGAGGACTGTGACAGAGCCAGTAGCTAAATGCTTTAATTTGTTTTGTAAGTTAGGAAGTTTTTATAACTACAGTAAGTGATAACTAGGAAGAAGAAAAAGTCCTAACCAACTCAAAACTTTAATAATATCAAAGAAAAATGATTATAATTCTTTTTGTTTTTCTCTGATTTTCATATGAAAGATCTAAAAGCAGTACATTTCACAGCAGGATAGATGGAAATAGCTTTACTGCCAAGAGACGCTTGTGAGCAATGAAGCCAAAAGATTTTACCACCCCAGTCTCTGGCAGTTTATTAGGATTAAACATTCAGTCACTTGCTTGAAGGTGATTATGAGATGAACTGGGGTAGGCTATGATGCATGCAGACAATTTTCTCTCATCTAATGTCAGCAGTAGTTGCAACAAACCTTAAAAACAATCACACCAGAAAGAATATTTAGCTTTCTACTCACTAAGTTGTGTACCCATAATTTCGTTTTCATAAGACTTGAAGTCTTGAGGAAGAGGAGGAACATTAGCCAGAGTTTTTGCTTACTTGACTTCACAAAATTAGGGAAAAGCTAATTTCTTTCAAAATAAGCAGTCTTAGATAGGTATACCACACAGAGTACAATTGCTTATGTGCTCCTTCTGAAAGAATGATTAGCTTTCCTTTCATACCATGAGTTAGATATTTTCAGATCACCATTGTTAACGAAAAACATTTGATGAGGAAAAACAGAGTCTGCTGAGATACCTCCAAGCCAGAGGTTTCCCTAAAGTTCAGTTTGAGGCTTGTATAAATTAGTGTAGTAGCAAGTATCACATTTTTTAAAATCTCAGGAGACCTGGTCCTGTAGGCTTCATTACATTTGAACATGCCTGTGTGCTTCAAAAAAGACAAATTGTGTTTGCAAGTTTGCAATGCAATAAAGTGTGTGTTCACCACTTACATCATCATCCCAGCTGTAGGATGTCAAATCAAATTCCTCTGAACTGATTTGTATCCATGGATTTCAAGCTGGATTTAAAAACCTTGATTTGTAAATAAAGTCAAGTCTCTCAACTTGATGTCTGGCATGTTTTTATATTCATTCCACTTCAAAATTCACATTCTTACAGCTATTCTGATTGTTTTTCTCATTTTTATGCTCCAAGCCTATTGTAGGAATATCCTCACAGCTTTTTTATTCCCCTCCAGTGTTCATATTACCATGTAAACTATTTTGGTTTGGTGCTAACTTTAGTTATCATTAGTTATTGCTTAGTTTCCCATTGTTACAAAAATTAAATTGCTGTTGAAAATAAACTCACACCAGAAGAATAATAGGTGAAAATTCCACATAATTTCTCTTAAGAAATAATTTCAAAGTTCTGAAGTTGATTTAAGCTTCCGGAAGCTAACTAGATTAAAGGCTACAATTTCATTTATCTTCTACTTCCATTTTATTTTCTTGCAGTAGGAGATTTTGAGTTTGCCATAAAGTCTGAAGCAGCCAGAAACTGATATGATTCAAGAAAAGAACTTCTTATCAACATGCGGCGTTCTGCCTGAGGAAAAAAGTTTGGCCTCATACAACATGCATCTGGTTGTACCAAACATTGCTCAAAGTAAATCAGTTTCTCAAAAAATGAGGTGTGTCTTTGTATCAGTGAATACCATGTTGACCTCATTTGTTCGACATTTGTGAAGCTAAATGTGCAGTTTCATAAACTCTCAGCCATGATGTATCAACGGGCTTCAGCTAGGCAATGTTTATAGCATTTTTACAGGGCCTTACTTTTTAGTGATCTTAACTATTTTAATCTAAAAAAAAGCATATCACTTTGAGGGTGCTGAAGAAGATGATGAAAATTCCCTCAGATTATAAAAGTTGTGTTTTCAAAGCTCTATTCCGCTAATGGAAGCAGATGTTTGAGAAGTAACAAATATGCAGCGTTCACCAGATTAATCTTCCTCTGTTCAGAAGAGAAATTTGGGTGAGCTGTGTGTGACTTGAGAGATCTTTCAATGTCATGGACAACAATTAAAAAACATCTACATGTACACAACAAAACACAAGTGCCAACCACTTAGGAGGAATAAGTATCACAGTGACTCAGACTGTGGAAATCTGTTTAAATTAAGTTTCTGAAATTACTTCAGTTCTTCTCCCCTCTATAGATTGACTGTAAATATGCATAATTGGAACTTCCACAGCATAGCTGTACTTGGCTGTATAATTTATCTATATGTGTTACTCAGTGTTGATTGAGTAAACATTCACAAACCTCCAGTCCCCATTTCCTAAAAATCTTTGGCAAGAAAAGCAATTGTTGAAGTATTATGATTGAAGGAAAAAATTGAATAAACTGAAGGAAGTTTGAAATTTAGTTTCTTTCTTATCTGTTGTTCCTTTGCAGAATGTTGGGTTTTTTTTCATTTTGGGTGATTCTTTGTTTTATAAGTGGTTTTGTTTTTTTTTTTCAGATGAGGTTTCACAGCTCACATGAGCTGATCTAACTGCTTGCTGACACTAACAGAGACCATTTCACCCTCCAGTCTCACCTCCAATCTTAGACTCACTCTAGTTATTATCAGACACTCACATGAGCTGGTACAACAGTAAATTATGCTTTTTCTTTTTTAAGGGAAAAAAAAATACAAACCCACAAAACTATAAAATATTTTGGAGTACTTAATTTATATTCAGAAGTGCTGAAACATTGTATTTTGACTTTTGTATTCTGAAAGAAGCCATAAACTGTGTGCTATGTCCCTGAGCTATATGACACTTAATGAGATCTGTAATTCTGGTCCTTCACCGACCTCTTTTTCTGTCATCATGGATTCCCTGATGTATTCTAGCTGTTTGGGCAATGAAAGAGACATGAGAACATTAAGGAAAGTGTAGTTACAGGTTTTATGCCACAGTAATAAAGGAGTCAATAATTCATTCATACTACAAACCCCCATGTCCAATAACTGTAGGTCTGGAGAACAGGAAGCAACATATTTCAGTCTGTAAAAGCAAAATGTTTCAGTCCACATGAGCCAACACTCAATAATGGTTAAGCAGGATTCTGAATAATAAAAGTGAACTGTATATACAGGCCTGGAAGGTGTATTTAAGGTAAGTGTTGTTTTGTGAAAAGGGTGCAAAAATGGTTCAGACAAAGGTGGACAGTGATTTATTAACACAACAAAGTCCTATTTTTCTTTTAGAATATGGACTAGTGTACTGGGTAAGATGTATATATGATAGAGAATAACAGTACACCAATGAGGGAGTAATAATGTGTCTTGCAGGTTTATTTGGTCACGCTGTTCATAAATTCACTGAACAGAACATGAAATACTCCTACCGAGTTTACAGAGGAAGTCCATTGTATTGAACTATGTTCCTCTGAACCTTTCTGTTGCAGGCAATAGTGGACTTTACCTTTCTTATTGACCCGGCAAGAAAAAATGGTCTCTCTCTCATGCTGTGAGTAAGAACCAACTTCTCTTAGAAGAGCGATCACAGAGGTCTTCTTAAAATGGCACCAGAGAAGCTGCCAGTGAGAACTCTGCCCAGCACCACTCCATCATAAAGATGCTTTAAACTCTGGAGGTTATTAGCACTGGCCCATCTGAAATACCTAAACAGAGCAGGAAGTACCACACCTGCGAGAAGACTTTCAGTCAGCCCCGCAAGCGTTACAGCCATTTTGAGTGGCTGCCTGTTCTGATACTGGGAGGAAATTAGATTGAAGTCTCAGGAATGGCAAATACTGATGTAAGTAGCAAGTTTTGAGGTCGTTTAAGACCTCACAAAGAGTGAATGCTAAGAACAGCAAGCAGCTGTATTCCAAGCTAGAATATCTAAAACTTTCTAGCTCTTGTTAGTGTGAATGCCTTGGCAACTTTGGCTATTATGCAGAGTGATCTCAATAGCAATTTTCTGAGGCACCAAAGGTAGCAATGTGTTACACAAAAACAACTACTCCTGCCTCCTGAGGATCCAAATAGGGGCATCTGTTTGGCAATGTGTTAAGTGTGCCTCCAGGCAGGAGATTCACAGCTGCTTTGTTATGTTAGGAAATTTAAATTAGTTTTGCTGAGATACAGGAATGGTTTTATGTAGTTTGTCTCTTATATCATGCATTTAAACTCGAGGTCCTTGCCTCTTCATAGGGAGAGACATACTGCAAATGTTTGCACTTTGCAGAAAAAGTGGGGATTCTGATGAGGTGAGGCCGTAAAAGGTAGATGCTCTATCTTGAATAGATTTAATGCTTTTTAATCTTAAATATATTAAAATATAAATGGAATAGTATGAAGGACTCCAAGACACCCAGAATTTAGCTCAAAAGAAGGCATCTAGTGCAAACATGTCTCAGAATAAAACTGAACCCAGAAATGCCATTAAGCACTACTTCCAACAGAATCTGTGTAAAAAATGTTCCAAAATTAGAAAAGAATATTTTTATATTTGTTATGACTTTCACTTATCTCTATTTAAGCAAAAGATCCAGATTGTTGTTCTTTGAGATTTAAAAAAAAAAACAAAAACGAACAGCTGTTTAATAGAAAGACATGCTCAACTCATGACTCAAGAAAGTTCCTTTTTTTTTCTTTTTGTGCCTGTAGGCTGGTAACATCTTCTGACAGCCAAAACCCTCAGAGCCCTGACATGCTGCTCTCCTTCTCTGGACTCGTCTTTACTTCCAGTCAAAAAAAAGGCAGGACAGCTCCACCCAGTGAACGGTAACTAATAAAAACCCTTCTTTGAATAATACAGTTTTGCATTTCATAAGGGAGCAATCTCCTCTGCCAATCTCTTCCATTTTTTTTCAAAAATATCCATCCATTATGTGCCTGGGCTAGAATTTAAATCTACATTGCTGGACTCAGATCATCCTGTTGATTCTCACACTTATGCATTATTTTCTTCAAGAATGGGATTAGCTGTGCTTTCAGGTCTTTGAAAAACTCAGTACCATAGGCAAGCAGATGTAGTACACATTACCAGATGTAACATGCTGTTTTGACAGCAGTAGCAAAAACTTTGTGCCTGTTTCTTAACTCCTCATGCTTTACTGATAACAGGACATTCTTTGCCACATTCATCATCATTGTGTCAGAACACCGTGCATAAATCAGCCTAGTTATCAGAGAGAAGCTGTTATGGAGGTAGCAGCTGTGGTCTGTATGCTACCTCCACATTTTGATGTGGATGTGGTAGTTTACTTAGAGTTCCTCTGAAATGAAAGACTTCTGGATGAAACCGTCCATTCACCCCCACCCACATCTTTCCTTTTGCTTTACACCAGTCCTCCCAAGGAGTTAGCCAGCATCGGGGACGCCCTGAAATTTGAAGGGTTTTCATTTTAGCCTTAGCTGGGTAAGCAGGTGGGCAGACAGACACCCTATAGTCTGCAGCACATGACAGCAGTGGCACTTGAGGCAGCTCCAGACTATGTTAAAGTTGTTAGAAATGCTTTCTTTGATTTCTCAGGATTGCAGATTGAGAAAGTTTTGAACAAGACCTTACAGAGGCTTCAAATTCACACATCACCACCAACTTCTTAAGGCTACAGACAAACCTCAGGACAAACGGGAAAATTCCAGACCGCGTGTTTAGCTGTTTGCTATGCATTATGTTTGGATGCAATGCTCAATAACTATTTACAGAGGCCAGATAAATAACAAAGCTCTTTGTCTGGAACATTTATTTCTTGACAGAGGCAGTACAAGCTGAAAAGAAAAAACAAACCACTTACTTTTACATTTGCGCCATAGCTTCCAAGTGTAATTGTGAAACATTAATAGCAGTTTGGAAGCAATTTGACTGTTACTGGAGAGAAAAAAAGCAAGCCCATGATACTCAGCAAACTGACAGCAGAGGGCACCAGTGTCCTGCATTGGAGAAAAAATTGACCTTTTTTTCCTATGTAAATTGCACAATAAATCCTTGTTTGTTCTTACCAACTTAAGGCAGGAAAGCCACAGCAGTATGTCAATTTCAACAGATTCTTAAGGTTGACTGTTTGGGGTGTTTCAGATATGCGCTTGTTATGGAAATGCAGTTTCCACCATCTGATGCCAGAAAGAAACAAGAAAAATGTCTAAACTGTTGTTTATCAAAATTTATTGCTTGGACATTTGCTAAAGATAATCTAATCATAAAGGCTTGTTGCCTTGCCTACCCCAAGAAAAGTATTTATTCCACATACAAAATATTCTATGCTCTATTTATTAGTAATCTAAAAGTTTTAAAGAATCAGTAAATTGTGATTTATGTGACAGTTATTTTCATACAAACTAACAAAAACAGAAGAGAAAATATTTGGTTGCAGAAATCTATGCATAAGTTACTGGCATCTCCAAAAACCAAAGCTGACATCATTGCAAAAGCAAAGACAATCCACACAAACTATGCATTGCATTTATTATGTATTAACATACGTATATGACTAGATAGCACCTACCATCAGTATTTCAGCTTGCTGTAGAGATGTGAATTCTTGTGCCTCTAGGGCATTCAACTTTTGTCAGGTACAAAGGGTGAGCAGCACAGGCCATACAAGCCATGTGTGCACATGAATATTTTTAAACATACCATGTCGACATTATATTGTATGCTTTTATGATATTAAATGCTACTTATAAGTACATACGTAATTGTACATACTTACCAAACACAATTATTGTATTGTGTTATGTTTATTTGCATGATGGCTCTAACGGGATGACAGTAGGAGCAAATTCTTTGCATATAGCATTGATGCGGGCTACTATTTACACATGTTCAGAGAACACTGAAATCATCCGTTATTGCGAGACCAGTGATTGAAAAAGGAATAAGTAAGCCCATTGGCTATTCCTTTGGCCTAATATTATTTTTATTATTACATTTTCATACTTGTTTATTGAAAATAGCCATGTGAGGATAATGAGCTGAAGACCAGTCTTCATTTCTTGGCACTCTCAGGCACCTAGTCTCCAAGGATTTTGAAGCTGGCATGCTCTAAATTTGTAATAAAGTACCCTTTTAATTGGTAAGCATAGAAAATATTACTTTTATAAATATTTGATGAACAGAGATGTTTTATCTATTCATTAGACTCCAGAGTAATATATGTTCATTAGCAGAAGATGAATAACAGCATTTAATATTCTTTGTTTACAACAGAAGGTCACACAGACGAATATATTAATATGTAAGTTGTGACCTTCACACTTTGTCAGTTTTAACAGCAATGGGGTTGTTTCCATTTATATGGTCAGATCCGTGTTTGATTTCCAGCTTTAATTAAAGCAATTAAATTCACCCTCTGTGACAGGTAAAATGCACAACGATTGACAAGATCGGTTCAGTTGTTTACAGTTTTTAGTCAAAAAAAGGTAAAAAAAAGGTAAAATCCCTTTTAAGAAGAAATATTTTTGTTGACATGCCACAGAATAAAATTGTAAATTCCTAGTGGGTACATGAGTTATTAATATCAGAAACAGATATCAGAAATAACATCTGATTAGTTTTATTTTAAAATACATACCTGAATAAGAAATGACAGTCATAGAAAGAGAAGGGTACAGTAGGTCTCTTGCTGTGCTTATCTCAGGAGTCATGGACACACTCCAAGTTCACAAAGCTGTTAGCATAACTCTGTTTAAAATTGTATGACTGGTAAGTGTATTACACTTATAGCTTTCAGGCATGGTTTCACAGAACAGACAGTAGGGAGGAACAAAGAAACAGCAGGCCAAAAGGAAATGGTGCTTAGAGCTCATCAAAAGCTGGTTTTCTCAGATTGGTTTTTGAATGGAACTGTGATTTCCACAAAATCATCATTTTCTTGAAAAAATCTGTTCTGCAGTTACTTGGGAACCGGGGTCCAGTCGTATTACAGCCTAGAAAAGAACCATAGAATCACTGGGTTCATTAAAAAAAAAATCCCTAATTTTTCGTACTGATTTTAAAATGAAAAGAAAGTCAAAATATCAGAGTTTCCACCAAGATACACATTTAAATGTTTGATCAACAGCAACCGGAGAAAAATCATTCCAATAAGATGTTTGACTTTGTGGAAGGCAAGTGAGGCAGGAACTTTACCTGTGGCCTATCTGCTCTACATAATATATTTTGTTAATAATATAGACATCTCAACAATGAGCTCTTCTACTTTTTTCTAGTTAGGCTGTGTTCTTCTTTTCCTTGTTTCCATAAAGCATGGTCTACAGATAACTCCTGTGGCATAAGTGGGTCAGACTATTAATGGATTTAAAGGAAGTCTCATATAACCTGTAAATATAACCTTCCCCTCTCCCTCCTCCCCGCCCCCAGCCCCAGGCTTTTTCTGTTCACATAAGTATCATCCTCCTTATTCAAAAGCTGAGCTGGAAAAACACCTCGCATCTTCATCCTAATCATAAACTGCTTGATTTCTTTTTTTTCTCATTTTAATACTGCACTCTAAATGCAGACATTGAATGCTGGCTTCTTTGCAGTACCCTGGCCCAGGCTCATGTTACAACAATAAGGTATTAGTCAAAGAGAAAAAAACAGGAATAAACCCTGCCATCATTGTGCTTCTGCCCTCCATACTTCTGTAGAAAGATGTGAACTGTGCTTTATCTTTGTGGGTTTGATTTACATTTCATTAAGTCCACTTTCTTCTGTGCAAAAGCACTTTCTTCTCATTTGCATAAACATATACATTGCATAAATAGCATTGACTATGAAGGCGTCAGCATAAAGGAAGCGAGCAAGAATTATACACATTCAAAGCAAGAAATTAATAGGTTAGGTGAATTATCTCTTGAAAGGGAAGTTTGCTGAAATGTTTGCTGAAAAACTTGAGTTTGAGTTTGTCGATTAGTGCCGCCCATGAAGATAACTATGAGAAATGGTACCTAAGATGCCGAGAGAGAAATGTCATTACATTAGGCAATATGTGCCCCTTTTTTGGGGGTAGTGCTGATAAACTAATTAGTCTCTTCTTCCCTATTCTGAAGTAACTGTGTTTTCTCAGCTGTGGAGAAGGGCCAACCTTCTGCTTCACCACAGTTCTCTTTTCCCCAGGGGCTTGATGCCTGTCCCAGAAACATGGGGGCTTGTTATCAGCCCCTTACACGAGAAACGGTGAAAATGATGACAGCAAACCTCCTTTCCTTCCTGCATCACACTGCTCTTTTGTGGTTGTTGATTCCAAATATGTTTTCATCCTGTTTAAGAAAAGTCTCTCTACAAAATTATGAGCCCGTGTAAGCCTTGCCCTCCGGTGTCACAGCTAATACGAGAAGTCTTTAATATAGCTACTTCTCAGGAGCAATGCTCGATTGTCTGAGATGAGGATGGCACATGATGGTGCATCCTGTCGTCGTTTTATAAGGAGATTCAGTTTTCTATTCATTCTTATGACACATACATTGATGAGCATTTGTGTGAAAGCCCATAATTTCTAGGGCATTTAGAATAAATTAGTGATTGAGTTCTTTGCATTAGTAGAAGACAATGATGTATTTCCCAGTGGGTAGCTATTCAGAATACATGTCCTGTGACAACCGGTGGTGGATTTGGCAGTGTTAAGTTTACAGTTGGACTCTTAAGGGTCTTTTCCAACTTAAAGGATTCTATGATTCTATTATTCTATAACTGTGTCCTACGAGCACTCTTTTTGGAACGTTCAGTAGAGGGAACAAGATCTGAACCAATGTGAGGCTTCAATTTTCCCTCCGGAGACAGATGGTGTTCATCCATGACACAGGGCAGTGTGGGGAAAACCTGCCCATGAATACCTGTTATCTGAATAAAGAGCTGCTGGTTAGGTCAGTAAGAATCTAATTTTATGAAAAACAGTGACAGTGGAAGTTTTAATAAGGGTTATTTATCTTTGCTGTTATTTTGTGGAGTATCATGTTTGAAAGGCGTAATCTTCAACAGCTTTTTGAGAATGCTGTAGCTCTTAGAATAAGTTCTAGATGATACAAAACAAACGAAAAAAAATCAGTTCCTAACTGAGATTATAATGAAAAAACTCGTTCTGTTTAATTTGGACATGGTTTCCAATCAAAGCTGTACCTGTCCTGCATACAATTCCTACTTTTTGTCACCTCCAGCCAGAATGTAAAAACTGTTCACTTCTAAAGAAATACCATTTAGAAACATTGAAGTGTCTCATGTCATAATTTAGGACTCGTTTTGATATTTAGAAATTGAAACGTTTCTCACATCATTGAAACACCAATATTTGGCAGATTTTATGAAGCATACACTGTTTAGCCAGAGCCGTAAATCTTTAATTATAATTTCCATGATGTTGCAGATGAAGAAAACACAATGATTTGTTATGAGGTAAAATAAATGTTTCTATCTTTTATGGAAAATCCACCTACAATGAAAGCCATTTTTTACATTCAAAATTGTCCTTGAAATCTGTATCCACTTCTACTCAAAATTAATATTTTCTAAAATAATTTGTAGACTTCTCTAAATTGCTTCATGGGAGAGTTATGACATCCATGCCTGTGCTGGTTTTGTCCACAGGCACCTTAACTAATTCAAAATAACAAAAATTCAATAATTCTATTATAAGCCAGAGGTCAACAGCCATTGCATTTTTTTTATTCTTCTCACTGTTCTTCTACACAAAACTTATTTCTTTGCCAAAATTAAGACCAAATGTGTGCTATTAAACGATATACAATAATATATATAATTATATAATATGATATAATATGCTGTATTTGACCAGTTCAGCATATTACCTGTGCCTTGTCCATGCTGTTCCTCTGCAATGCACATTTCTTATGTTCTGCAGCTTTCTAGTTTATGCAAATGCTGTATTAATATGTTTGATGATATTACATAGTAGTGGTATGGCCGATTTCCACTAGAATTAAAGGAAAAGAGTAACCCAATTATCTAAACAGGTAAACTTTATCATGGTTCAATAAGTGTCCTGACCTGAAAGTAGTTGGAGACAAGAAAAGAATACCTAATACTTAATAATAATAATGATTATGGCAATTATAATAATAATAACACCACCACCACCACCACGAGAATCCCCTAATTTGCTTTTTGCTTTGTCACAATAATTGAAAAAAAGATTCCTAGGCAGGATGTTCTGAAGCAGAATGGCCATTCTGATATTCTGATGATAGAGGAGAGGATAATGGTTGTTGCATTGACTGGTTTCGTTAGAGAGTAGATGGGTCTTCTAAAAAAGGAGGGGATTTTCCCAGTTTTCTGTTGGGAAAGGCAGTAAGTCTGATGAGCAATACAGGATAGTTTATTGCTGTTCATGGGAGAGTTTGCAAGAGGAAGGAAAACCAGTTTCTCAGAAAAATAGGAGAAATAAATCAGCAAAATTGACAAATCACCATCTAGTTCACATTTATTGTCTTTAAAAATTATTCTGAAATCACAAAAACTTCTACAGAGTGCACCTATTCAAGAAAAATTATGCCTTAGAATTACTATATATTACTGGAAAAAAACTTCTTTTATGATTTTGGTTGCAAGATGAACCCTGACCTAAGCATTTGTTTGTGTGAGAATGTATTAGTTTATGCAGTAGAGTATTGAACACATTTGTCAGATTGAGCTAGACAAAGTCTATGAAAGAACCTAAGTAAAAAAACTTTTTCAAGACTTAAGTCATCCTTTAGAAGGTTAATTTATATGTGACCTCCAATGAAAAATGATACCACCCTAAAATGGCTAAGAATTTCAGCTTCCTACAGACAAAAGAATCAAAAGATCATGTTTTTGACATCATAAAATTTTCTATTTTTGACACTGTTTTAAACAGTTGTTTGAAATGTGAATCAGTTAACATACAGACAACAACCTTTAAACATTCAGTAAAGAGAGAAGAGGTTAGAGATTTCTTGGGGATCTCTAAGGAAGGATGTACAATTACCACCAGCAGCAGTTTTGTCTATGCAGTCAAAAACTAAAAAGAATAAAAGCTTAAATAAGTATCTAGTTAACAAGTTAATTAAAAACAAAAACAAAAACAAAGACAACCTTTGAAGATTAGTTTGCATTCAGAGCAAAATAATTAATTCGTATAATACATCAAGTTCAAAACATTGTTCGTGATTTTAAAAGGGACCTGAAAATGTCCCTCCCCTGTATTTATTAATTTCTGTTCCTGTCTGGATTTGTCTCATTGTGTTTAGACCCTGTCAATAGAATCCATTTATGCTTTGTGTATGTAACACAGGATCTGTAGTTATGCTGAAAGTGAAAAAAATTAGTTCTTGACATCCTTAGGCCACAGAAAAAAAATATCAGCTGAGACAAAGAAGTGTGAGGGATTAAAAGAAAAAAAAAAAAAAAAGGCAGACATCTACAATGATATACAACAGGAACTTCATCCTAAAGACTTTTCATCAGAAATAATGCCTGTACATGCAAAACCTCAATCAGCATTTCAGAATCCCCAGGGGACAAATTTGATTATTGTATTTTTTTTCGCCTTCCCCATTTCAGACATGTAGGACAGTAAAGTCTTCTTAAGTATAACATAGGCCAGTTACTTAAATTCCTAACTGAATAAATGTTTCATTTTTTACAATGGAGATGACTGGGATATTGGCTCAGCTTTGAGACACTGTCACTCTATTGGGAAGAGTATCAAAATAAGACATGACCAGGCTTGTCAACTGTTGCAAAATTTTCACAACTTTCATGCATTTCCATCATGTAGAGAGGATACGTGAAAGAGCAAATGGTTTCTGGTAAGGAATTTTTGGCTGAGCTTCATGGGGGTACATGAAGTGTGCCTTCTTTAAGGTACAGCAGAGGCAGTTTGCCAAAGGTTGTTCTTTAGACAAAGAACTGTGCCTTTTGGTATACATTTCTGCCCACAAAGGCAAGTAATTATTAAGCAACATCAGAGCAATATCAAGCTTTTGTGTACCAGACCTAGCTACTGTCTGTTCTGCTGCCATCCACTTTCTGAATGGGGCTGGGACAAGCAAAGGTGATAATGAAGAAGCTGAGTGGTGGCTTTAGTAACACTCACATAAGCCAGCGAATGAGTGTGCACCCTCAGTAAGGGTCATGAAAGAGCACTAAATGCTAGGAGTTTCCAGGATTTAAAGGAATAGAGGATGAATGAGGACATCATTAAAGCCATGATGCCCCCACATTTGGCCTTGTATAGTTTTGCTTTCCTCATTCAGAGCTGCTACATTAGAAGGGGCAAAAGGGAGTATCAAAGATAGGGAGCAGCTTGTCTAGGAGGGACGACTACTTTGACTATGATGTTACTGGCTGGAAAAGAGAAAATGACAGAAAATATGATAAAAAGTCCATATCTATCACATGAAGGCAGATAGATGACGTGTTGGTTTATAAAATCATGAGAGGGATGGCGAAGGTGAATGGAGGAAAATCATTCACTGACAATTCCAAGGCAAGAGCTTGGGACCATCAAGGGGAATGCAACAGAAATGCCCAGAGCTGAGGATTCTGAAGCAAGAAGATGCAGTGTGGAGGAGTCTGCAGTCTGCAAGGGAGCCTCTGCCGCAAGTATGTGGAGACAGGCTGTGGTACCAAGTGTATCTTTGGTTTGAACTTATGAATGGTCATTGCTGTCTTTTTTTTTTTTTTTTTTTTTTTTTTTCATCTAGCTGGAGAAGCCAAGAAGATAGATCAAGTTTTTGGTTTGGATTCTCAGAAATCGCAAATAATATGGAATAGAGTTTGTGTGGTGATACCAGGAATACTGTCACAACATAGCTCTGTACATGGCTTGTCTGAAAAATAGTATAGAACATAAACTTCCAGTGTACATGGTAAGAAAAAGTAATACAAATCTAGGATTGAAAAATACTGCTACGTCAGATCTTTTCAGGAGTCACTATTCTTGAAAATTTATAAAGCTAAACAATTTTTGAAGGCGTATCAGTCAACAGTGAAGAAGAGCAACAAACTGAAAAAAGTTAACCAAATTTTAATTTTATAAACTTTTTAATTTAAAAGCGTATGACAAGATTCATTAACAATTCTCTGAGAAAAGAAATATGCTTAAAAAAACCTAAAGGGTATAAAAATTGTCCTTGTGTGAAATTTCAGATTTATGTTAAAAGTTGTCTGAATTCTTTTAAGATGCATAAGAATATTCAATAATTATGTGTAAGGCAATTTATCAAAGTCATTTGCTTTGCTGGAATGCGAGTTTTAATATGCAAATATAAAGTAAAATCACTACTACAGCTGCATATAAATACTATTGCTCGCTTCCCTCAAGTTAATTTCTATGTTGACAATAGAGAAATAAGGGTGCTTTTTATTTAATATAGTTCATTTCATTATGGATATTATTCAGCTATACGTTCTAAAACAACAGTTTGATTTGGTTTCACTCGAATATTTTGAAGCTTTTTTGAACCATAAAGCTATAGTATGCACCAGAACAATGTTTTAGCTTCATGTTAATATTCAATATTATACTCACAAATTGAATTAGTTGGAGAGCTGCAACTCCCATAGTAAAGCTTCTTGGTATAAAACGTACAGCTTAGTGCAGATTTTATGCTATCAAGCAGCTTTACTGTGGCTTTGTTTACCAATTCTTCTGTTTACAATATGTACCTTAAGATGACATGTCAAAGGCAATTCTGCTGGAGCAGCATTAGTAGAAGAAACTGCTGTACCTCTTTTGAAAGTATAAAAGCCATTGGTATTAGAAAAATGCATTAAGAGAGCCTGAAATTCAGTGTTGAAAAGGAACTTTCTGCTTCTGAGCTAAACCCCAGTGAATGAAAGGAAATATTCCATTTGGCTCAGATGGACTTGGAATCAGGCTTCAAAATAGTGAATAGTAATTCAAAACGCTACTTCTGAATAAGGCTGTAGCAGACAACAGAATAGGGGCTGAGCTTTTATTAATTCTAGAGGGCAGCCTTTTCCCGGGAGAATTCTGCTGCAGGTTTAATGCAGTGCAGGCTCTGCTTCCAGAAACATTTCAGCGGTGAGGGTGTCTAGCAGTAACACGAGTGTGCTTATTTTTCTATTTACAGGAAAGTGAAAAAAAAACCAAACCAACTTGGGGGCAATTAATTAATGAGGAAAGAAAAACAGTTTAACTGTGTCAGGAATGTTTATGAACTGAAACTAAGAAGATGATAAAATTGTTTATTTTTTTGTTTTGCATTTCTTCAGGCTTTTGGGGGGGAGGGGGGGTTGAATGGAGGTAGACAAGAGAAAGGCATCATTGAAATGGTTCCAGAGAAAGCACAAGAAATATGGATGGGAGAAACAATGCAGCAAGATTTCTAAAACCACCATCTTCATTAATCTTTGTGTTTTCTGTTAATTTTAAAGAGAGGCAATAGGATATGCAAAGAGTAGAACAGAGAATCTTAATCAGAATAATTTTCTGTCAGGAAATGAGGTTTGAAAATCAATACACCACAAAAGTACAAAGCATGATTTCCTTATTGGAAATAGATTTTGTTTCTCACACCTTAAGGTTCTCCTAATCTTTTCTAACAGCTTTCAACTTCTTTCTTTCACTTCTTTTGTTTCAGTGTCAGTTTTCCTTCTTTCTTATATCTGTATTTTTCCATTCCTTTTAGAAAACTAATTTCTATGATAACTTGATCATTTAACATGGATAGCAAATATTTATGCACTGCATACTAGATCCTGAATAATATTAAACACAGTTGGGTCGCCTTAAATACCCACAGTACTATCTTTATTTGAGCAAAATGTGTCCCATGAGCCTTGTACTAAACATGATAGAAACACACTAAAAATGTAGGTATGCTTTTTTTCTCACCATATTTTCCAATTTTTAACTGTAAATGAAATGAATTCAGTGAGAGGACACTAGCAAGTAGATGAAACATTCTCATTTGTGTGATTACATATGTATATATGAACGTGTGAAATTTTGATTCTGAGGCTAAAATGTCACTCTTGGGTTTGTAGGTTACTATACCCTTAAAAAGCTAGCTGTAATCTGTATTGGCAGACAAGTGCCAGAAGACACGGTTCTTTTCCCAGCCTGTTATTGGCAAGGACTCTTTCTGTTTTACACAGATACATGTACGCAAAACCTAAACTTACACAATAGACAACAAAATCTGGTAAACCTTATTTCACTTACTATTGCTTTGAAATATGGCTATGACACAGGTGCTGACCAGCACACAGATTTTTAAATAGATGTCTTAAATCTTTGCATCTCACCTTTCTATAGTATCAACATATATTCCTTATTACTTAACTCACTAGCACCTAAAAATAATCCCTAAAGGAAATAAAATTAAATTAGTCTGATGAATCATTGTGACTAGTACTTCCTGCCCTTGACAATTAAGAGGAGGATGATTTCAGAAAACATTGGATTTGTGATACTAATTCTATGTCTGGAGACAAGTTGTTAAAGTGATATAACGAATCTACTTTCTACTTATTGCTTAAATGTTTAAGAAATCGAATTTTAAAGGAATGGCAGTGAGAGTTTAATTATGTGGCTGTTACTGCATTTCTGACAGCAAATGAAGACATGGGAGGGGACAGTATGTAGCCCACTTCCCAAGCAAGGTTCTCAGTGAAGGTGCCCAGGTGGGTCGGTAACTCCTAACAGCTGCCCTTGTCCTTCCAAAGAGCAGTTCCCTGAGGTTTCTAGCTACTCCAAAAAGGCTCAAGCCTCTCTTAACAGCTCTGCAGAAGAATTACTTAATCCTCACAATCCTCTGTTACCCTTTCAAAATCTCCTTTTTACCTTTACAGGTTCTAGACCCTCCCAGTCCTCCTCTCACCTACTCCAAGGCTTGACTACAGCCTGGTTCTAATCAAGACATTCTTCCTGTGGGTAATTTGCATTCTTACCATCCACTCCAAATCTCTTTCTGCCTCAGAGTCTTCAGCTCTCATGTCAGAGCGAGGCCATTCACTTGCTGCTGAGCTCAAAGTTGTCCACTCAGATGTTTGATGCCATAATCCACTACTGAACTGGCTGCCAACATCTGTGTGATCTTCACAGTTGCCACAGACAGTGGAGTTCAATACCCTGCCTCAGAATCACCCCTGTTTCTAATTCTTGAGTATAATCTTTGATTGGGGGAGAAACAAACAAGCAAAAAAGTCGTCTAGGGTCAAAATAAGAAGACAGAAAGCTAGGACCATGGTAGCACTATCCTAGAGCATCCATGATGTTCTGCTACATGTATCATCAACCTATTTTCCTTCTCTTTCACTAAGCAGCTAAGTTGTGTCCTCTATAGTCTACTTCCTTGTGGGACGACAGTGGAGACCACCTTTTTCTGCCATGGTGAGGTCTTCCAAAAGAGTTCCCCCAAGGCTACAGAATCAAGTCATTCAAGGTAACAGGTTTCATCGGGGCTGATTCTGAATGGCCAATCTAGAGCTGTAAATCTCTTCTGAGCCCCCTCATTCAGACAGTATCTCACAGCATGTTATTTCCTCTTTTCTCCAGAACCCCTGTGCACAGAGGACTCTCGTTTCAAACTGTTCCCTCTTGCTTGGATGCAATTTCTGATCCGCTGTGGCCAGATCAGAGGGGTGCTTCTCAAATCCATCTATTCTCTCTTGTCTCCAAGAAGATACGTATTTGTACTTGTATAGAAAGATAAAGAAGTCGATCTTTGAGGACTAACACCCCCTTCACACACACTATTACAATATAATTAAAGTTCTGTAGTAATTCAGTTTTAAAGGAGGAAAACTGCGTGCAAACTGCTGTTTCACCAGTCTAGTGGCACCTCCATTAGAGAAGACTTTAGTTGCAAAAGTCAAAAAAAAGATAAATGCAATATTGCATGTGATCAACAGACTTGCATCTCATAGTTATTCCACAGAGAGTGTTCACTATTGAACACCGGAGTTATTAATTTAGTTAAATACAAACAAAAAGTTAAATGTGAATGATTTTATTCTAGAACATAACTTCTAAGTTAATATAGTACATAACTGTGACTTAAATTCCTAGAAACTATATTACCAAAGATACAGTTTTGTGCTTTATTTAGTGGCAGAAGATAATTTAACCATTAAGTAGAAATATTTATTTTGGGTACAAAACATTGCTCTGTTTGAAGACAACCTGATGTTGATTGAATTTTCAGTAGCTAGTGATTGTGGTAGTGTTATGGTTTTGTAAATTTCTGAGGTAATTTAAAATAATTCAGAAAACATTAAACCCATGTACTATTCATTGTTTTGCTTTGAAGTGTTACGTGTTATATGTTTATTTAATGTCCTTCATGTTCAAAAAGAGGAGTTTCTAATCTAAATTAAAAAGAAACCATTTTCTCAAGGTAAGATTATTCTGCAAAATCCTCACTTTCTTTCCTGTGAGCCCACAGTTTTAGCAAGAGTTCAAAGAAAGACTAAAGTGAAGCACACTACCTTCTTTTCAAAATGAACAAGAGGTACTTAAACCAAGTTGCCATTATATGCAGAGAACAGCTATACAAATTGATGTCTTTGGGGTCTTAATGCTGGAGAAGAGTTAAATAGTTGGAGATTTAATTGCTGCACAGAGAGAAAAAAGACCCTGTATTATGCTATCAGTGGCAGGTGTGCCCCTTTATTATAATTTGTGCCACTGGGTTTTATGAAATTCACATCTGTAGTGTTAGCATAATCTGAACATTTCTGCATCCATGTTTATTCATAAACTTCTACCTGGCTGTATAGTTGCTAAAAGGAATGAAAGCGTTCTTGTTTTCACCATTCTCACACTGGTGTATCTTTCGACAAATTCAAGTTTTAGGTAATTTTATACTAGACAGACTGAGAGGAGGATCAATTAAACGACTAAAAAATGAAACCTTATTTCCCAAGGGACAAAGAATTATCCCATCAATTAGTTTAAAAGATCACCAAAGACTTCTCATCTTAATGTATACAAAAAAAATTATCCTTTCATATACATAATTCTTCTGCTTAATAGTATGTAATCAAAATTGGCACTGCAACTATTGTATTTATGACAACTGATTTATAGTTTTTTCTTAAGATCTTTAGATACACATCCACATGCCAGATATTTCTACCTGTGTAGCCCTCAGATCAGTTCACCTGTATGTCTGAAAACCACTAGTGTTTTAAAATAAATAATCAGAAACTTGCATTTTAATTTATAGGCAGGTCCTGCTCTGTATTTAGTTGACTACTTTGATTTGGGTTTTTTTTTAGATTGAAATGCACATGTTCAAGTGTTCTCTGACTCAGAAGGCAAGAAAAGGCTGAGTAACTGAGTAGGTGGTTTGTTTAGTTTGCACTGCTTGCTTAGGTTTGAAGAAGTACTGATCAGCTGCAACTTTGCAGTAAGTCCTAATTTGTATTCTGTTCTCTCCCTGTTTAGGTAATAGAAAAATTTACTGGTCATTTTGTGCAGGCATCAAAACTGTGTGAGAAACTTTCTTGTAAAGTTTTGTTTGGGTTTTTTTTTTTTGAGTAATATTTAAACTTAGAATCATAGTGCACGATTTCACTGTCATTTTTATGAATAAGTGATTTTATAAACGCTCAGGTACTTATCTGCTTAAATCAGGATTTAAGCATTTAACAGAACAATGAGAAGAACATGCCAAAGCAAACAAATAAATAAAAATAATAACAAAGAGAAGCTGTAAAGGATGCATCTTCATCTAGTACTAGTCACTACTGAAAAGAGCAATTCTGCATTTTTATTTCTTTCTGTGTATTTATTTCCAGGCTAGTTCTAACTCACAGGCACTTTTCTTCACCACATGGCCACCCAGACACTTCTACTGAAATGAGAAGCAGGGGACAGAAAGGTCATAAGAGGAAGTGGCAGCAGCTGAGAGGTGTCAGGGACTGCTTCTCTTGGTTTCAATCCTCCTGTATACTGTACAGGAAACTAGCCTTAATAGAGTGCTGTGAGTAAGCAAAAGTACCTCTCAGAATTGTGCTCTTTATATCAGTTCTGAACCGTTTGGTTTACCCTGTGGCTGTTTTAACATTTAAATTTAGTCAAATGTTTTTAAAATACTTCCATTTCACTAAACCAAGTTACTTAATCAATTACAGAGCTAGTGACCTCCTCATGCCTTATTTAGGTATCCATTATTTAAAAAGTCTTTGAGCTGCAAACTAGTTTATACAGTTATAAATGCTTTCCATTAATTTTCTTTTCCCTTGTGTGTGGAATAGGAAGCTTGTATCATTTGTGGAGAGCCTAGACGATTTCAAGGACTCAACATTTTAACAATTACTTATTGATGGAAAACTGTTACTAAATATTTATTGAGGTATTTGCTTATAAAATACAATTCCATTTTATGCGGCTCAGTGTAAGTAGTGCTTCAGCCTTTTTTCTTTGTTTGGTTGGTTGATTTTTTTTGTTACAAATCATGTCTGACCTGTAATAGCTGAAGATATAATCAGGTGAACATCTACATTACCTCTACAGTCTTCTGTTATATATCCATACAAATCAGCAAATAGAAGCTAATCCTCCAGTTGTGTTGGGAATTAATGAACATAGCTTTTTAGACCCACGTAACTAAATCTCTACTGATAAGTGAGATCTCAAAAAAGGGTAGTCATTAAATTGAGCTGTGATATTGAGCATTACTGGAGTTTCTACTTCTCATGGATATGTGTAGCACAGTGAACACTGGGAAAGCAAACAATGTTTTGAACTGTGCCGTGTTACTGTATGAAATACATTAAAAAATAATCAAAATCAGCTTACTGTGATGCAAACTTCCCTTCACCAAGGAGAGCTCAAAACAGGCAAAAGAAAACAGATATGAATATCTGTGTGTTGGTATACTCATATACAAGTTCAAACTGTGTAAATGTATTTTTTTTTTTTAAAGATAGAGAAAATTAAGCTAAAATCTGTGGTCAGCTAATATTTTACAAAAAGCTTTTAATCAGATTAATATTAAAGATTTTGATTCCTCTTAGCTCTTTCAATGTAGAATTGAACACATAATTGCATACAGCTAAGAATTCAACAGCATTATTTATTCTATCATATAATTTAAATATTTAATTTCAACTGTAAAAATTAAAGCTATATTTGATTGTGGATTTTGACCATGTGTTACTCTTACAAAAAAATGAATCATTTCTCAATTAATTTTTAATACAACAGATAGTAATATTTTGTGATGACAGTTTCTTAGTAATACGATTTCATCTTAAAAGGTAATTTGCCATTTTAGGTTTTCTTTATTAGGATATTCTTGACAGTTTGAATTGTCTAAAGGTGACATGAAAAGTTGAATAAATTATTAAGATCACTGGTGTCTTCATTTTTCTGATTTTTTTAAATGTAATTTACTGTTCCTCATTTTTATGGTATAATGATTTGTTACAAGTATAATGAAGCAGAACCTCCATTACACTGTATTCAATTAATATTATTTATTTTGTTGAATTTTGCATGGATAATTTTTTTTTTTACAAAAAGGAAAAAGAAAAGTAAGCCATATCCATTTTACTTTTATTTATATATATGTACTGGAAGACCAAACGCTGGAATACAGAATTTGTGAGACTAGAAAAATAGTTTTGCATACCACATTCTGGGGTAGAATTCAGAAAATGTTGTGTGCAAAAAAATTTTTTTTTTTTTTTTACTTCACTGAAGTCCAGAAGTACAAAAAATTGCAGCCTAAATTTTATGGTCTTTACCTGAGATTCTCCCCCTTAATGTACGTTCACCCATTGCTGGTGCTGTCAATGTATATGCAGTCTTTATGCCTTATAAGAGCTGCTTTGAGAATAAGCTAAAGAAGATGTTTCAATTTTTTGCACTGAAGGTTAGTGGAAAAAATGCATGGCAATGTCTTATTCCATCATAGAGGAACATCAAGATACAATTTGGTATTTCATTTTGACAACAGCTTGAAGACAGCTTCTAAGTTACGTTGGAGTAACTCATGGGATGCAGTAGAAAAAGATAACAGGAAACAACATAGAAAAGTTTAGCAGGTAATGCAGTGAGGGTGAACTGTGCAATTTAGCACTGTCAGAAGCTGCACTCTTATGAACGTCCTTACTTCACGCCAGAGGTATGACGTAGCATCATACTCCAGTGTGAAATTATATTGGGACTCAAATGACTCAAGAGTAGCCTTGAGGAGTAAGGAAGAGATTAGCAACAAGTCCAGATATCCCTGAATAATAATTTGTAAAGTGTTATGGAAATGTCATTGGAAAAAAAGTATGGTATTCAAAGTTGCAGCTGCTTTACCCTTCATTCTCAGGCAGACAATAACGTGGGAGCAAGTAGGCCACTCATTTCCATTTAAAGTTACTATTAAAGAAGATAGGTGTTGCTGACCAGAAATGCAAAAAGGAAGATGAGCAGCAGAGAAGAAACTGTCTTTACAGAAGGTATTTCCACTATTGTTATGTTAAAGTGCAAGTCCTGAAGTAAATCCCACAAAGATTCAAGTACAGAGCAATTCCATCCTTTCACCAGAATACTTTATTCATAGTTGGTATATAAAATGTTCCTGTGTGGAAAGATATAAATGGTCTTTTGTGGGTTTTAATAGCCTTTTTTTTTTTTTTAATCTGTTGTGGTTCCTCCTATCAACAGCTAATCACGTTGTCACAGCTATTCTCTAATACCCGTTCCTTGCCTTGTTTTCAAAACTAAAATAAAGACATAATCCAGTTACAAAAAGGACTTCAGAAAATATACCATAATCCTAGGCTAGAGTTAATTAAACATTTTTACATAAGGTTAGACTGACCTTCAGCACCCACGACGTCCATTAGCATTTGAGAATGAAAGAAAGTCCATAGAATAATCTGATTTTTGCTAATGTTAGCTTTTTTGCTTTCTTAGTCATTGTTCATTAATCTTTGACATTAAAATCAACAGCAGCTTAAATGCTTTTTGGCTTTTGGGAAATCATCTTTTTTTTCCTTTTTTTTTTCCTTGATAATTTTTCTACTGCAAATGAAATCCAGCCTTTCTTTCCTTATGTCAATAGTAATCAATAATTAATTCAAAGTTTATGATCATCTCAGGTTTTTTTAATGTTGCTAGAATTGGAAGCAAAATGTAAAGAAACTTCATTGTTTCAAAGCAATTAAAAAGGGATGAACAAATAAGTCTGGTGAATAAAGACTTTTTACCAGAAGATATTGGGAAGCAAAAGGCAGCAAGAGTCCAAATTGCTCTGTTATATCCAACTAATATTCTTCAGTTCAGGTACACGCAACTATATGAACTGAAAATTTTGTATATCCTTGAGAGAATACCATTAAAACAACTGCTAAAAAAGCAAGGGAGAGAGAAATTTTGTGGCATGGATAATTTTCTATTGTGAACTGAACTTGTTAAAGTGGCCAAGCTGATGACTTCATTGTGTTGTGTTTATTAGAATAATATTACTAGACAGTGCTTGTTATAATAAATATTTATGAGTTTTACTCTTTTACTAGTGTAACATGAACTTTAGGCGAACTCTTTACTACTCCAGCATACTGCATGGTGGCAACTGTCATCCATGAACCACAATGCAAGAGGGTCACTGTGATGGTTACCTCTCTTTTCTCACTGGAGCTAAGCAAATAACTTATGGAAAATAACACATTCTCCAATCTTTCCTTCTCTTTCTGATTAGCAATGTCAGTTGAGCAGATCATGACTTTCTTGGCATATTTGTTATTCTAAATTATTGGATAGATTCTCTGCCACTGAGGTTAAAAGATGCCTGTCATTCATTTCTGTCGTTCACAGCATGGCAGTTCAATTCTTAATTTTGTCTGGAAAATTTTATTTCTGTTATGGAGTAGTAACAAATGTTTTTTAAAAGTCCTTGGAAAATAGGAGTGCATGTAATTCAATATTTTACTCACTCTTATATTTGAGGAAGGGGAAGTCGTGGTGCCTTACCTAAAGGTTTTGAAACTGCCCTAAACATGATCTTTCCTTTTTCTTTTGTTCAAATGTCCTGGAAGTTTCTATATTGAGCCACCACCCACATAGATTGTGTTTTTTCACTGGGATACAGTGCCACCTGAGATTTGCTGGGAGAAAGGAGGTGAGGAGATCTGGAAGGAACACAGACTGTATTCCCTGTTCTGATTTTCCAACAATACACCATCCCAGATAAAAGAAAAACTCTGAATCTACACTCACAGTTATGTGAAAATCCAGAGTGTCCATAAGGTTTCCTGCAAACTCAAGTTTAACTGAAATGATTCACAAAAAAATGTGATTCAAGCTACCTGGAAAAAGCACATGGAATCAGGAAGAATGTTTGATTTCCCTAATGCAAATTTGAAAGATGAACTAACTCTAAAATATCTCACTAATTATTTCCCCAGCAGACCTTCGGTTTCTGTTTGTTTGGTTTTATGCTTTTGATGTGGGGCTGTTTGGCCGTTTTTCTTGACTAAATTAGCTTCCAGAAGACTTCAGGGTCCTGCTGTGCCAATGCAAAGTCCAGAAGTAGAAAGAGCCCCGTGATACAGCTGCACAAGGGGCGAATGGTTACTGCCCCAGGCTGCTCCCAGACGAATACTGAGGTACGCAGTAGCAAGGAGAGTAGCAGCGGTTACTTTGGTGTGGTGGAAACAAAGATGAGACAATGATAAAACTGAGAAAGTTAAGCAGAATTCTTGCTTGTCATTGTTTTTATACTTAACTTTCTATCTGAGTAATTGCTACGACCATGTCTGCCCTTCAAGCTCTTTGCATGAAAATCAGTGTCTGAGATGTGCTGCTGGATGAATTCAGTGCAAGGAACTGTCTTTCTTTTTTTCTTATCATATGAGCAGATAGCTCTGCTTTCTGATAAAAATAATCATGTTTAGATGTTTGAAACAGCCTGTGAAAATTGCCTCGTATTTGATGAAGGTAATAAAGTTTCCTTGGAATTCCTGTAAATAAATTAATTTGCTTGAGTATTCATGTAAAACAATTATAAAAAGGAAACAACCACAGAATGACTATTTTATTGATATGGAAATCTGTAAAAATTCTTATTGCAACATCACTGTTCTTGTATATTGATTGTCTGTGGCTTTATCTAAGCAGTTTCATTTTTAAAGAGATTTCTATCATATTTAGCATTTAAAAATGCTAAGTTGTAAAAAGCAGAGAGTCGTAGTTCTTTGATAATAAATATCTTCACAGTGTCACAGTAGCCAGCAGAGCTATTCTACTTTGCATCAGCTGAGAGTCAAATCCGCACATGAACCCTTGTTTACCTTGAATGATGAGAGCAGACCTCGGAATATAGCAGGTAAGCAGGTCCACGCTGTGCAGTTAAGCTGTGTGAATCTCCGTTTGCACTGCTGGATCCACTTTCAACGTGAAGTTTCTAGTAGGCCTGAACATTCTGACACCTTTTATACAAAAATCCAATTACAAAGTAAATTTAGTTTCCTGCTGCGCTGAAGTAGTTTGCAAGGCCTTGAATTGCCTTTTATTTCTATGGCACTTCTTACAGACCTAAAATTCTCATTTAGATTTGCTGTTTCTCATTCCTGTAGATTTAATTTAACTTATTCCTGTAGACCATATATCTATCACAATTCAGTTTTTATTTATTTTAATTTATTTTTAATATAACAACATATTCAACGGCTCTTACAGCTTAGGTTTTAAATCAGCTTAATTAAATATAAAGGAGGGGAAAAAATAATTTTCTTGTTACGTGGTTGTTAATATCTTCTTACCTGGTAAACTGTTATCTTATTTTCCCTAAAACAAAAAAAATGTCTCCGGTGCCTGCAGTATATAGGACATGTCACTGAAAGCGTAACCGCAGCACATGCCCTTTGTGCCTCCATCAGGGAGACGCTCCAAGGACCATTTCTTCTCGTTCAGTACTGAGCTCTATGAAAATACTGCTAATTACTCCTGACCTGGTCTGTGACACTATGAATTCAATCACACACTTTCAAGCATAAACTAAGCAACGAGCTAGTCCCTTGCTGTATCATTATCTTACCCTCCTTCTTGGGACACTGGGGGAGAGGATTAAAGCCGTAACACATTTGGAAGGTATTGTGTGTGTGACCTATGAACCTTGTAGTTAACCTCTGTTGTCTGAGGAGCAAAGAAAAACATCTCATAATCTGTACTATTTTAGCTGATATCATTTGTACTAACACACTATATACAATATTTTCTGCTCTTTGAATCTGTAGAGAAAGGTCTATGAGGAGGAAGAGACAGAGAAGACAGTATTATAAAACTAATCAGTCATATAATTGCAACTTCCATTGCTCAGGCAAGCAGTGGGTATCATCAGTAGTAAATGCTGCTAATCATTACTTTTCTTTGTCAGAAGACTATATATTGGATTTTTCACTGGTCTTTCCATAGATATTGTGTAAGCAATACAAAGCGCTCTTGTTTTTCTTCCCACTGGTTTTAAAAGAGATCTACTAATTAGATAACTTGTGGCATTAGGGCAAGTCCGGGGATTTTTCATTCCTTGAAGAAAAAGACAGCTCTTTTGCAATCTCTGCGTCCTTGGAGACTGATGAGAAGGTTATTCCTTATCAGTTTAGCAGCTTTTCAAATGCTTATGGCAGCGTTTGGGGTTTGGTTTTTTTGTTGTTTTTTTTTTTAAATAAATTACTATTCAATTATAATCTTCTTCTGTCTTTTCTGTATTATAATTGTATTCTATTCTTTTTGTTCATATTTTTCAGTGGCTGAGGTTATCATTATGCTATTGCAAAACAACATGTAATAGCACTGATTATTAACTCATGCATGAAAATATAAAGCTTACTTTGTTGTTCTTTAAATACAAAGCTTACTTGTTGTTCTTTAAAAGGTATTTTGAGACCATGTGAGCCCTGACTGATGTTCGGCAGCATTCTTTCTGATCAGACTGGTTAATTTCAAAAGGGACACCTGATGACAGAAATCAACAGAAAGCTCCAAAACCTGGATTTTATAAATATAGCTGGCATTTTATTCCAAGCAAAAAATAGCTTCATATGGCTAGAATTCCCCTAGACACATTATACTGTAACATGAATGATTCTGCTCTAACTTACTGATAAAATTGAAAAGCTCAATCCCTAAACACATAATGACTTTTTTTTCCACTTAATTTTAATTTTTTTTTGATGGCTAGGGAATGTTTTGTTGCCCAGCTGCACTTTTTATTCAGTAGGGAAGTTCGAGCTGAATATGTCAAAGCGTACACATGAAGACACGCACAAACACAAAAAGCACAGGTATATGTAAGATATACATTTATAGTATATCTACATATATATATGTAATTATATAGTAGCATAGAGTTATTTATAATGTGAAGTTTCATAATGTCTTTGAGCTAGATATTGTATGTCTTGCACAGAGGAGTAAAGTGAAACACATTTTAGTATGCAAATTTTTTTCAAAACTTACAACAGATTTTGCTTGCCTCCAATTTGGGTGTCCAACATGAGATGCACCAGCTTTGACTTCTGGAATCATCAAGAATATAGAGCTTTTCTTGACTTCACATATAAAAAGGGTGCTTTCAAAAACCTATGAAAGTCAGCATGAGGAAGATAGTTTCAAGAATACAGTGACAGCTTAGTCAATGTTGGCAACTTCATATTGTAGTGCATTAATAGTAAAATTGTGCCTTGACCTCAAATTTCTGAGGTGAAATTTTAAATGTTCCATCCACAAGAAAATTGCAAAGAGACTATTTAAGAATGTGGACTGTTGCTGATTATTCAATAAATTATTCAGATTATTTCAGGTTTTACTTGATCAAGTAACCCACAAACAGAATTTTTAAAAATTGCTTTTTTACATGAACGTTTTTGACAAAGAGGTTTTATTAAAATATAAATTAAAAAAAAAACAACAAAAAACCCAAAACAACAAAAAAAAGGCTACTTTTGTTTTACATATTGCATTTTAATACAATAAAACACTGATACAAAAAATCTGTGCAGTTTACTTTTCTCATTTTGACTAGTTTTGCCCAGGAATTCTGCCCTTCAGTCACCAGGATCTTAAGATGGAGGACTAATCTCTTCCTGGTTCCTCTCTCCTCCTCCATTTCAGCAATTGCATGCATTATCTTCAATAGTTCTTTATTCATCTAAAAATCTCCTGATTTTAGTAGGAACGGGAATTCATAATCAAGTGCTTAATCAAGACTGTGCTTAGCACAGCCCCTAGCAAATGTCCATCAACATTCCTGTTCTTTTTGCATGAAATCACAGCATGGCAAGGGCTTGATGGAACCTTCTGACACTACTACTAGTACTACTACCACCACCACCCCCCTTCATCCAAAAAATAAATTTAAAAAATGAAGACACCAATTGCATTTAAAGTAAACCTTATTCACCAGAAATATTCTTCCCTGCTTTCTCATTCCTCTGCAGCTATTTGTGTATTCTCCAGCACTAGTCTTGGTCTTAAGTTAGGACTTAATGACTTTATGGTAACACAAATTAAATGACTGTCTGTCTGTGTTATACAACTACAAAAAGAAAATCAGTTCTTCTTCACACTTCATAATACTCCTCCACATTCTTTAGGAGATTTTAGTGTGGACATGGTCTTTTAGCTTAAAACACATTCTTGGACAGTTAGGTTAGTGTTTGCCTAAGAATACCTACTTATTTTTTATACTGATTATCCCAGATCCCATTATGGTGTTTCTCTTAAGCAAATATATTAAAAGAGCATTAAAGCTTTCTGTCTCATCTCAAGGTTGTTATTTGACAAAGGGTTCTAATAGTTAAAACTCTCAAATTACAGCGAAAGTAGATTAAATGAATGGTCAGCTCATCCATTTAAGAAATTAATTTAAAATAATAAAAAATCTATGAGTTAGACAAAATACCACCCACATTCTGTTGGGTTTGGTTTTTTTTCTTTTTTTTACAGCTTGATTACTCATTTATATTTTCTTTTGATTGATTTATCATTTACTGGCAGCTGAAGTATGTTTTCAGATCTTTTGTATAGATTTAATCTTGTGATGGAAATCACATGTTTGAGTGACACTAATAATCATTGCTCTTTCAAGAACAACTTTAAGCTTTCTAGCTTTAAATAAGTTTTGTTATTCTTTTAGTTTATAATAAATTTAAGTGGTTTTGTATGAAGACAGACTCTACTGAAATTAATTGGTATAATAAGTTATTCTCTTGAAGCACAACAATAAAATACTTTGCATTTAAAATATAGGATAAAAACGCGTTTTAAATAATTCCATTATCCTCTCTCCCTCCTACAAATAAACACATCAATACAAATATGATGAATATAAATATGCACAGTACTAGAAAATTTTCTGCTTAGCATACAATACTTTCTAATGTACAATGTTATAAAATTAACCCATAATTTAAGAAAATAAGTATCTGATAATGAAAAATCTGAAATGATTCAGAAATGATCTGCAGAAAAAATCTGCAGATTTTCATGATTTTTTTCCCAAACCCAGACGGAGTTGCAGTTCCTCGATCTTATCAATTACTAATAAATATGCAATTATTTTTGAAATTTTTCATATCAGCTACACAATCTGAAAATAGTTACTTTATTTTCCCTAGCCTTGGCAGAGAAAGTCCTAATTATGACTTTGCTAAAATTTGGATACATCTTATAATATTTTTTTTTTTCTTTTGTTTCATTATCTTTTCTATCACTATGGAGTTCTGTAACATTACTATTTGTTTCCTATGGAAAGAGTAAAGGTTTACTTAATTTCCCTCTTACTTATTGAGTAATAGTCTTTTTTTTTTTTTAAGGCATCTACTTCTCAGTGATGGAATCTGAGATGCCAGTCTGAAAGGATCCCCAAAGTTACTGTGCAAAACATCAAATATCTATGATGTCCACACCACTGTAATTGTAAAAGTAAACCCTGAATAGTTGGACACACAGCTCTCTTACACGTTCAGTGAACTTGTTCTCACTAGAGTGAGACCCACGTGTCCCCACTGGGTCTGTTCCTGGATCTGCTGTGAGTGTGCACGGGTATTGACAAGCCCCAGCGCCCTTACGCCAATCCTACCACAGGGCTGGCACAAGGGGTTTCCTAATTACTTTTTTGATAGCGGCACGCCTACAATGATGTTTATATTCTTTTCATGATCCACAATAGAAAAAAAAAAAAGAAAAAAAAAGCAGGTTTGTTTGTTCCTTCTGTCACAGCTTTTGCTAGTCACTTATCCTGTAACTTGAGACACTGAAGATAAAAGTTTTTTCATAGGCTGCTGTTACAGCATCTTTTAAACCATCTAGCAATGTGAAGACTCTCCAGTCCAAATGAACCATAAGCGTGTTTTGTGCAACTGTGGGACACGAGCTGTACCACCTGTCTGGATGGAATTAATTTTTACTTTCTATACAGCCAGTACAGAGAGGCAAAAGCCAGTTCCCTGAGGTGTTCTCAATTGCTCCATCTCCCTTAACCCCGTAAAGCTCCTATCTACAGCTTCTACAGGCAAACAAAGTGAGTACCTTTTAAGTGTTACATTTGATAGGGAATGGGAGTACCTATTTTTCCGTAGAAGCCAGTCTTTCTACAGACTCTCTAAGATTTTCTCCAAGGCAGGAGCTCTTTACAACATATAAACAAACACACATGAATTTACAATATTTAATCCAAATATGATAATATTTTTAACTTTTTTGTCTGTCTGATCCTTAGCATTTTTAAAGTCTCCTCCTGGATAGCACCATTTGCATGTTTTCTGCAAATGGTAAATGAGCTGTACACAACCCTTTATGTTTTCTCTGTTCTTCTCATCTATTTTTCTCTAGTTTGTGTCTCCCTCTGCTGTTATTAACATTCACAAGAAAAGGAGGCAGAATCTTCTAATTAGGTTTTGCAATCTAACACACTTTAATCGTGATTTGTCACATACCTGTGGTAACCTGGGATTTCAAAACAGCAAACAGCTCTAAATTCTTATTCACTGTCCTGGACAAGGTGTGATTTTCTTTAATTAGTCATAAGTGAGCATGGGTGGAAAAAATAGATGTTGTTTGACTTAGACTTGAAAGATGAGGTGTGCCCAGTGTATCACTAAATGTTTTTTATCTGAGGCCAAAGATTTTTTTCCTTTATTGCTTAATCCTTATCAGCTCCAGAGCTGAGCACTGAAGAAATGTGATACAGTAAGTGAAGCAGGGTAGGTGAGATACAGGCAAAACTTGCAACTTTTAAAATTCTGTTGGCTGCTGAAGCTTGAAAAGTGGATCCTGACTTTTCCTCCCTCAGATAATCTCCAGAGAGCATCTCAGCACAAATTCTACTGTAACACATGACTAAGTCATGCTGTAGTGATGGGGGAAATTTTACTTTATTAAACAGGGAACAATTTCACCAGGTAAAACTTATTCTGAAGACCTTAGATGTTTTTTGAAATTGCTTGGTGAATTTTGCGTGAGACAGCCTGCATGTCTGTTTACCACCCATACTTATAATCTTGTATTTGAAAACAATTTAAGACTTCAGCTTCTGCCCCAGAAAAATAAAAATGCAATGCCTGTTATAAATAATTTCACTAATTCCTGTGATTCGAGGTTCAGATAATTTATTGTTTATGACTATTGTTTATGAATAACAATACCTAGTCAGGTATTGATCAGTTATTTCTGAAAACTTTTACAAACGGTAGTTTCCCCTCATAACTTTAACAGAAACAAATATTTCTATCACAATGTGTACTAGGAGGTTATTGAATTCTCTTCATCATTTGCTGACATCTTGTTTAAAAAATACTAAACAAATATCGTCAGACATGCAAATTCCTATATTCCAAGTATCTTACTGTAAAATGCACAGAGTGAATAATTAGAATAAACATCTGAACAACTCCTTCAATCTGAAAAGTATTGGCTACATTAGCAGAAGTTTGAGCTGGTTTGTGCATGATCTGCTCACTGAAAAAGAGTGCTTGGCTTGCAACAAGGTTTTATGTAATTAATCTGGCTCTATTTGACAATGTTCTCAAGAGATTTGAGCTACATGGTCTTTTACTTAGATGTTAGTTGGCTCAAAAGTTCTTAACTGCTGATCCAGCGCCATGTGAGAGGAATACAATCACCACAGGCGTGAAAGACATGGTAATGTGAATCTTGCCACTGAAATCTTATATGGAGTTTTTATAGTTCAGAGCCGCCTCTGCAGAAAGCTCTACTGTTATACCGTGCTTAGTCAAAATTTGTATGGAAGCTTGTACAGGAGATGTAGACAGGTCGATATTTATCCTGAAAATGCTATGATGTAGCAATCATCTGAAGATGCTGGTACAAATCAAAGGAAATTATATTCTAGGCTTCATAAATGCTACTTTACTGTTATTTAACTAAGATGAACTTTTGTCAAGAAAAGAATTCCAGCGTGTAAAGATGAGATCAACACAATTTTGAGTGTCTCTGCTCATTCTATTTATTTAGTTATTTTTAAGGTATATTTGATTTTGTTGAATATTCAAGTCATCTTAAAATAAATTTGACCTCCTAACAAAAGCCAGAATGCAGGGACAAGAGACTGGTCTTCTCTTTTATAGTATTGACATTTCCCACAATGAAGTGTCAAAGAATAAGAGTCAGACTCCCATAAAGACAGAATTATTTTGAGTTCCATGAGCTTGCATTACTGAGTTACTTCTGAATAACATTTCAAAAAGCTTACTGAAATATTAATTTGTGTGAATAGCATGGGTAACACTTTTAGAAGGCAAACCCCTATATTCATACATCCCCATTTTAAAGTTTGTGGCCGAGCTCCAATGTTAAGAAATAAAAAAAAAAAAATAAAAAAATCATGCAGATGTGGGTACAGGGTTGGGTTACAGAGGAGAAATTTAAAAATATTGCCTGGGGATGTAGGGATGGTGCTAGGAAAACAAAGCTCAGCTAAGCTTAAGACTTGCAACCTGCTGTAGGTGACCTGCAACCTGCTGTAGGTGACCCTGCTCTGGCAGGGGGGTTGGACTAGATGATCTCCAGAGGTCCCTTCCAACCCTAACCATTCTGTGATTCTGTGACTTGTCAAGGGACTTAAAGGCGACAAAAAGAGCTCCTACTGCCACTTTAATAGTAACAGCCTGAACAAGAAAAATGTGGCCATTGCTGAATGAGAGGGGGTGGGAGGTGATGTAGTAGCAATGGACGAAGATAAGGCTGAGATTACAGAAGCAGCTGACGTACACCTTTGCATGAGCCTTCACTAGCAAGGTGCCCCAGGCCCCTGTGATTAGAGATAGGGTGCACGGAACAAGTGCCTACCAGTGGTGGTTGAGGATTGAGCCAGGGATTGCTTGCAAAAATGTCACCTCTACATGTCCACATCGCCTTTCCAAAACAAAGGCACACGTTTAGGTGCAAAATTTTCTTAGTTTTTTTTACCATACTCTAAATCAAAACTAATCCCTGAAATGCCAAGTTGGTCTTTGTTCCCTTTCCCTTTGCCTTCTACCTTAGCCTCTTTTATTTGTTCTATATATTTATTCTGTTTTTTAATATCTCTTGATACATCTTAAATACTGGGAGATAAAAGACACTAAATTATAGTCATGTTTAGACACCCCACTTCAGGCAAAAGTACAAAATGAGTCAGGGAAAAGTGTGTAAATCATTGAAAATTAAGTGCCCTGCTAATTTCAGGTGACTGAACACCTGTGAAAGGGAAAAGCTTCTGCACTGATGCTCCTCTCCTGACCCCCGGTACAAGGGGATAAAGAGGAATCACTCACCAGCATTTTTGCTGCTGCTAGACATAAAAGGGCAGCTTTGGGTTCTACACAGGTGAGCTACAATAATTTTGCTTATTGGAGTGAAATTCATTATATAACTTGATGTTTCTAGGCTACTATTCAATTATCTCACCAGCTTTGATGGCAGGCCTATGGTGTTTTGGAGTTTTTTAAGCAGAAATGGAAAATAATTCAAATGTAATCACTTTATTTAAAGAAATATTCTTCTTCCCAACTGATGACAATGGAAAGATTTCTGTTGATATTATCAACAGTCCCTGGTGAGGTAATATTGTGTTGGGACTCTTTCGATTCATTAATTAGAAGAACATATTTGATGTGCAAACCATGGAAACCAGAATTAAATTCGATTTTTTTTCTTTTATCCTCTTTTTACCTTACTCTATTTTACCTAAATAATTTGTCCTTTAACTACATTACTTAATTAAATGAAAAATCAATAAATAATCAGATTTGCTGTTAAGCAGTGCAACAGTTCCCATGAAGTCGTACTGGAAATCATTACTTTCTATTTTCTTTTGGGGGGACCCCCAAAAAAAACCCAAAGCGTGTATTGCTTTTAAAAAATGCAGTTACCTTCTGTGGTGGTTTTCTGGTGTGGGTGTTTAAAAGAGTTTAATCTTAAAAAAAATCCTAAAATAAATATATTTGAAAAAAAGTCTCTGAACATTCAATACTAGTGGAAAAATGTAAATTTTATGGATGTAGAGTTTATTGAATATTCTACTATACTTTGCTTTAATAAGTACTTTGCTGGTAATACATCAAGGAATATATAATGCACTTTACAGCTCAGCATGGATTTTCAACTTAACGACTTTCCTCTGGTTATGAGACTGTCTATTTCAAAAATGATTTGTTTAGAAACATAGTAATTCCTTCGGTCTTAGCTCACTTTTGAGTTACTATAGGAGACCAAAGCATTATGAGAAGCTTCAATTAAATATATAAGATGAGGCTGAATACTCCTCATGCTGTTTTTCCAGGTTATTCAAATGCATTTACCATGTAAGGTGCTTTATTCAGGTTATTTTCACAACATAAATGTAAAACTAGCACATTACAATTGCTTTTCCTTGAACAACAACCTACATATTCAGTTAGATAATCTTCTGCAGAAACTCATGTGATATGAGAGAGGAGTCTGCAGAGCATCTCTAACTCCTGACCAAACACAAAGTACTGAAGCTCAGTTCAGCACCAATGAAAATCTAAATTACATACACTTGAAAAGTTTACACCATTGCTTATTCAATCAGTTTCTAAGATATAAAGCTGTCTGTAGCCTCAAATGGATCTTGTCACCTCTTTAAAATGAGTACAGGGATGGAAAGGATGTTTGGTACACCACCTCTGAGGAGTCCTTCACCAGTGTCCAAACCTCCATTGGATGCCACCAATAGATCTGTCTGTTCTTCTGGCAGCTTGGCAAACTGGGGCTTATCACATATTAAATGTGCTGCAGCAGGTCCTAGATGAGCTCATAAGAGATTTGGGTTCCACTAAATGGGGAAAAAAAGCAATTCTGTATCCAGCTTTCAGTGGAAGTTCAAATATGACATTGGCTCAGAAGTAGTATGACTGAACTTTGGTTTTTGTACCTCTGTTTTTTTAGACCCTTAGACTGAATGCTGTGCTTCCTGGAAGAGAAAGCAGGAGAACTTCAATATAGAAATGAATATGTAAATGGGAGATGTTCCACTAATTCCAGTTTTAGTGGTAATCCTGATTTTAAACATGTAACTAAGTCTGACTTGTTAATTTAAATACCAGTAAAGGGATGTCCTTACCTTGACTTGAGCCAGGTGGGAATTATTTGCAAACCGCAACCGGTTTTGCAGTTAGGAGTCATGCCTGCTGCCACATGCAAAGCTCCCTCCAGAGCGGGTCTGAAGAACACTGTGTGTTTTATGGGGCCCTCCTGAGACTGTCTGCACTGTTAAACACTTGGAACTTTCCTGGCAGAGATATTCAGTACGTGCAGTGACCATGATCTATCAACTTCTTACATGGAAATGTGTTAGCCAGGAGACTCTTAAGTGTATCAGGAACTGGGTATTAATTGAGAGCTCTGCTTTTAGAGGTACAGCCTAAAAGGAAACAAAAATTCTTTTGAGAACTCATTTAAAGTTCTCAAAGTTAAAGTTTTGTTAATTTTGTGTTTTGGCTCTAGTTTCCTTTTTTTTTGGTCGTGCTTTAAATAGTTATCAGTTCTTATTTTCTCATCGTAGTAGCTGTCAAATTTTTCTTGCTAACTTTCTTACTACATATTTAAAAAGTGAGATGACAGTTTAAAATAGAGGTTGCTTTCCTGCGGATGGCAGCAGGAGCAATCCTGTATTGTCACTGCATGTGGATTCTCTTTGAACATGCTTAATGGTTTCGCTGACACTATTGTCGTGAATTTCATAGACTGATCGAGCCTTCCACGTGTGATAAAAATGAGGCAATTAAAATGTTCTTATGAACAACTGGGACAAGCTTTCAGAGTCTGGAGCATTTGTGGCCTAGAAACCAGGGCGGTGAGTTATTAATGAAATGAATCATTAGATAATAGTCTCCCATGAATTTTAAATGGAGTTTTCTGAAGTTCTCATGGGTAATAGGATGTGAAGTGACTTGTATTGACTTATCAAGAAAAATGCAAGGTGCTTTACTGGAGAATTAGTTTAACAAGAGAATTAAATTTCTAAATACACCTCTCCAGAGTTAGTTTGCATTAGCATTGTAGTTTAATTTCTGTTCCCACAGTTGATGTTGCTCTACAAAGCTGACACCTTTACCATCATGACACTCTTATCCTCATCAAATTCCAGCCTCGGTAGTGGTGCTGTATTTCACCAAAGGAAATTTCCCCTCAGCTTTCAAGTGGGGACTAAGCATTGTTCATCTTATTTCAATTACAGCAATTACTGAAATAAGTGGGCTGACTGTTGAGGCTTCTAATTTCACCTTTGCATAGGCAAAGTCTTAGAGAAGTCTCAAACACAAACAAAAAGAATCAGGATGTGGCCCAGAGGATTGGTCTTCAGGAGAAAAATAAGCAGGATTTAACTCTTGCTGTAAAATTAATCTTCTCTTGTCTAGCGGGTAGAATTGCTGTTTGTTGATAACATTAATATTTCATGTGATGCAACAATTTCAGAATGTTACAGATAACAGATTACAACACCTGATGCTGAAAGTTTATTATTAGTAATAAGTCAATGCAAAATTTAGTTCATAGTGTTAAAGAACTGTACTACAGAGATGCTTTAGAGGAAGAAAGAACAAATGTGTCCTTACTGTATTCTGAAAAACTACGCTTAGCATATACTCCTTTCAATTCCACTGAATTTTGCCATCATATTGCACAGAATTCCTTAAGAATATTTTTCCTACTCCTTTCAAAGACTGTGCATGACAAATAGCATAGTACTATATAAGGAACAAAGTTTTCTCAAATAAAATGTTCACACTCTGATTTTCTTTTTTATTCAGTTTCTTCTTACAGGACTCTAAAATTCTTTTCAGGCAAAGTAAAGTTATGCTCTATAGCCAATAAGGCAGTGCATATTAAATGAATAAGCGTATAAAGTCTGTATCTGGAGAACTGCGTTGTTCTAACCAGCGCATACTGCTTTATATTTCAGTTTCCTAATTTAGCTTTGGTTTCCACAGTGTCTTTCATACCAGAGATGAATGATTGACTTAAAAAGGCTTAGTGAATGATTTGTTGATGGAAAAAGTTATTTTGAGGATTTATGGAATATCATTGGATTTTACATCTTGGCTAAATCTTATGAGAATAAATGTAGTTTGTGATCACAGGTAATTACAGAAACCAGCAGAAAACCAGAAACTGCCATTTGCCCTCTCAGCTCTGAGAATCAAAATTTCCAACTCAAGGCACCGTACAAAAAATGGTTTTGCTGATGAATTTGAACAGAACTACAGCAGAGTCCTGCAGCCAGTTAGGTTAATCAGAAAAAATGTTATTACCTTTTTCCCCAAGGATGCCATTAATTTAACGCTGGCAAGCTATCATTAGTGCTGTGTGAAATGACTAATTTTCCCTCAGGAGGTGTTCACATACGAGTCATGGGGTTCTCCATAAGTGTTCACAAGCCTGTGTGAATCATAGGTGAGACTTTCGCTGCAAGTGTTAGTAAAAACCTGCATATGGATTGTTGCTTTTGCTTTCAGTGCTGTTCAAACACTTCATGCAGTATCAGAATCAAACCTTCAAGACTAACTTGAAAGAAAGAATCAAACACCTTTAGATCTCCAAAAACGCTTGCTCTTTCTTGTTCAGGTCCTACTTGCACACTGCCTCTCAGAATGTGTCTTTCATGATTCTGATCAAGTTGAGGACAACATTTTTGTTTGTATGTTTAAAAAAAAAAAACAAAACAAAAAAGCAAAACAAAACCCCAAAACCAAAGATGAGGTGTTTCTTACTTTTTCACTAGAAGGTAGAACTCTGTGTCCAAAGAATAAACTTTCAATTCATGTTTTTCAGCACTATTATACTGCTAGTTTTCCACAAACTGTATGCAGAGTACATGCATATACATAAAGTTGGGGTTTTTTTAAGGATTCATCTCAATAGAAATTCAAGTGCTGCAGCTGAATTAGTAGACTAATGCCACTGCAGCAATCCAGAAAAGACTCCAGATGGTTATTTGCAGAGGAAGGTCAAAAAAATATAACACTAGCTTCCATACCCAAAGCTTCTTTTGTCTTAAAAAAAAAAAAAAACAAACCCAAAACAAAACAACACAAACACAACAAATGAAGAAACAAAAAAAAAAACCAAGTCACACAACTCACTTTGCATATTAGCAGCAAATACTTGGAGGGGGGGAGGCCTGTGGTCTAAAATGAGATCAATTGCCTGAAAACATCTAGGATTAACTCTTCACCCATTGTAATCAACATGGTTTGCTGAAGTTAAGATGGTAGTTATATGGCCTCTTATTGCAAAATGGTTTGTAACGGGACAAAAATCTGAACAAGGAGAAAAACATATCTGAAAGATCTATTTTTTGGGGGAGGGGGGTTGCTTTTTGGTGTTTTGTGGTTTGGGGTGGGGTTTTTTTAGTGAAGTTTTGCTCTGAGATGGCTTTGTGGTGTTCTTCTGTTTTATTCTGTCTGCAGGCAGTGCAAATGGCATGCAGTAATGATTTGGCTGCACGTTGCTGGATGTTAGTAGGAATGCGTTTGCCTTATCTTGCTACTTTTCTATAACACGTAGCAGTAAAAACAGCCGTTATCCTCTCAGTCTCCAGATTATCTGACACTATTGTTGAGAAATGGATTGGCTGGCAAACTTGAGCAATTTAATTCTTTGTCAGAAGACTTGGCTTTCACATTTGGGAAGTTATTTCAACTTCTTATACCTCTTCATCTCTTCTCTAAAATATTTTAAAGTGGAGCTATTGGTATCTGTATGTTTGATATTTAAACAAAACAGTTCCTGGACAATAACTGTATCTTCACATAACGTAGGCATAAGAAGTGAAAAATAGTATTTAAGTTCATATATCTTCATGTCTTTCCTAGCTCTTGCATATTTAACTTACACGGTCATAGAGTTAGAAGTTTGTCATTTTATGCATGTTAAATGCCTTTTGAAGTTTCAGAGTGGGTCGACGACATTGTGAACCAGGGACTGGAAATCCATCCCACGCTGATGGAGTTATAAAAAGAATGACAAAATATTAAGGAAAATCTAGAGTAAATCCAACTCTGCTTGAAAAGACAAAAGTAAGACTTTCAGTGAGAGACTGCCAACACCAGAACAATTAGGGAAAAAAAACCAACACTGTACATCATGAACAAAACTGGAATTGGTGGGAGTTTTGCCAGTGATTTCTGTAGAGCCAGGATGTACATCTAATGCAAGGCATGCTCTGATGATCATAAAAACAGTTTAGATATTCTTTAATTCCCCCTAATGCATGCTGAACTTACTACTGCTCCCTGGAAAGACTAGTGATATAAATTAATATTAATTTAACACAGACTAGTTGTTTTTCCATGCAATACTCCAAAATTATCACTAAAGATCGTATTCATCAACTTAAAAAACAAACAAACAAACAAACAAAAAAAAACCCAAAACCCAACAATAACAAAAAAACCCCAAACCAAACAAACAAAACCAAAACTAAAATATTCCCTTGGGCTTCAGGTTAACACTGAAGGTTGTTTTATTATTACCTTTTAAATTTCTAACTTTTAATAGTATTTGACATTTATATTGCATTACAGTTTTGTCCATGCAGTTGTGTTGCTTCTATAAAGGTGTGACTTCAAAAAATTTGAGTTTTATAACTTATTTGTGTGAACAAAAATAACAAGAATAGCTAGAGAAACAGGACAGAGGTAGTAATTACATTATTAATTTAAAGAGATTTTTTTCTTACTCCTGCTAAGTTAATAAAATTATAAAATAACCTCCTACTGTTAAATACAGTGTGAAAGAAAACATGTGCATATAACTGAATAATTGTAAGTACATTTTTAATCCACTGAATTATCTTTTCAAAGGGCATCTTATTAAAGAGTAATCTTTATTTTAATAAACATTTTCCTCCAAAATTTTATACACATATAATACATACAAACATTAGGCAGTTTAAGGAAAATAAGCTATATACTAGCCAAAGTTCATCAAGCTGAGTAGAAATGCTTTTTTCTTTTAAAATGTGAATAAACGTTACATGGAATATGCAGTTGTAAGAGCTGTGATCAGTAATTTTCTTTTCATCTAATTTCTATGGAATTACATAAAGATACAATATTTCACATATTTCTGTCCCCACCTAGGTATACTTAAAGTTTATAAAAAGAATGGCAAAACTAAAGCAGGACTATTCAATGATAAGTTTGAATAATTAAAATTTTGCAGATTCTGGGTTTCAGGTTATCAGCACCAAAGGACTGATTGTTGGTATTTCTCCTGACACATTTACTCTACATCAAGTAGCAGTATTGGACCATTTAAAGTGGATATGACACGCCTGAGGAAGTGGCAAAATGGAGTTTAACAAAGTTTCAGAAACTTTGGATATGAGATTGAGTCCTGTGAAATCTTGTTGAAGTGCTGCTGGCAAATCCAGGCTCTGCTTTTGCCAGGTTATCAGAGATGGATTTTTTCCTACAGTCAGACACAAACCACTAGAAGAGCGTACAGATATTATTTAAACTAATTTACAGTACGAGGCAAACCTCCTGAATTTCTCAAATGAAATGAGTTCCATTTGTAAATTCACTTTGAATAATTTCACATTATTCAAGTCTTTTGAATATTGTTATTCAAGTCACGTTATGTGTTGCTTGCCTACCTTTCTCTAGAGTGACACCCTGCTTCTTGCAATTGTGTGTGTGAATTTTATTTTTTTTTTCCCCTGAGAAGAATCCAGGATGAAACAGAAAACCTTTTGATTAAAGGTCTGTTTAGCATAGTGAAAGAGAAAGGGCACATGTGAGAGCTGATTACCAGAGGGACTGAGGCCTCATACAGCTGTAGAAAACAAGCCTGGAGAGAGAGTGGGCATCACTTGCTCTTTCCTCTGGTATGTGCAGAAAGCTGAGGGGAATGGGAGTCCCCTATTTAGAGAGACTCGGGATCTGAGCAGCCCATGCACAACCCAAGTCTGGGGGTGGCTGGGCTGGTCTCTCTCAGCCCTGTATGTTCATGGGCAGGGGTGTGCTGCTGCCTGCATGCAGCCCTGCTCTAAGGAGGGAAGATAGTGGAGCTGTGCTGCTCCAGCCCCTTCCCCTGGCTCCCACCTCCACCTCCCTGCTGCCCCACAGGCAGTGGGGCAGGGCGAGGTGGAAACCTCTCTTCTGCCTGTCTCCAGCGCGAATCACACAGGTGGCCTGAGGTCCCAGCAGCTCCAAAGGAACACAGTGATGATTAGTGGCCACAGGGACTATACTACTAGGTTTCATGAGATCAGGGCAATGTCCATTTGCTTTCAGCTAGCTGGAATCAAAAATATTTTGATATTTATTTTCTTGAATTGGAAATAGATTTTTATATGCAAGAACCCCACCGTGATGGAAGGTTGCCCTTAGGATGGTTTCAACTTCTAAACCATATTCGCCCTAAGTCTTGTGGAAAGAGATTACCTCCATCAAGTTAGTCGGTGCACATTTGATCAAAGCTGAGTGGTAGATTGTGTGGTAGATCATATATACCAGTGAAAACAGCAAAGAGCATTGAAATAATAGAAGACTGGATTTTTAAAATCATGCTGCTCTTTCCTGTGACAATATTGCTTTCTGTTCTGTAGTGATAGTTCCTACATTATTTCAGTATTAGGAGACTTAAATCAATGTAAGGAATTTCCATATGTTAGGAGATACTGTTAATAAAGGATTATATAAGCTGGGTCAGCACGTATTTAAATAATTAAAATAACTCTATAATTATGTTTAATGAGACAGATTGCTAAACATCTTTGTTCTACAGAACTTTGGTCATTTATCTTGAAAATATAAATTGACTCCCAGGATACAGTATTGAAAGGTAAGCACATCTGGGAATCAAACCGAAAGGCTTAGGCTTCTTTGTTTAAAACGATTCTTCAGAAACCAACAAAAGAATTGCTAAATCAAGTCATAGATCAGTAATGACATCTCTTTCTTTATTTTTAGCATTGTAAAGGGCACTGATAACCATGGAAAATGTGAAATTGCATGGTGTATCCATTGCATGTAATAGCTAATCTAATTCATTATCTCACTACATTGTGAACCCCTCAAATTTTGCACGCTAAGATAATACTGGAATTCTAGTAAAGGTTTTTCCCTTAGGGAGGATGATACTGTGGGTAACTATGCATTAAAAAGTTTATCATAAACAGACTAACTGCCTGTAAAATATTACTGAAAGCATGCTAAACAAATTGGGTATTGTATAGGTACTACCTTGTGAAAACCTTGGTGCTCATGTCATCTGATAAATGCCCCTGTAGCTTGCCGATTTCCAGTCGCAGGCAATGAAAGCGCACTGCTTGGTTCAGAGACAAACACTGCACACCCAACAATATTTTATCTTAATTTAAACCTTAATCCATTTAAATAGAATCTGCACTGTAATAGTAGCGTTAAATCACAGAAACGGGAATAGTGTTAACAGCAGGACATTATCTTTTATTGAGGGCAAGCAGCAGGGTTGCTGCTAATGAGGACATCATCAATTTATCAGTTAAAGGTCAATCTAAAAGGATTTCTGCCCTCTGCCCGTCCCCCGCCTCCCATGTTTTTTGCTCTGTACTATCGCTGTCTGGATCCTGAACCATTTTTATCAATCATTCTGTGCTATGACAGGAGACATCTTAATGCAATGTCTGCATAATGTTTACAAGAAGTACAGATTTACCTAACTGGGAAATTCTGCTTTACTCCTCATCATTTACCAAGTTGCTAAAATATTTCCTGCTACCTTTCTATTTCAAATGTTTAATATTTTTCTGTCCTGCCATTTTTCCTTAAGTTGCTGGTCATTTTTAAATCTTAACAAGAAAGAAATCTTTGACGGTATGAATTTCTTGGGGACTGATATGTTTTACTGGAATAAGTCTTGCAAAAGGATTCAGTATCCTTCGCATATTATGTGGCTATCAAAGACAAGAGCTTCTTAATTAAATATTGAAAATTATTGGTGCATATCTTCAAACAGCTTCTTGATCGCAAAACTATTAAATAAATAAGATATAACACATTGCTTACAGTGGTGTTTTAAAGATTAGAGCAACTGAATCACAAATTATTCCATACTGAAATAAAATTTTGATTTTATCATGAAAATTTAATTATTTCCCCCCCTCTCAAGCTAGTGCCATATATTCTCTACAACATGGCAACCAGAAAGCAATTTTATATTTCTTTAGTGAAGCTGTCAAAGTCACATGATCCCTTTTCACAGTTCATGCTGTCTGGTGTGGTTTTGCACTTGCCAAGGAAGGAGACCTTGAGAATCAACTAAAAGAAACAGTATGCTTTCTTGCACCTAATTGGGAAAATGTTGTTCTGTTTGAAGTTGCAAATCAGCTAGTTACTTGCAATTTCATTATCTGTGGACATAAGGCACTTGGTAATTATGATACTTTTGCTTTTCCTATTTTTGTAATTTGTTTTAATCCATTAGAAGATTAAGTCTTCATATTGATTCTTGTCATACTTTTTTTTTTTTTTTTGTTCTTAATTTCACCATATCTGGATTTGTAGTTTAGAGACAGCAAATTAAAAACCCTGACAAGAAGTCTGCAAGTTATTTTACTTTCCCACCAATTCAAAACATTCTTTGGTCTAAACAAGCCTTTTTAAATGTAAAAATAAATGTTAACATTTCTGCACAGAAAATCTGAAATGCAGAAAATACAGTATTTATGACTGTAGCTTTAAAACAAGGCCACACTTGCAGGCAGACTTGCACTGTTTTAATGTTATGATTACCGTGATTGTAACCGGGAGTCCCTCTCAACGACAGCACCCCCATTATGCCAGACTCTGTACAGGATCTGAGTTACCAGTTTCAAAGGAGATGGGAGTTTGTGCAAGTGTGGCAGACAGACACAGGGTGACAGGCAACTACCAGGAAACAAGACAATAGTGATCATCATGATAAACGCTAGTCTCAGCATGTGTTATTAAATTATTAGGTTTTTAAACTAATTTACTTAGTGCATAGTCTTAAACAGGTTAAAAATGGATGATATATTGATTTTGCTTAATCTTGTGAGGAATCAATTTAACCTGGGCTAATGTTTCAGGTTTAAAACAATTTAAGAGTGTCTACACAGGAGTTTTGCACCACATTAACGAAATTAATCTTGAACCGATTTAATTTGTGCTGGTATAATGTTTTGGACAGGAAACACTGTATAAAATACTTAAAAGTAAGAATAAAGTGGCTCTAATCCCAAACTAATGATCAGACTCTGCCTCCAGTTACTTGAATGTCATGCTCCATTAAAATTGGTAGGACTACACTACATCTGAGAAAACAAACTTCAGCCAAAGCTTTCCCTCATTGAAAACCACTTCATTTTTTAGGTGTAACTTCATCCAGATGACAGGTGACAAGTGAAGGCTTTAGTTTTTTACACGTAGATAGATCTTCAGCTTAATGCTCCCAGACTAATAGGTGCGTACCACAGGATGGGGAAGGGAGAGGGAATAAGATATAATGATGCAGTATGTGTTTACATTCCAATTTGGGCTGCTTTGTGGCTCTTCTTTTAATCTTTAGGTAGGTAATCTGCTTTGCTTCTCAAAAGTACTACGGTGATCCTGAAACTGCCTTGCTTCCATCATCTCTTCTGTAGAAAACATAAGTGCACAGACAGTTCTTAAAGAACCTCTGCTTCAGGTCCAGCTTGTGTCCTGTCTCATCAACTTCATGCAGGTCTGAGGTAACAAGTCAGCCCTGTGTGTTGTACCATTCCGTGAACATCCCCCTTCCTGGCATGCTTTTGTTGAAGCTTGGTCCGGCTTTCTTTCATAATAAGAGACCTATGGTCTAAGCACATCCTAGCTTAGAACTGAGTCCTTCAAATTCTCTGTTATTTCCTTCTAGCCACAAAAGAGTAATGGGCAACCTTACTTTCTTGCTCCTGCCTAAGGGTGGGCCATTCCACAGTAGTCTTGTGTCTAATCTTAAAAGATGCATACATGTAGCTAGGTAGAAGGCATCTTTCAGGAGCTTTGGCACTAGCAAGTAATGTGGTACCTTAACACTGAATTTGTTCTCAGACATACTCATGCCCATACAATAATGCATAGTTGGATATATGCACTGCATAAATGCAGTACTCCGACATGTTAAATATACTGGTGGTACTGAGTGGTGCAGTTGACACACCTGAGGGCCAAGATGCCTTCAGAGGGACCTGGACAAGCTCAAGAAGCGGGCCCGTGTGAACCTCATGAGGTTCAACAAGACCAAGTGCAGGGTCCTGCACCAGGGTCAGGGCAACCCCTGATATCAATACAGGCTGGGGAATGAAGGGATTGAGAGCAGCCCTGCTGAGAAGGACTCGGGGGGTAGCAGTGGATAGAAAGCTAGACATGAGCTGACAATGTGTGCTTGCAGCTCAGAAGGCCAACCGTATCCTGGACTGCATCAAACGAAGCATGGCCAGCAGGTTGGGGGAGGCGATTCTGCCCCCCTACTCCACTCTGGTGAGACCCCACTTGGAGTGCTGCGTCCAGCTCTGGAGCCCTCAGCACAGGAAAGACATGGACCTGTTGGAGTGGGTCCAGAGGAGGGCCACAAAAATGATCAGAGGGCTGGAGCACCTCTCCTCCGAACACAGGCTGAGAGAATTGGGGTTGTTCAGCGTGGAGAAGAGAAGGCTTCAGGGAGACCTTATTGCAGCCTTTCAGTACCTAAAGGGGGCTTACAAGAAAGATGGGGACAGACATTTTAGTAGGGCCTGTAGCACTACGACAAAAGGGGTAATGGTTTTAAATTAAAAGAGGGAAGATTTAGACTAGACATGGGGAGTGATGATGGTGGTGAGACACTGGAACGGGTTGATCAGAGAGGTGGTAGATGTACCATCCCTGGAAACATTCAAGGTCAGGATGGATGGGGCTCTGAGCAACCTGATCTAGTTGAAGATGTCCCTGCTCATTGAAGGGGAGGTTGGACTGGATGACCTTTAAAGGTCCCCTCCAACTGAAATTATTCTGTTCTATGATTCTATTCTATTTTGCTGTAGAAACTGCATGTAGAGTATTCATGGGTGTTTTTGGGTTTGGGTTTGGCTTTTTTTTCCTTTTGTGCAAGGCCAGGAGCATAAGTGCTGCTTGATAAATCTTAACAATAATAAAGATCAATACACATGAGTATATTTATTGCTGTTTGTAAACAAAAAATATAAAATGCTATCTCAACTGCTGTAAAAAGTGTTGATGAGGTCCATTTAATTCATGGATATTGCTGATATTTTAATTCAATGGTAGCATTGGGATGATAGAAACATATATCTCTCTGAATTTACATTTGCAGCAAAATAAGAGCCACTAGAAATATGGTTTAAGAGCAAGTTTGCTGCTAGTTTACAATAGCAGAATCCTGCTTTCACTTGATTCATAATGAGAAAAGTCTCCATTTAAAAATTCAGTACTGTAGTTTATAGTTTCCCAGAAACATAATGTTGCAGATGAAATTGTGTGCCAGTGTCCCTATAGGCACAACATTACAGAATAAATATGAGCGTAGCAGGCTCGGTTTTAACTTAACAGTTTTAGAAAATTTACTGAGGCAGATCCAGTTGGGGATATTTCTCATCTGAACCACCCAAAAATTGAAAAGGGTAAAAATTCATAGATACGGGGGTCAGAAGGATGAGTTTCCTTTTAGACTTCTGCTCATCTGCTCCCCAAAAATGTATTTCCTTTTTTAAGAAACAACTGAAATGATTTGAAATCACATAATTACAGAAGTCATATTTTTTTTTCAGATATGTTTCTATATCTAGGAACCAACCAAGTGTCATGCATCTTCTAAAATTGACGAAACAGAGAACGATTTAAATCTTACCTTTCAAAAATAAAGGTCCAGTGACAGGGAGAGATAAAGTTGCTAAAGTATTAGCAAATAGTTTAAACTTTCCAAGCTGCTTTAGAGGCACCCAAATGTTTAACCATATGGGCAAAATTCTACTGTCAAAATCACACATGCTACTTTCTGAAAATTAATTTAAAGTAAATATGTTATGGGCCAGAATGTCTAATTGATTCTCTGTGGGCTTTTTTCCATGTTCTAAAATGTGCTTTGCTCCAGATCTCCATGCCTGCTGCAGATGGTCAAGCTTCAAAAGGGGCTTGGTTTGGCCAACAAGTGGCTTGCCAACTACAATTTACTTTCTTCTTGCCTGAAGTGGCATGAAATTCACCTCTGAAGTGGGCTCTTTCTGACCACCACGTAAACATATTTCACTTACTTGTATTGTTTCTTTTTTTTAATTTTTGATGTATCGTGCATAGTGAGCTGATGTGTCTGAGATTTGTCATGGGAGAAAATTGTGTAATTATTGATGATGATACAAACTGAGTGTAAAATTACTTATGCAAGTCTGAGCTGGCATAAAAAAGGACAGACAGTTCACCAGAGAATCAGATTCCTGGTTTGAGGCAGTGGGACTAGGTTGAGTTACCAGGTGTCTGCCTTCACCTTACCAGCTATGCTGGCCTCTTTCATGAATAATAGAAGTCATTTTAATCCCCTTTTCCCACAGCCATATGAGGGTAGTTCACAGAAGGTGATTTCCAATACTTAACAGGCCCTAGTTTGAGATTTTTAGAAACATACATGACTTCCTCAGGGACCTTATGCATGTCACATTCAGCACCAATAAGAGCAAGGTTTTGGTTTATTGCATTTGGTCTCCCACTACTTTATAGCTCTGTTTGTCATACTAATAACTATAGCTTACAGTCAGATTTTACACCCTTTTTCATTATTTAGTTAGTTGTATGTTCTGTTCTCATCAAATACCAGTAGCTGTTGTGAAACAGTTGGGGACAGGCCATAAAAGAAGTCAAAGCAGCAAAATTCCATGCTGCTGAACTAAATTTCATGCACCTATTTGCATAAAGTTTCCTCAGCCCTAAGTCAGGAAACCCCGGGACTAGGCAAATACGCCATTGGTTGGCAGCTGAACTCTGACACTGGAAAAATAATTCCAGCATAGTTTAATACAAATAATCCTTCCTCTTACCGCTTCCCCGAAATGAGAGCGTGACTTTTTTTTCCCCATAGAGAAAAGTAATTTTAGACTTTTGGGAAAAACAAACAAACAGACAAACCACCCTATTATCTTCCTTTCCCTTAGCTTCCCCTGAAATCTAAAGCTCCCGAAAGAGACAGAAAGGCCTGTGGCCGTTCCGCATTGCTTTGGGATGGCCCCCTGGCATTCATCCCTGGAAATGAAACTAGCTTCCACCCTCTATCTGAGGGGTTCCAAACCAGCCTCTTCTTCCACTCCCGCCCAGGGGTGCTCCCCAGGCCACTGACATCCCAGCTACTCTCCTCCAGCCATCATAAATTTCTCTAAGCTGACACTGGTTTGTTCCGTACCACCAATGTTCACAGGGAACGTAAACTAGAATCCCCTGTAACTTGTACTTGTAACTTGCTTCTCGAGTGAATATCCTACTGGCTGCAGGAAGTGATGTTGGAGTAAATTATACAGCATGAAACAGTTCCAGGTGGGGACTGTGCAGGGTGCCAGTTTCAGCCTTCTGTTTAAAGCTGGAACCCTTTCCCTCAGGTATAGATTTCATCCCCTTAGATTAATGGTATCATTCCACTGTCTTTTGGGAAAGGATACTCATTTCAGGCAAGTTTCATCTCTCTGCGGGTCTACATCCTGCACATAATACATTAGACAAGAACAATTAAAAAGCTAGCGTACTAGGTGAAAGAAAGCATTGCGCTCTGCCCTCCTTTCCAATACAAGAATGCAGGGTAAAGGTATTTTCCTGGAAACTGAATATATGAGTTTAATCTACTGCGGGAAAAGAAGGAATGGAATTGATATTTTCCATATTTCTCTACTGAATTTCAATGTGCTAATGCATTACCTGATCCGTTCCAAACACATCAGGGTTATAGCTCATGTGCAAGCCATCTGTGTGATACATGTGCAATTTGTTCATAGCTTCCCAGATGTATTAGAGCCGCTGCACAAGAGCTGAAGCCTAGGGAGCAGATCTGCACTTGCACACCCATATGATCTTTATGTGCACGTTGAGTATTTGACTGAGATTTCTGGAATTAATTCAAGCAGGGGTACAGCCTGTATAGAACCCCAGAGGAAAAGACAAAGGCTAGAACTCAGATAAAACTTTCCAAAGATAAAATCCCCAAGCTAAAAAAAAGCCCATTAAAAAAAAAAAACAAAAACAAACAAAAAACCCCCAAACGATAAAAAAAACCCAAACCCCCAAATCTACTGACCTTGTTGTTTGAGCAAATTTGCACCTATTAGCCTGGCTTCTCAGAGCCCAACTGCTACTCCCTGACCCTCTTCATTTCTTAAATTATTTGGCTCAGGTCTGTGATTCTATCTAATGTGTATACCACAAAATATAGGAACTAGGTTTTGGAGATTATAGAGGAGAGAAGAAACTGATCAAATGCAACATATTGTAGAAAGGGGGTTGCTATTGCATTTGAGGAAAAGTTTGAAAGTATTATTTTGGGCACAGCCTTAGCAATGAAGGGGAAGAGCACCTCTTTCTTCAGTGAACTAAAATTTTATTGCATTGTAAGGATTCTCATCCATGCCTAGCAAGCCTAAATACAGGGAATCAGAAAAGAACTGGAGCTAAAATAGTAGGAATATTTAAAATACTTCAATCTGAACTTAATTTATTTCTGGCACATTCAATCTTTCATGTTTCAAACATTTCACTCGTTTTAGGGTATTTTCTCCTTCCAGCAGAGAGTAACTGAATCGATCAGTTCTGTTCTGCGCATTTCTGAAATTGTTGCTGTTTGGAACTAATACATTGCAACTGTATGACAGCTTCTAAATGAGACCAAAAGTAAATCAAAGGTTTGAAGGGTTGCCTTGGGCACCTACAAAGGTTGGATGATTAAGTGAAACAGAGTGAATAATACATAGTAAATGATACACTCAAAGCATTTTTATCCTTTTTTTCTCTCTACTGTTAATGTAACTGCAATCAAATCATATTTTGTACAAGTTTGCTATTCATCTTAGTTGGCTTATTCTTAGCAGTAAGTTTTTTTTTATTATTTTATTTTATTTTATTTTATTTTATTTTATGGACAGATCATAGTTGCTGCTGTAGCACACAGAAATCTGCTGCAGTGATAGTTATTAGTGACTGATCACTTAGGCCCACATTTGTGATTTTCTTTGGCTAGGTGTGACTTAGGACAGATAGCAATAAAAACAATTTAAAAAATAAAAATAGAACATCCAGGATTATGCAGTGTCATGTATTTCTGAAACTGAGTGATACCAACACCAATATCTTCTAGAAGCAACTCTAATCCAGTTGTGTGATCAGAAGCTTGAAGTACTACAGCTTTAGCATTTTTGTCTATGGTTTTGTGTATACAAATTTCCTGGTCGTGAACATAGCCCAAAGCACTTGTCCTGTCACTGAAAAAGACCAATGAGATGTTCTTTGTTTCGTACCCTTTGATGGATAATGGAAGTAAGCTGTCTACAAGCACCAGCAGCATGCCCTTTCTTTATATAAATTAGTAAAACTTGACAACTCAGTCGGATAAAAGTAGCAGAAGGGGCTCAGAGAGAGTTAGTGGCTAAACAATTTAAAGAAATCTGATCAAAATTGGATTTGATGAATTGGGGGCGGTGGTGATTGTTTTTTTGATCCTCTTCATTTACTGTGGCACTTATACGAATATTTGCATGGTGCCACAGGCATGCCAAACATTTTATAGGCAGACATTAAGACAGGGTTCTGGCCGTAGCAAGCTTGCAACTCAATTTAATATTCCCTCAAAGTTTGAATAAAGGTCAATGTATGGCATAACTATGCATTCTTAGAGAGTCAGTGAAAATAAACTGCAACTACACTATATGTGTAATAATTAAAGTTCAAATGTTCTTTTAGGTTTTTTTGCTCCAAGCTGAGAATAATAAGTCAATATTTTGTTATCACTGGAGTACAGCCTCAGAAGCAGTACAGTCCTGATTTTAATATTGATTTCTCCATTGTACAAGGATTAACATGTGTCTTGCTTCTTGAATCACAGATCTTATTTCCTGTATATACTGCACAGAAGATCTTTGGAATAGCAATGAGCAGTTTATCATTTAACCTGTTTAAACTAGGGCTGGGCATATAGAACACACAGCAAATGTAGACACATATGTTTTCCCAAAAATTTATCATAAATGCAATACGCATCAGCTACAAGAATACTTGATGTTTCTGGCTTGGCATAGAAATGGAGACAATTAATCTGGGTCTGTACAAATTGCCTTAAAACCTGACTTGTGAGCAGAAGTGCATTGACTTTTTAATCTATTTATTATTTATTCACTTATGAAAAGGAGAATGCTATGAATAGGGGTTTAATATTCTGAACTTCTTTCTAACTGTAATGCGTGCTGTTAACCTGACGTAGTCTGGTGATCCAGCTTGTTTCTCAGATGCTATCAAAATGCAGTATACTGAAGAGGAACAGATTAAGAAATCGTTAAATCCATTTGGGATTGAGTTATTCCCGAAAACTCTCTATACTAGACTGGCATTTAAACCACTGGTTTGCAGTGATGTATGTTCTGGAATAAAGATGAAGTTAGTGACTCTTGGTTACCATAACCTTTGAACATCTGGGCCTCAAAATTTTCTAGTCTATCTCTCGGCAAGGCATAGAAAACAAATACCTAATTCACGCACGAAAAGTATTTTTTTTAGTTTGGTAACCCTTTCTTTCCTTTGACATGAATAATGGGATGACTCAAATTTTTTGATGCAGGTCTTTACCTGCTTCCAAACATTCCAAAATATATTTTACCCTTTGGAATTGTTTTTAATATCAATCCTCTCATGAAGTATACTACTAGGTATAATGAGACCGTCCTTGGGATCCATGTTCTCTGGTAAACTCGTATAATTTCTTGGTTCACTCTGCATTAAGATGGCATACCTCCATCTTCCGGTATGCCTGTAGTTCGCCTGTAACATATCAAGGTTTAACTGCTTAAAAAGCTAAGCAAAATAGGATTGCTGCCCCAGCATGTAGCCTGGTTTATTGCAATTCTTCCTCCTATTCCTGCAAGAACAGCTCGCCTTAGAGAGAGATGAAAGGAGGAAGAGATCAACTGGTAAAAATAAAAAGAATTGTGCTAAGATCAACCCTTTTTACTCAAATCGCACTCTCCCCAGGAGACACCAGCTGACTATTGCATCTGGAGGTAAGTCCATTTGGAAGCCTAAGAGATTCCCAAAGAGAATCCATTTACTGTTTCAGAGACCACAATGAGCTTTACTCAAATCACTTGTCAGAGACACACATCTGCAGGTTTGACTTGAATTTCCCCCTTACGATGCAGCATTTTTAAAAGACATGCTAGACCGATGCTGATTCTTTATACAATTTAACATTTCCCTCGAAGGATGTATTGCTGCTATAATTAGTGCTTTTCTTTTGATGCACCCAAGCACAATTTTCTGTTGTACCTCGTGTTTGTTTTCATTAGGTTGCCATGGAAATCTTGGAAATCATTGACTTGTAATGGATTTCTTTGAAGTTCAGCAGCTATATAAGTAGATGTGAAGCATGCTAGTTAGCCTTGCTTCCGCTAGACTATACAATGCTACCCTCTAGTTCTTTTATAGTACAATAGCACCTTCCTTTAATTCCTTGTGCAGGTTTAACAGACTAAAAACATGTTTAATAGTTCTGGACAAACTCTTTTTTCGTGTGTGTGTGTATTTTGGCTGTTGGCTTTGAGAAGAACAAAAAATCACCCTACTTTAGTGCACCTGCTGTTGGAAGGAAAAGAGCTTTCCAAGTGGGTTTGTCATCCAGATTAGAGCGAAAGTTGTTGAAAATATTTGCTGCTGTGGGAAGACAACATTAACTTGCTGCTTGTCTTTCACTGCTGCAAGCTGTTAGAGGAAAAACACTGAACAAATGCAGTCCTGCTACTTTGGGAGCTGAGCTGAACTGGCTACATTGCACCCTGTTCTCACCTGCCAGATAAGCATTCAGCTTTCAGATCCCAATCTTTTCAAGAATAGCAACAGGAACTAAGATAACCCACAGCCAAAGCTGCCTTTTTATCTAGTTCTGAAGTTGCTTAACTTGAAAATACAGTAAACTGTTGACCTAATTAACTAGCTGTATGGGTGAGAATTGTTCAAACATAATGGTTTTCAAGTGTTTGACATAGTCAATATCCAGGCGTTCTTGTGTATTACATAGTTTTTCCTGTTGTGCTTCAGATATTGAAACCTATGATTGAAATCACCCTGTACCCTTGGCAAAGATCCCCCTAAAAATAAGGTTGCCACTGATTGTTTTTCCTGTTTGCCTCCCCACTCTGGACATACCAACGCGGTATAGATCCTGTGTGACATACAAGTGTGTAACACCCCTCGTCAGAAAGTGCTCATTCCTTTGTAGATCACAAAACAGAATAACTGGAGAGACTTTCAAGGAACTTTGTAACTTGCTTGTCCAAGTTACAAAAATGATTCAGTAAATATACAGGGATTAATATGGGATTACTACAGTGTCTTACTGTAGTAAGACACCTTCATTCCACAGGCTGGGACACTCTTTGTGGGCATACATCACATTTAAAATGCAATACTCACTCTTACCATAGGTATTGAAGACATCTCTTGCTCAAACCAGTTTCAGCACCGAAATGTTCAAACAGAAAGTCTCATTACCTTTCACATGACAGTAGTTACCTGGCATACCAATGATTTGCAGAAATATAGTAAAGTGGAATGAAATGGAAATCTATTTAAATTTTGAGAGAATCTGAGTATGTAATGTCAATATTTGAGATTTTAAATTTTCCAAACTTGGGAAAAGTCTAATTCTATGGTCTGAAATACCACTGTTTGACAGTTATTAACAAATGCATGCTGCCTTTTCTTCTACATATACTTCTGTGTTAATCATAACATTCCCCAAAATTGAAGTAAATTGTGGGGTTTTCCATTATAAAAGCACAAAAAGAATTTAACTATGTAATAAAAGGCATTAATAATGATGTTACCGGAATCATTAACAACAGCTTACAGATAATCCTCTAAAGATTTAAAATTTCATTCAAAAATTTACCTGGAGCTTATCCTACGTAAATCTCCTGGGGCATACAGGATTTTACAGAAATTTGTTCAGGTGCATCCTACATCCAGCTGGCTTGAAAGAGAGGGGAAAAAAGGCTTTGCTGAGTATTTCAGTGCTCAAGCTCCAGAAGTATCAGGAACTTTAAGCTACAGAACAGTGCAAAGTTAGGATGAGTGAAATGAAGAATTATGTGTGAGCATTTAAAAAAAAAAAAAAGATTTAATTTCAGGGGAGAGTTTGGTGTGCATTTTCTCAGTTCTAGCTGAGAATTAATCTAATACTTAGTCCATCAATTCTAACAATTCATTACTGTCTCAGGCTTACATTTTCATAATTTTTCAAAAATGGCCAAGTCTGTTTCTTTCTCCTCATTTTTAATTCCTAATTTTGAGAAATCTGGCCTTGTTGAAGTTAAAGCATGTGAAAAATACGACTGCTTTGGATTCATCCATCCTTGATTGTCATTTTGGCATGGGAGGACTGGGGAAAGCAGCAATCAGTTCTCAAAAAAGAAAGATCTCACTTCAATTATAACAAATGGTCAAAGAAAGAAAGGAAAGATTTGGAATTTGGCCTTTATTTTTACTTTTCTAATTCATTTTTTACATAGATTGGACATCTGTTAATCTGAAAATCTTGTTTCTTTGGGGTTTTTTTATGACCCCTGTCTCCTGACACACAGTAGCATACTATGTGTAGAGAAGTGCTAATGATGGCAGGTCCACAAGCAGGAGATGCAATGCATCTTGGGTTCGGCTTCTCTGAATGCACAGGCAGCCTTTCCAGGTTGACTGATGTTCACAAATGTGTGAGTAGACATCTGAAGAGGTCAGTCTGGGAAGTGTGTTGCTGTGATTTCAGATTTATCTGACAACTCATCTTTTGTGAATGAGTGCTACCTTGTCTTTCACAAAATCAATACAAAACAGCACTTCCTGAAGCAGGAAAAACAGAAACTGGGTTCCCAAAATAGACCTAAGCAAAACTTTTGTCTTTCAGCTTGTGATATCTAACTCAGTGAATGAAGACAGGTCTTAATGTCTTTTTACAAGGCTGTACACAGGGAAGTTATTTTTGTCTAATATACAAAATGATGAAGTGGTGGTATGTTTGCAAAGTTGGCAATGAGTAAGTGTTTTTAAAATCCAGCTGCCACCTCATGGAAGGGTGGGAGAGTGAGGATGATGAAGGAGCGTGGTGTCAGGACAGCATGGGCAGCCCAATGGCTCCTCGTCCCTGGAAGTGGAGGCTCTCTCCCTTCTTTTCATGCCTCTCTCTCAACTCCTGACAGCAGTCCTGTCCCCATTTTTTCTCCATATCTGATGTTCCCTTGACCTTTACACAAACTGATCCGTTTCTTCCATATTAGTGAACTAGACAATTTGCAGGTATTCCTTACAAGCTTCACTGAGTCAAATTAGCTGACAGAAAACTCTAACGAGGGGGGCAGGTGAGCAGCGGCCACAGCCGAGAGAGCAAAAGGAAAGAGGTGGAGGGTCCAGTGGCAGTAGTGAGCCACCAAATGGCTTCCCATCGCCCTGTGGCCCTACCTGTATTAAGTCAGGAAGAGTTTTAGGAAACCCTCCTTTCAGCATTTCAGTGCTCTGTGAGTTTCAGAGGTCAGTGGCTTTCACAGAAAAAAACAGCTCAGGAAACCCCCGCCACTCCTTCTCTCCGCCCCGACGCCTGCCCGGCACAGCCTGCAGTCCCTGGCTACGCGGCATGGCGGCCCTGCTGGCCAGCATGGCTGTGCTGTCCGCCCAACTGCAGACACCCAGAGGGCCACAGCTCCTCTCTCAGAGGAAGGAGGAAAGCGCTTGCCCTCCACAAATGCCACTGATCAGCCCCTCTGCTCAGCTGGCACGTGGCTCAAGGAGCCACCAGAGGCACAACAGGGTGCTGTGGGGAGGACTGCCCACATGGGAAATGCCCAAAGCTGGTCCTTAAAAAAAAAAAGTGATGCTGCCAATGCAGTTGATCAGGCTGAAAAGCCTACCAGAGAAAGTCGGCTTTTTTTGATTTTGATTTACCACCTCTGAAATGCTTGGGACCACTTTCAGTTGAGAAATAATGGAAAAAACTTTACAAACCTACGTACAGGGTGTGGGTGCCCAGAGGCTGTCAGGGGAAGCTGCTGGGCGGCCCCTGTGTGGAGGGGCCGGGGCTGTCCCAAGCAGGACACAGCGGGTTCCAGCCGGCTCCAGCTGACCCACCGCGGAAGCACCAAGGTGGGAGGAGGAGGAGGAGGTGCTGCAGGCCCCTGAGCAGGGGTTCCCCTGCAGCCCCTGGAGAGGACCATGGTGGAGCGGGTATCCACACCGCACCCATGGAGGATCCCGCGCTGGAGCTGGGGAGAAGTGTGGGGAGGAAGGAGTGGCAGAGAGGGGCTGTTGTGGGCTGACCGCAGGCCCCGTCCCCACCACCCTCCGACGCCACTCGGCCTGGGGAGAGGCAGGACTGTCCGCGATGAAGGAGCGAAGGTCAGCCTGGGAGAAAGGTGGGGGGAACCAGTTTTAGTTTTTGTCTTTGCTTCTCACCATCCAACTCTGTATTTTGACTGGCAATAAATCAAATTAATTTTCCCCAAGCCAAGTCTGCTTTGCCTGTGATAGTAATTGGTAAGTGATCTCCCTGTATTTACCTGGACCCACGAACTTGTCAGCCTTATTCCCCCCGCCCAGGCCCCGTGGACGAGGGGAGTGAGAGACCGACCCGGTGGGCAGCTGACAGCTGGCCAAGGTCAACCCACCACAGCTGGGGATGGAATTTGTTATAAAGTTATAACAAATGGTGCCTAGCTATAGGAAAGTGCCGGAACAACCTGCAGATGTAAGGAAGAATACCACACAGCACCATCGCATGGGCAAGCTCTAACGCCAGACTGCAGGGTCCTGGTGAAGTGGTGGGTAGAGCCTACTGCTCTCACAAACCACCTAAATTTTGATTGTAAATAGATGTCTTCGGTATTCATACACTGAGCTTTCTTCCACGGCCCTAAAAGGGACAAACAATGTCCCGACTGGCCACTGCAGGGCCTGAGGATACTTCTCCTTGCATCAGATGCCTTGCTTTATAAAATAACATCTGTACGTTCATTTGTTGGATAATTGTTTTTTATATTCCTCATCATGACTGCTTTTCATAGCTCTGATTTCTTGTACACCTAATGGACTCTTACACTGTCTATTGACCCCGGTAACCCTAACAACTTCTGAAAATCATTAGATCTGAAAGGAAAAAACATAAAGCAGAAAATAATGGAACCTTTTGTTACAGGATTGCTTGTGTTTCTAAAAGATGCTGAATGCCTTTTGAAACTAAAGAACATCACATCCTCATTTGTAGTATTACACAGATAAACACAAATACACACAAAATTACATTACTATAGCATTACTTCTGTTAAAATATTATTTGTATAGTCAATTGTGATTTCTTCAGTAGTATTTCAAGATTATTTTTTAAAAAAAAGCTAATGATTCTACATCAAAATTTCATGGGGATTGAAGTAGTGTATCTTACTGTGTGTTCAGAGACAAATGGAAAAACATGAATTATCCAGTTTGACTAACAATTCTTTTTAACAGTATGTGTTTGCAAGTAGTTTGCAAGGCAGTCCACCTTTTTAAAAAGATTTTCATCTCAGCTGAGATTTTATTTGGACAAAAAAAGAATAACAATAATGAAGTACTGATTGATGGTTAAGAGCCTCAGGTCAAAATCTAACTAGCAGGTAATCTACTAGATAAGCACATATGAATAGAAGACAAAAAGCTAACATATCAGTGGAAGGAGTTAAATTACTTTGCAGACTGTTAAGCCTCCACCAGCAATATCTAGACAGAAGCAAGCCCTGGCTGTGCAAAGTGACCAATGAGAGATGATTCTTGCACCCATGGAGCTCTAGTGAAGTCACCAGCACAGGAGTGGGTATCAGTGGGTCAAATTGCAGAATCAAATCCTAAGAAGTGATTGAGAAATTGTCCAAGACTAGTTATTGTACTAAAATATTGCGATGCTGTGTTCTTTGGCTGGAGAGAAATTCATTGGGGAGTTCTTAAGCACCATGAATGCCATATCTCCCACTCCCACAGCAGAATTTCAACTCTCACACCAGTGGCAGACAGATGGAGCTGGGAGTCGCTGAAACCCTCCAAAGCTCCAAAGAAAGTGCGACACAGCCTCTCTCTGGTCTTGCCTTGTTCTTTTTGCTTTCTATTGTTTACTCTGCTGGTTTGCCTGAAGCTGTTTGTCCTGGTTGGTCTGAATTTGCTTTAGAGGATGTTGCTTAACACAGATTGTACCTCGTGCCTGCTTTTTGAATTCATACCCCATGCTACTCTCATAGTCAAAAGTTGTCTGCAGTACCAAAAATTCAAACAATCCTTCCGGGGGGTGGGGGGGGTAATAAAAAAAATAACCCCTTTGATTAGGCTGGAAATGAAATGTGGTAGCTTGCAGAGTTTAAACCTGGCAGGCGAGCTCTGATGATGCTCTTTAAGCAGTATTAACGTATAGGTAAAGCGGTCCCCGGTAAACGGAACGTGGTGTTGCCATTAGTATTTTCCCGAGTATTGTTTCCTCGAAAGCACAGATTTTTCCCCCGGCTCGGGGGGGTTTTGCATTGGCGCCGCTGCGAACAGGAAAGGAGCAGTGCACCCGGCCCGGCGGCAGCGGGGACGGCCCGACCCGCGGCTGCTGCCT